>NC_044033.1:255262360-255569860 GCF_901765095.1 Microcaecilia unicolor | reverse complement strand
GGAATGGGCTTGGCGGAATCAGCAGGGAAAGAAGACCCTGTTGAGCTTGACTCTAGTCTGGCACTATGAAGAGACATGAGAGGTGTAGGATAAGTGGGAGGCCCCCTTCCCTGGGGGGGCCGCCAATGAAATACCACTACTCTTATCGTTTTTTTCACTTACCTGGTGAGGTGGGGGGGCGAGCCCCGAGGGGCTCTTGCTTCTGGCTCCAAGTGCCTGGTGCCTGCCGGGTGCAACCCGCTCCGGGGACAGTGGCAGGTGGGGAGTTTAACTAGGGCGGTACACCTGTGAAACCATAACGCAGGTGTCCTAAGGTGAGCTCAGAGAGGACAGAAACCTCCCGTGGAGCAGAAGGGCAAAAGCTCACTTGATCTTGATTTTCAGTATGAATACAGACTGTGAAAGCAGGGCCTCACGATCCTTCTGACTTTTTTGGTTTTAAGCAGGAGGTGTCAGAAAAATTACCACAGGGATAACTGGCTTGTGGCGGCCAAGCGTTCATAACGACGTCACGTTTTGATCCTTCGATGTCGGCTCTTCCTATCATTGTGAAGCAGAATTCACCAAGTGTTGGATTGTTCATCCACTAATAGGGAACGTGAGCTAGGTTTAGACCGTTGTGAGACAGGTTAGTTTTACCCTACTGATGATGCGTTGTTGCGATAGTAATCCTGCTCAGTATGAGAGGAACCGCAGGTTCAGACATTTGGTGTATGTGCTTGGCAGAGGAGCCAATGGGGCAAAGCTACCATCTGTGGGATTATGACTGAACGCCTCTAAGTCAGAATCCCCCCTAAATGGAACGATACTGCAGTGCCAAGGAGCCTCGGTTGGCCAGGGATAGCCGGCCGCTTGGCTGGTAAGGAGAGCCGCACGCCTCGGGACTGGAGCGTGGACAGAAGGAGGCCACCTCTCTCCTGTAGCGCACCGCATGTTCGTGGGGAACCCGGTGTTAAATCATTCGTAGATGACCTGATTCTGGGTCAGGGTTTCGTACGTAGCAGAGCAGCTACCTCGCTGCGATCTATTGAAAGTCATCCCTTGAGCCAAGCTTTTGTCTCTCTCCCACCTGCATGCGCGTCCCTCTCTCTCCCTGGAGAGAGGGAGCGGGTGGGCTCAGCAGAAGGGCGAGCCCTCTGGTGAGGGAGCAGCTCACATTGCCGGGCTCCTTCTCCCATCCTGGCCGCGGCTCGGGGAACCAGATGACCCTTCCGAGGCCTGAGGGACCAGATGGCTGAAGTCCCCGCAGGGCTGAGCTGACTAGCTGAACTCAGAGGGAGTCACAGCAATGAGGGGGGTGGCTTCATAGTCGGCTGTGGAGGGCTTAATAGTCGGACCGATGCGGTCTCGTGGGCTAGTGCTTAATAGTAGTGCCTGCGGAGCTGTTACTCAGCCTTTCTCATGGAGGCCCAAAGGACCAGATGGCCCTTCTGAGGCCCGAGGGACCAGATGGCTGAAGTCTCCGCTGGGCTGAGCTGACTGGCTGAACTCAGAGGGAGTCGTAGCAGTGAGGGGGGCTTAATAGTCGGCTGGGGGGCTTAATAGTCAGACCGATGTGGTCCTGTGAGCTAGTGCTTAATAGTCAGGGCTGTGGAGCTCTCACTCAGCCCTTCTCATGGAAGCATGAGACGGGCAGGATGAGGTACAATAGTCGGGGCTGTGGAGCTTACTCACTCAGCCTTTCTCATGGAATCGTGAGACGGCCAGGATGGGGTAGAAGGAGATAGGGACCAGAGTCACCCACTCCCACGTCCAGCGGTCATCTCCTGCATTCCCGCTAAAATCAGGGAGTGTCCCGCCAAGCGGCTCCAATCAGCAGCTTAATTGATTCTCACTGTGCAGGGTGTTTCCCTCATCATGCTGCCTCGTGTACTGCACACTGAAGCGGGCAAAGGAAGAGAGAGGACGTATTCAGCTAGCTCTGAGAACCGCCTTACCACTGCTCAATGCCGTAGCGAGGGCTAATGACACCCGGGGCGGGTCGCCGCTGCGCACCCCCCCGGGTGCAGCACGGCGCGACCCCTCCCTCTGCGGCGCACCCCCCCTCCGGAGCGAACCCCCCCCCCCGTACCACATTCTTACCTGCGGGAGGGCCGATCCGCCCCGAGTGCACGTCACTCGGAGCTGCGTCGGCCCCGCTAGTTCCCTGCTCTCTCTGTCCCGGAAAAGGAAGTAACCTGTTCTGGGACAGAGGGAGCAGGGAACCAGCGGGGCCGGCACCCCCCGAGCGCGTGCACCTGGGGCGGACCGCTCCTCCCGCCCCCCCTTCCTACGCCACTGCCACTGCTGCTAAGTCTGACTCCAAATGGGCTACCTCTCCCCCTCTCTCTGCAGACTACTCCTGAATGGGAGCTACCTCTCCTCCACCCCCCCCCCACCCTGAGTGGTGAGCAGAAGAAAGTGACCGATCAGAACAGGAGGTCTAGGATGGAAGCAAGCTAGCTGGAGCCTGGCTCCTGCTGAGAGATAGAACAAGAGGCCCCTCTGCCCCTGTGGCACCTGACACCAGCACAAGCCACAGACAGTGCCAGGCCAGCCCTTGATAGAGAGAGATTGCATTTGCAAGGTAAGAAAAATTTAACTGGGACACTTTTTTGTTACAGGGATTTGAGTGGTCCTGGGAACGGATGAGAGGATGAATAGGAGTGAGGGGGCCTGTGGGGGAATGGGAATGGATGAGGGGATGAATGGGAGGATGGGCAGGATGGGGTAGAGGGAGATAGGGACCACAGTCACCTACTCCCGCTTCTGGCGGTCATCTCCTGCATTCCCGCCAAAATCAGGGAGTCTCCCGCCGAGCGGCTCCAATCAGCAGCTTGATTGATTCTCACTGTGCAGGGCGTTTCTCTTATCACACTGCCTCGTGTACTGCACACTGAAGCGGGCAAAGGAAGAGGACATATTCAGCTAGCTCTGAGAACTGCCTTACATCTGCTGCTAAGTCTGACTCCGAATGGGCTACCTCTCCCCCTCTCTCTGCAGACTACTCCTGAACAGGAGCTACCTGTCCTCCACCCCCCACCCGGAGCGGGGAGCAGAAAAAAGTGACGGACCAGAACAGGTCTAGGATGGAAGCAAGCTAGCTGGAGCCTGGCTCCTGCTGAGAGAGAGAACGAGAGGCCCCCCTGCCCCTGTGGCACCTGACACCAGCACAAGCCACAGACAGTGCCAGGCCAGCCCTTGACAGAGAGTGATTGCATTTGCAAGGTAAGAAAAATTTAATTTCCTCACACACCCAGCAGCTCTTTCTCTCCAGCTCCCTCTTCTTCCACATCCAGCAGCTCTCTCCCTTCCCTCCAGTCCCCTCCTCCTCTCCCTCCCTTGTCCAGCAGATCTCCAGCCCCTTCCTACTCTCCCTCCCATGTCCAGCAGCTCTGTCCCTTCCCTCCAGTCCCTTCTTCCTCTCCCTCCCATATCCAGAAGCTCTCCAGTCACTTCCTCCTCTCTCTCCCATGTCCAGCAGCTCTCTCCCTTCCCTCCAGTCCCTTCTTCCTCTTCCTCCCTTGTCCAGCAGATCTCCAGACCCTTCCTACTCTCCCTCCCATGTCCAGCAGCTCTGTCCCTTCCCTCCAGTCCCTTCTACCTCTTCCTCCCTTGTCCAGCAGATCTCCAGTCCCTTCCTACTCTCCCTCCCATGTCCAGAAGCTCTCCAGCCCTTCCTCCTCTCTCTCCCATGTCCAGCAGCTCCGTCCCTTCCCTTCAGTCCCTTCTTCCTCTTCCTCCCTTGTCCAGCAGATCTCCAGCCCTTTCCTACTCTCCCTCCCATGTCCAGAAGCTCTCCAGCCCCTTCTTCCTCCTAGTGATTACTAGGGACAGTGCAAGAGGAGGCCTCAATTTACCTGAGTGTCTGGATGTGTGTCATTTGCTCCTACTGTTCACAGGCCATTGCACTAGTTAAAACCTTAAGTCATCTGGCACAGGAGCCTACCCACTGTAACTTGGTTCTTTCTGCTCTAGATTCCCTAGACTTGTTATCGGTCCAGCACAAGACACAGACAGTGCCAGGCCAGCCCAGCCCTTGACAGAGAGTGATTGCATTTGCAAGGTAAGAAACATTTAACTGGGACACTTTTTTGTTACTGGGATTTGAGTGGGCCTGGGAATGGATGAGGAGATGAATGGGAGTGAGGGGAAAGAGAAAAATTGTGGGTGATAGAAGTGCTATCTGGATAATCTGAAGGATCCAGCTTTTATCCATCCACCTGAGTCCCCAGATCAGGGGCGTAGCCACGGGTGGGCCTGGGTGGGCCCAGGCCCACCCAGTTTTGGTTCAGGCCCACCCAGCAGTGGAGGCAGCGGAGCGGAGGGAGCAGGCTGAGCTCCGATCCCGCATCTGCCTCCCCAGCCCGCCACTGCCCCGCCGCCCGCCGTACCTTTAAATATTACAGTTTTGCTGGAGTCGCGGGCAGCCGGCATTGAAGACATCGGCAGGCTTACGCCGGTTCCAGCAGCCTTCCCTTCCCTCATTGCAAGTCGGATGATGGCTCCGCCCTCTTCTGACGTATTTCCTGTTTCTACGAGGGCGGAGCCATCATCCGACTTGCAACGAGGGAAGGGAAGGCTGCTGGAACCGGCGTAAGCCTGCCGATGTCTTCAATGCCGGCTGCCCGCGACTCCAGCAAAACTATAATATTTAAAAGTACGGGGGGGGCAGGAAGGAAACAGGGCAGACGGGAGAGGAGAGGAGGGTTGCTGCACATGGTGGAAGAAGGGGAGAGGAGGGTTGCTGGATGGAGGGAAGGGGAGAGGAGGGTTGCTGCACATGGTGGAAGAAGGGGCAAGGAGGGTTGCTGGATATGGTGGAAGAAGGGGAGAGGAGGGTTGCTGGATGGAGGGAAGGGGAGAGGAGGGTTGCTGCACATGGTGGAAGAAGGGGCGAGGAGGGTTGCTGGATATGGTGGAAGATGGGGAGAGGAGGGTTGCTGGACATGGTGGAAGAAGGGGAGAGGAGGGTTGCTGGATGGAGGGAAGGGGAGAGGAGGGTTGCTGGACATGGTGGAAGAAGGGGAGAGGAGGGTTGCTGGATGGAGGGAAGGGGAGAGGAGGGTTGCTGGACATGGTGGAAGAAGAGGAGAGGAGAGGGCAGGGGAGAGGAGGGTTGCTGGATGAAGGGAAGGGGAGAGGAGGGTTGCTGGACATGGTGGAAGAAGGGGAGAGGAGGGTTGCTGGATGGAGGGAAGGGGAGAGGAGGGTTGCTGGACATGGATGGAAGAGAGGGAAGGGAGAGAGAAGAAATGCTGGACATGGATGGAGGGGATGGAAGAATTAGGAAGGAGATGAGATGAGGGAAAAGGAAGAGAGGAGAAAAACTGCACATGGATGAAGAAAATAGGCAGAAGCTGGATCCACTAGACAGTCAAGTCTGCAGAAGACCCAGCTTTTACTTATGGATATAGAGCAAGAAATGAAGAAGAAAGGAGGAAAGTAAAGAAATAAATGGAAAGGAAGCCCTGGAAACGGAGTTAAGAGGACAGATAGCAGCAGAATCGGATACTGGGCCAGCATGATCAGAAAAACAGTCACCAGACAACAAAGGTAGAAAAAAATCATTTTATTTTCATTATAGTGTTTGGAATATGTCCACTTTGAGAATCAGGTGCTCAACATTAAAAGTTTATATTTATTTACTTATTTATGGCATTTTATCCCACATTAAACATGAATTAAATTGGAACCTGGGATCATTTAATTTTTTTTTCCTGGAGACAGTAATGCATTGCCCCCCCCCCCCTCCCAGGCTCTCTCCCTGGCTATAGCCAGCTCTGCAATTTTGAGGGGAGGTGCATAGGTGGATGGGGGGGTGCAGAGGTGGACCGGGGAGAGAGCCTGTTGTTAAACATTTACCAGCACACCACTGTCTAGTGCCCACCCATCCAACCTGTTGGCCCACCCAAAAATTGACTTCTGGCTATGCCACTGCCCCAGATACTTTTGGCTCTGATCTTGAGCCTGATCCTATTGCTGGCCACATCCTCAGATTCTTTGGTGATGATGGGGAGAGAAGGATTGTGATTACTAGGGACAGTGCGAGAGGAGGCCTAAATTTACCTGAGTGTCTGGATGTGTGTCGGTTGCTCCTACTGTTCACAGGCCATTGCACTAGATAAAACCTTAAGTCACCTGGCACAGGAGCCTACCCACTGTAACTTGGTTCTTTCTGTTCTAGATTCCCTAGACTTGTTATCGGTCCTCTTGGAAGGACAGTGAAAAAAAATGCATTCAGGTGAAGGGGAAGTACTGATGGAAAACGGCACATCCAGCCCTAAAAAGAAAATCAGGAAAACTAAATATGCTGGCTCACAAATACAGAACCAAATACCACAAAGATTGGTCCAAAATTTGGAACTTTGTTGGTCCTGTCAAATCAGATGTATACTGTTTCTGTTTGGGCCTGTTTGTGCTGTGTCTCGGAACCAAAACTCAGCGCCTCAACCCCACAAATTCCCCAACTGATTTCTTAGACCACCGGCTGGGTAAAGTACCAAACACAACTATAAACAAGAGAAGCTTCTCACGTTACCAATATTTTTATTCTTACCCAAGAACATGAAAAATAAGAAATAATAAAATTAGGAGCAGCACATAAGAAACAGGGTATTGAAGGGTATAAAAGGGGAGGAGACATGGAGATGCATATTCCTTAATCTATTGAGACAGACTGAGGAAGATTTTCATGGACTGCCCTCTTGCTCCAGACCAGGCAGTTATATAGGCTGTAGTACAAAGAACTGGTTCTCAGGAACACATCATACCTCATGCAGGATATGCCATTTGTTTCTTACAATTGCCCAAAAAAGGCACATAAAAATAAATATTGCATTTCCTTAAAAGTTACAACTTCAGCACATCCTCAAATAAAAGCAATCTGTATCTCACTTCAAAGGATTCAGGACTCAGTTCCCACAACCCCCCCCCCCCCCCTGCAATAGCATTTTTCAATCCCGTCCTGACTGCAGGATTTCTGTCCCTCTCCTCTGTCAGCCCTGCCCTCTTGTCACCTGGAACTTTGCTTTGATCTGCATCCTAAGAGTCTCTCAAAGGCTAATCAACACACTCATGTAAACAGCTCATTGTCTTTCAATTGCCTGTCAGAGGAAGGTGGGGAGGAGGTGGGGTATTTGCTCCATACCTGGCCTGCTCAATACCATTCTAATTTACAGAAAAAAAGAGAAATTTCCACTTCTCCTCATCTGTATATTAATTCTTAGATATTGGATATTTAGCAGTACTGAAACTGCTTGGTCTAGGCCTTCATAAGTACACCTCCACCAACATTTCCAATGCACCATATGCAATATGGATTTCAGTTGTGCACACATGGGAGGTGGAGACATCAAGAGGCATGTGCACTCAAAGTCTCATCTGAAGAAAGCTAAAAGTAAGAAAAATCAGGAAAAACTGAATTCTGCATCATTGGATGATGATGCTATCTGTAGAAAGATTTTGCGTGCTGAAGTTAAAGTTGCCGTACTTCTTGCTAGCCACAATGTTCCTGTTGCAGTTGCAGACCATCTTAGTCCCTTAATTTGAAATATCTTCACAGATAGTTCCATAGTTATGGGCTTGGCAGAACAAACACTGCCTGTATCTTGAATGGAGCAATTTGCAAAGAATTTAAACAGCTGCTTATAAATCATATGAGTGATCATCCTTACTCTTTGTTAACCGATGGCTCAAATGACAGTGGTCTTCAGAAAATGAATCCCATCACAGTCCGTATTTTTGATACGACAAGACAATGTGTTTGCACTGAATTTCTAGATATGGGCATTACCACTGGTCTAAATGCTTCAACAGCAGATGCAATCTTTTCCAAAATAAACTCTGTGCTGGAAGAATGTAATATTCCCTGGTCCAAATGTGTAGGATTTGGAGTTGACAACGCAATTGTAAATCTGGGAAAAAGAAATTCTATCAAAACCAGGGTAGAAGCTAAAAATAAAAGCATGTATTTCATGGGATGTCCTTGCCATATTGCTCATAACACTGCATCTACTGCTGGAAAACAATTCCAAGCTATTGCAAACTTTGATGTAGAAGATATGCCAATTGATCTTTACTACTGGTTTGACAAAAGTATAAAACGTAACAATGAACTAGGTGAGTACCTTTCTTTCTGCATTTCTGAATATAAACAGATCATCAAGCATGTTTCAACAAGGTGGCTTAGCCTTGAAAATGCAGTGAACATAATTTTAAAATTGTATGCTGGCTGCCGTTCATATTTTCTGTCTGTAGAATGTGAAGCTTTACTCAGCTTGGAGACCAGGTTTAAACGTCTAAAGAGAGCGTTTGAAAATCAAATGACAGAAATATATTTACTGTTCTTTCAGGCTACTCTTCCAGTATCTTATGAGTTCAAGTTCCTTCAGCGAGGAGATCTATGTATACCCTTTATTTATGATCAAATGCTGGGGTTCATCAAAAAACTATTGCAAAGATTTGTACAGGTCAAAACAATCAAAGATTCACCTTCTCTTCTGGCAGTGCCTTTCAAAGAAGCAGAAAAGCAGCTAGCAAATAATGCTCTTCATATAGGTATGGTTACAAGGCAAACCATGCAGACGCTGGAAAATGAGGGTGCAGTGACACAGACTCAGCTGAAGAATTTCTACTCTGCAGCAAGAAGCTTTTTTACGGGAGCAGTTCAGTATGCTTTGGACCATTTACCCTTCAAACAAATTTACTTCAGCATGCTTGTTTTGTGGATTTCAGCAAAAGGGAAGATGTCTCAGTTACAGACAGGGCCAGTCTTAGGCCGAGGCGACCGAGGCGGCCGCATAGGGCCTCGCGCGGCGCACCTTGGTCAGCCTCCTCTGCTCCATCCGGGCGGCGCTCCGTTTACTTCGCTCCAAGTCTGACGTCGCAGCAGCTGTGTCAATGAAAGTGCTGCCCAATGTCTCTCCACCAGCCTTCCCTTAGCTCATTCATTCCCTCTCAGACTCAGTGCCCCGCCTTCTTCTGACATCATTTCCTTGCGAGGGCGGGACACTGAGTCTGAGAGGGAATGAACGAGCAAGGGGAAGGCTGGTGGAGAGATGTCAGATAGCGCTTTCACTGACGCTGCACAGCTGTTGTAATGGAGGTAAATTTAAAAGATTTTGCTGGACATGGAGGGGAGGGAGGAGAATTGCTGGATATGGATAGATGGAGGGAGCAGGGGAGAGAGGAGCATCGATGGACATGGATGGGAGGGCAGGGCCCAGGGAGAGAGGAGAAATTGCTTGATATGGATGGAAGAAGGTGGGCAGGGGACAGAGGAGCATGGATGGACATGAATGGGAGGGCAGGGCCCAGGGAGAGAGGAGAAATTGCTTAATATGGATGGAAGGAGGTGGGTAGGGGACAGAGGAGCATGGATGGACATGGATAGGCGAGCAGGGCCCAGGGAGAGAGGAGAAATTGCTTAATATGGATGGATGGAGGTGGGCAGGGGACAGAGGAGCATGGATGGACATGGATGGGAGGACAGGGCCTAGGGAGAGAGGAGAAATTGCTGGACATGGAGGGGAGGGAGGAGAATTGCTGGCTATGGATAGATGGAGAGGGGCAGGGGAGAGAAGAGCATCGATGGATATGGATGGGAGGACAGGGCCCAGGGAGAGAGGAGAATTGCTGGAAATGGATGGATGGAGGAGGGCAGGGGAGAGAGGAACATTGATGGACATGGATGGGAGGGCAGGGCCCAGGGAGACAGGAGAAATTGCTGGACATGGAGGGGAGGGCAGGGGAGAGAGGAGAATTGCTGGATATGGATGGATGGGTAATTGCTGAATTTAAGGGCTGGATCGGAAGGCAGATGCTGAAACTGGAGAAAGGATAGAGACAGGGCTACAGATGGTAGACAGGACACATAAGGACACAGGAGGATGGTGGACATGATGAGAGAAAAAAATATCAAATGGAAAGAAGACACTGCATAAAACAGAAGACACTGGGACCAAAGCGAATAGCAAAACTAAATGATCAGACAACAAAGGTAGAAAAAAGTATTTTATTCAGAATTTATTAATTGGAATATGTCAGCTTTTGGAAATGTGCATCTGTGATATTTTGCATGTACATAAGCACATAAGCACTGCCACGCTGGGAAAAGACCAAAGGTCCATCAAGCCCAACACTCTGTCTCCGACAGCGGCCAATCCAGGCCCCAACAACCTGGCAAAAAAACCCAAATTTAATAACGATCAATGGACTTTTCCTTCAGAAATCTGTCCAGACCCCCTTTAAACTCAGCAAGGCCAGCTGCCATCACTACCTTCTCCGGCAATGAGTTCCAGAGTCTAACTACGCGCTGAGTAAAGAAAAACTTTCTCCGATTTGTTTTAAACCTACCACATTCTAATTTCATCTTGTGTCCCCTGGTTCTATTATTGTTAGAAAGCGTAAACAAACGCTTCACATCTGTCCGCTCTATCCCGCTCATTATTTTGTAAACCTCTATCATATCACCTCTCAGCCGCCTTCTCTCCAGGCTAAAGAGTCCTAGCCGTCTTAACCTCTCCTCATAGGGTAGTCGTCCCATCCCTTTTATCATTTTTGTCGCCCTTCTCTGCACCTTCTCCAATTCCTTTATATCTTTTTTGAGATGAGGCGACCAGAACTGAACACAATACTCCAGGTGCGGTCGCACCATGGAGCGATATAATGGCATTACAACATCCTCATGCTTGGTTTCCATCCCTTTTCTAATAATACTCAACATTCTGTTCGCCTTCTTAGCTGCCGCAGCACATTGAGCTGAAGATTTCAACGTCCTATCCACGATGACTCCCAGATCCCTTTCTCGGTCCATAACTCCTAACGTGGAACCTTGCATAACGTAGCTGTAATTCGGGTTCCTCCTTCCCACATGCATCACTTTGCACTTGTCAACGTTGAACTTCATCTGCCATTTGGACGCCCAATCCCCTAGTCTCACAAGGTCTTCTTGTAACTTTTCACACTCCTCCCGCGACGAGACGACCCTGGATAATTTTGTGTCATCTGCGAATTTAATTACCTCACTAGTTACTCCCATCTCGAGGTCATTTATAAATATGTTAAAAAGCAGCGGTCCCAGCACAGACCCCTGAGGGACCCCACTAACCACCCTTCTCCATTGAGAATAATGGCCATTTAACCCTACTCTCTGCTTCCTATCCTTTAACCATCTCTTAATCCATAATAATACACTGCCTCCGATCCCATGACTCTCCAGTTTCCTTTGGAGTCTTTCATGCGGCACTTTGTCAAACGCCTTCTGAAAATCTAGATATACAATATCCACCGGCTCCCCTTTGTCCACATGTTTGTTCACCCCCTCGAAAAAATGCAGTAGATTTGTGAGGCAAGACTTCCCTTCACTAAAACCGTGCTGACTTTGTCTCAGTAGCCCATGCTTTTGTACGTGCTCTGTAATTTTATTCTTAATAATAGCCTCCACCATTTTTCCCAGCACCGACGTCAGACTCACCGGTCTATAATTTCCCGGATCGCCTCTGGAACCCTTTTTAAAAATTGGTGTTACATTGGTACATTCCGGTACCACACCTGTTTTTAGGGATAAATTGCATATTACTAACAGTAGCTCCACAAGTTCATTTTTCAGCTCTATTAATACTCTGGGATGAATACCATCCGGTCCCGGTGATTTACTACTTTTCAGTTTGCAGAACTGCCCCATTACATCCTCCAAATTTACAGTGAAATCATTTAGTCTTTCTGACTCGTCTGCTTCAAATACCTTTTCCGGCACCGGTATCCCTCCCAAATCCTCCTCGGTGAAGACTGAAGCAAAGAATTCATTCATTTTCTCCGCTACGGCTTTGTCTTCCCTGATCGCCACTTTAACACCACAGTCGTCCAGCGGCACTACCGATTCTTTAGCCGGCTTCCTGCTTTTAATATAGTTTCAATTTTTCTAGTATTGCTGCATGCTGAGTCTGACTTCTTGAGGTAACTTTCCAGTTCAGTATTTTACCTTCATATCTGTTGTGTCATGTGTTTTTCATGTGTGATCAAGGTGCAGTATCCTGCTGGCGTGTAGTATTTGCAGCCCTTTTTGTTTTGTTTTTTTCACGAGGTAGTGTATTGGTGTTTTAGAGCCTGGTGTAATTACAGTTCTGCCTTTCCACGCATAAGGTTGTAGCTCGTCCTGTCCTTGGACTTAGGCCTGTTATGGTTTGGTAAGGTTATGAGTGTGTTTTTGCACAAGTTTGTGTATAGTGTTTTGCAGTGGAGAGATTGTGTGTCTGCACCTCTGACCCCCCCGGGGTTATGAGAACTGGAACTACTAATTGTAGTGGGCTTGAACTGAATAATTTCTGGGGAGGGGGGGTTTTATGATAGCATTGTGCTTATTATTTCAATCAGTTTTTCTGTACAAGATTAGCTTCATTTGTCTTTATTTGAAATTTCATAAATAAAAAATTTCTAAAAATTGAATAATCTTATCAATGGGGTGGAGCGGGGCGGGGCTAGGATGGGGCCCCACCAAATTGGTCTGCACAGGGCCCCCCACTTGCTAAGACCGGCCCTGGTTACATATGTTGAATATTTTGTTGGACAGTACAGTGACCTTCTACAATTTTCACCGTCTGATATAGATAAACTTGCAGAAGAGTTCAGAGACTATCAGCTCTTAAATGATACAGATATTCCAAAAGAAATCATGGAAGCAAGACAAGAGGTTCAAGAATATAATGGGGAAACCTTCCAGTCTATTTGGATGGACACACTTTGGAGCTATCTTGGCCAGCTGAAAGTTACAGGCACTAATGGAGTGGAGGAGTAGCCTAGTGGTTAGTGCAGTGGGCTTTGATCCTGGGGAACTGAGTTCAATTCCCACTGCAGCTCCTTGTGACTCTGGGAAAGTCACTTAACCCTCCATTGCCCCTGGTACAAAATAAGTACCTGAATATATGTAAACCGCTTTGAATGTAGTTGCAAAAACCTCAGAGAGGCGGTATATCAAGTCCCATTTCCCTTCCCTTTCCCCTAATCAGCTTAGGTTTCATAGACTTTTCAGAGTGGCAGAGATAGTCCTGGTGCTGCCCCATTCTAATGCCAGTGAGGAACGGGTGTTTAGCATGATTCGGAAGAACAAGACTCCTTTTCGAGCCACCCTGAGCTTGGATGGAACCCTCTCTAGCCTTATGACCATTAAGACGCACAACCCCGAACCCTGTCACACCTTTGAACCTACAGAATCTCTCCTTGCTAAAGCCAGAAAAGCAACATGTGAATATAATAATGGTCACAGTAAATGACTTTAAGTTAGGACTTGACAAACATCAGGCAGGAGGTCAATTTTTCTTGCACAGAAATACATGCGACAGAGAGTTCCTGCTTGGTAGAGCATTCAATGTGGTATGTTTTTCATATTATTACATATTATTTTTGCGGGGGGCTTCGCACTTATCAGTATGCCATTCGGACATTTTTTAATTAAGGGAGAGTGAATACTCATTTCAGGAGATTGGCAAAATGTTTTTTATCTAGGTTTTATTTATATTTTAACATTTTTGTTTAGCGCCTTATGTGGTTAGCTTTAAAATCAAGTGTATTCATTTAGATATAAGCTTCTGGTTTTGGCGCAAATAAAAAGTTTGGCCATTTTGTGTGCCATTTTTTCAAGTGGTTTTCTCATCTGTTTAAAGAATGTGCTTCATTTAACAAAAGTGGTTGTGCCACAACTTTGGATTCATTTTCTTTTTAGACTTCGCACACATATTTAGCTTACTCAGATTTTATGACTAGCGTCATTTTATATACTTCGTTTTATGAGTTTTTCTTTTTTTGACGTTACATACATATTTAGCTCACTCAGATATTATTATTAGCGTTATTTTATATACTCCGTTCCATGTATTTTTTGGATATTACATACCTTCTGGAAAAGAAGGGATTACACAATATTTATTATTTTTATTATTTTTATTTCAGTTTTACTTTGATATTGATACTTGGCATTCCTTTATACATTTTTCACCCAACAGGGGTGATATGATACAGACGTTCAAATATTTGAAAGGTATTAATCCGCAAACGAACCTTTTCTGGAGTTGGGAAGGCGGTAGAACGAGAGGGCATGAAATGAGATTGAAGGGGGGCAGACTCAAGAAGAATGTCAGGAAGTATTTTTTCATGGAGAGGGTGGTGGATGCTTGGAATGCCCTCCCGCGGGAGGTGGTGGAGATGAAAACGGTAACGGAATTCAAACATGCATGGGATAAACATAAAGGAATCCTGTGCAGAAGAAAGGGATCCTCAGGAGCTTAGCCTAGAATGGGTGGCAGAGCTGGTGGTTGGGAGGCGGGGTTGGTGGTTGGGAGGCGGGGATAGTGCTGGGCAGACTTATACGGTCTGTGCCAGAGCCGGTGGTGGGTGGCAGGGATAGTGCTGGGCAGACTTATACGGTCTGTGCACTGAAGAGGACAGTACAAATAAAAAAAGTAGCACATATGAATTTATCTTCTTGGGCAGACTGGATGGACCGTGCAGGTCTTTTTCTGCCGTCATCTACTATGTTACTATGTTACTATGATTATGATGTCTGTGTGTTGGTATCTATCCATGTGGAAGCATGCCTAGTTCATCTTATTTCTTGTTTATGGTTCCATGGAAATATGTTATGTGCCTTTTGGATATGTATCAAATATATGTGTATTATTTTAAAATCTATGTGTGAGACTTCAACCTATGGTTTGATGGACATTTTTTTTTAAATTCATTGATTTAAACTCATATTGGTTTTGTATTTCTTATTTTTAGACATCCTTGTTCTTTACAATTTCATTGTAATTCAGCTGTTTCATCTGTTCCAATCAAAGCTGATAAGTATGTTTTTAGAGTATCATTATATTTATTATATTCATCCTTTCATTGGTTTTAAATTTGTTGTATTATGTTTAGTTATTTATGTCAATATATTTGTTTATTTATAGACTCCTGATGCAGGCCGGTGTGGCCGAAACACGATTCGTGTCGGGCTTTCATTTACTTGTCACAAATCCAAAAGAATCCATGGTAGTTATTGAGCAGTCTGTGTTAGTGAGACAGGCTGTAAATCCATAGCATTTCATCTTGGCGACGAGTGTGAGGGATTCATACAAAGAATGACACCTTTGTAAGAGGAATGCAGGGGAGAGTTGAATTCCAAGGCTGGAATTAGGTACTATATGTTATTATAGCCACTGAGTGGTCCTAGTGGGAGGAATAGGATTCTGGTTTAAAGGAATCATTGCCCTTTGCTGAAAACAGAAAGGGAGAAGTATGTTAATGGGTTAATTTTGTTGGGCAGACTGGATGGACTGTACGGGTCTTTATCTGCCGTCATTTACTATGTTACTATGTAACAGTATTAAAACCCGTTAGAGTCGGGATAAGCAGCATAGGAAAAGTACAGAATTGGAATGTTTAAGTGTGTGATTTATGGTTGAAATGAAGATGCTTGTCAAAGTGCTTTACAGTTAAAATGATAACTGGGCATACCGTTGTAAAGTGTGATGCAGTTAGAATGATGTGTGATTTACGCAGTTAAAATGATAACTGAATGTGCCGTGCCGTCGTAAGTGTGATGCAGTAAGAAATGAAGAAGGGAAAATTAACAAAAAGAAAGTATTTAAAATTACTCATTTGAAGTTATTAATTGCACATTTAAAGAAAAGGGTTAGGAGTTAAATCTTATAAGATTCAAGGACCGTTTCAGGCAGGGAAACTGAAACTGTCAGACATAGGAATGTGTTAATTACTCAGCTTTTTGCAAGCAGTGCTTATCAGGGAAAAAATCACCTTGAGTGAAGGGAATGAGAATTATGCTAGCTGTAGGTTTTTTAGAACAGACTTGGGTGGCATTAAAAATTGGAAATCTATCTAAAAAAGAATATAAAGTTATGATTGTGCCTGTGCTTGAGTATATACTGGGTGAAACAGTATAGAATACCGGTGGGGGGGGGGGGGCACCTTGAGATCAGTAAAACTATAAAAGAGTTAATGGAGAAGGGGGTTATTAAAACTACCACCACAGATTGGAATAATCTGGTCTGGCCAGTCCGAAAAAGTGACGGCTCCTGGCATATGTCCGTGGATTATCGGGAACTAAACAAAGTTACGCCCACTTTAACTGCTACAGTCCCAGATATTATTACTTTGATAGAGAAAATACAGACACATTCTGGCAGACCAGTTAATGAGAAATATTGGGATCAATTTGCTTTCAGTTGGCAGGGCAGGCAGTATAATTTCTTCTATCTGATCATATGCAAATTGTGCATTATATTGATGGTATTATGATTCAAGGGAAAACACAGGAAGATGTTCATACCCAGGTGGAATTGTTAATTATACATTTAAAGAACAAAGGGTGGAAGATAAATCCTGATAAGATACAAGGACCGTCCCAAACAGTGAAATTTCTAGGCATTCAGTGGCATAATGGTTTAAGAGAAATTTTGCCAAAAGCTAAACAGAAAATTTTGGAATTTGTTCCTCCTTGTAATAAAAAGGAGGCACAATGTTTATTGGATTATTTGGGTTTTGGAGACAACATGTACCCCTCCTGGGGCAAAGTTTAGCACCATTTTATAAAGTGACTAGGAAAAAATATAATTTTGAGTGGGGAGAAAAGGAACAACAAGCTTTTGAAGCAGCGCAACAGGCAATACACACTGCCCTAGATCTGTGGCCAGTGCAGCAAGGAGAGGTAGAGCTAAGTGTTTCAGTGAATGAACATTATGCTAATTGGAGCCTCTGGCAGAAACAAAAGACTCGGATGCCTTTAGAATTTTGGAGTTGCAAGTTACCAGAGGCAGGAATTAAGTATACCCCTATTGAAAAACAGTTATTAGCATGTTATTGGGCTTTAATAGATACTGAGCAATTAACTGTAGGACATATAGTTGTCCTGAAACCCGAAATACCAATAATGCAATGGATTCATAGTTCCCTGAAAACCCATAGGATAGGGCATTCACAGGAAGTCAGCATAATTAAGTGGAAATGGTATATTGAGGAGAGAATGAAATCAGGAATTGGAGAAATTCCCTTATTGCATGAAAAAAGTGGCAGCCCTTCCAGAAACAGGATAAATTGAGCTAGAGCCTCTGGAACAGGTGGAAAGCCCAGTCAGGTGGGGGAAAGTTTATGATCAATTAACTAACGAGGCCTATATGGCTTTGAAAATTGAGAATTTAGGGCAATGTCAAACATATATACTGATTCATGGTCCGTGGCAAATGAATTAGCCACGTGGCTACCTACTTGGTAAAAAAACAACTGGAAAATTAGTATCAAAGATTTGTGGCAAGCAGAGAATTGTGGCAAGACATTTGGAATTCTGTATAAAATACTAATGTTATTGTTTTTTATGTAGATGCTCATTGCAAGGGTGATATTCTAGAACGTCTCTACAGCGCAGTTGTTGATGACTGTGGAAGAGCCAGATAATTGATCAGGTTGGTGAAATGGGTGCCACCAAAATGTGAACATCTGGGCAAGAAAGGCCACTTACGGGTGGGCACAGATCATGGTATTAGTTTAATTATGAATGTATACTACTTTTCATTTTTTATAGCGCTACAAGGCATATGCAGCACTGTACACCATAACACAAAAAGACAGTCCCTGCTCAAAGAGCTTACATGTTTGACTGTACAGCACTGCGTAAGTCTGGTTAGCGCCTTTAGAAATGTTGATAGTAGTAGTTAGTAAACAGAACAGAAACAATAAGGGTAAGGGAAATAAAGAGGTGAGGATTAAAAGGACAGGGCAAGTGAGTAGTGGTAGGAGTAAAAAGCTAGTGGTAAAGAGGTGGGCTTAAGCTTGTACTTGAAAACGGCAACGACGGGGCTAGGACGTACAGGCTCAGGAACAGTCTATTCCAGGCGTGAGGTGCAGCAAGATAAAAAAGAACGGAGTCTGGAATTAGCAGTAGAGGAGAAGGGAACAGATAAGAGAGATTTATCTATAGAATGGAGTACCCGACGGGGGGCATAGGGAGAGATAAGAGTGGAGAGGTACTGGGGAGCGGACAGAGTGAATGCACTTATAGTTCAATAAGAGAAGTTTGCATTGAATGCAGAAACTGATAGGGAGCCGTGAAGTGACTTAGGAGAGGGCTAATATGAGCATAGCGACTTGGTGGAAAATGAGTCGCGCAGCAGAGTTTTGGACTGATTGAAGAGGAGAGAGATGGCTAAGAGGAAGGTCGGTGAGAAGCAGGCTACAATAATCAAGACGAGAGGTGATAAGAGTGTGGATAAGGGTTCTGGTACAGTGCTCAGAGATGAAGGGGCGGATTTTGCTGATGTTATAGAGAAAGAAACAACAGGTTTTGGCAATCTGCTGAATGTGAGCAGAGAAGGAGAGAGAGGAGTCAAAGATGATCCCAAAGTTACGAGCTGATGAGACAGGGAGAATGACAGTGCCATCCACAGAAATAGAAAGAGGGGGGAGAGGAGAGGTAGGTTTAGGGGGAAAGATAAGAAGCTCGGTTTTGGCCATGTTAAGTTTCAGATGACGTTGAGACATCCAGGCAGTGATATCAGATAGGCAGGCCTGAACATTGTGGTCTGGATGTTGGTGAGATTTCGGGGGTTTTAGAGAGGTAGATTTGGGAGGTCATCAGCAATAGCGATGGTATTGAAAGCCCATGGGATGATATCAGAGAGCCAAGGGAAGAAGTGTAGATGGAGAATAGGAGAGGACCAAGAACAGAACCCTGAGGTACACCGATTGGTAGAGGGATAGAAGTGGAAGAGGATCACCAGAGTGTACACTAAGGTGTGAAGAGAGAGGTAGGAGAAGAACCAGGAAAGAAGAAAGCCCTGGAATCCAAATGAAGACAGCGTATCAAGAAGTAGGCTGTGATCAACAGTGTCAAAAGCGACAGATAGATTGAGAAGGATGAGGATAGAATAGAGGACTTTTGGATTTTGGCCAGGAACAGGTCGTTGGAAACTTTAGTCAGTGCAGTTTCAATTGAATGAAGAGGGCGAAAGCCAGATTGGATGTGGGTCAAGACCAGCTTGAGATGCGGAAGAAAGTCAAGGCAGCGGCTGTGAACGGTGCGGTCAAGTAATTTGGAAAGGACAGTAGGGTCAAGTGAAGGATTCTTCAGGAGCGGTGGTGACCACAGCATGGTTTGAAGGCATCAGGAAACGGTCGCAGTGGAAAGAGAGAGATTGATGATATGACAGATAAAAGGGGTGAGAGTAGAAGAGATGGTGTTAAGAAGGTGGGTAGGAATGGGATTAGAGGAACAGGTAGTTCGTTTTGAGGAGGAGAGAAGATGTGATGTTCTTCATCAGTGACTTCAGGAAAGGAGGAAAGGATGGAGGGGTTGAGGAAATAGGAGATACGGACAAGGGGGGGGGGGAAGTAGGGGTGGTTGGTAGAGAATTGAGGTTTATCTTATGAACTTTGTCGTGGAAGAAACTCAGCTAGGGTCTGCGGCGATAGTGAGGGGAGTAGGGGTGGAGGCACCTTGAGGAGAGAGTTTAGTGTGGCGAAGCGAAGTCGAGGGTTTCAGCCGAGAGAGAATAGTCAGCTGGATGTAGTAGTCCTGTTTGGCGAGGTAAGAGAGCACGATTGGAAGGAGGTCAACATGAACTTGAAGTGTTTGAACTCCAGCAAGGGCACGAGGATTTCAGCCAGAGGCATTCGGCGGAACGGTACAGGAACATAGGTAGCGGATTTTAGGGGCAGCCAGGGCTGGGGTTGGTACGTCTTACATAGTAACATAGTAGATGACGGCAGAAAAAGACCTGCATGGTCCATCCGTCTGCCCAACAAGATAAACTCATATGTGTATACCTTACCTTGATTTGTACCTGCCTTTTCAGGGCAAAGACCGGTACAAGTCTGCCCAGCAGTATTTCCCGCCTCCCAACCACCAGTCCCGCCTCCCATCACTGGCTCTGGCACAGACCGTATAAGTCTGCCCTCCACTATCCTCGCCTCCCAACCACCAACCCTCTTCCCCCACCTGCTCTGCCACCCATTTCGGCTAAGCTTCTGAGATCCATTCCTACTGCACAGGATTCCTTTATGCATATCCCACGCTATGTTTGAATTCCATTACCGTTTTCATCTCCACCACTCCCGCGGGGGGCATTCCAAGCATCCACCACCTCTCGGTGAAAAAATACTTCCTGCATCTTTCCTGAGTCTGCCCCTCTTTAATCTCATTCAATGTCCTCCTCGTTCTACCGCTTTCCCATCTCCGGAAAGATTTGTTTGCGGAATTAATACCTTTCAAGTATTTGAACGTCTGTATCATATCACCTCTGTTCCTCCTTTCCTCCAGGGTATACATGTTCAGGTCAGCAAGTCTCTGCTCATACGTCTTGGAACGCAAATCCCATAACATTCTCGTAGCTTTTCTTTGCACCGCTTCCATTTTTTTAACATCCTTCGCAAGGTACGGCCTCCAAAACTGAACACAATACTCCAGGTGGGGCCTCACCAATGACTTGTACAGGGGCATCAACACTTTCTTTCTTCTGCTGATCACACCTCTCTCTATACAGCCTAGCAACCTTCTCGCTACGGCCACCGCCTTGTCACACTGTTTCGTCGCCTTCAGATCCTCGGATACTATCACCCCAAGATCCCTCTCCCCCTCAGTACCTATCAGACTCATCAGGGCAGAGCCAAGTTTCAGTTATCGTGAGCAGATACTAGTTACTCTCAGAACAGTACTAGTTACTCTCACGAATAAATTTAAACAAATGATTGCTACTGGCAAGAACATACTACTGCTACAATTTGACATGTCTAGCGCCTTCGATATGGTTGATCATGGAATACTACTACATATCCTCGAGTATTTTGGAATTGGAGGAAATGTTCTCAGTTGGTTCCAGGGATTCCTACCCACACGATCATACCAAGTGACATCTAATTCGACTACATCAGCTACATGGATACCTGAATGTGGAGTTCCACAGGGATCCCCCCTCTCACCGACTCTATTCAACTTAATGATGATACCCTTGGCGAAACTACTATCAAACCAAAACCTTAACCCATACATATACGCAGATGACGTAACGATCTACATTCCATTTAAACAAGATCTAAGGGAAATTTCCAATGACATCAACCAAAGCCTACGTATCATGCACACATGGGCGGACGCATTCAAGCTGAAACTCAATGCAGAAAAAACCCAATGCCTAATACTCACCTCGCAACACAACACGAACAAATTCACCACCATTGACACACCAAAACGGAATCTTCCAATTTCGGACACCCTAAAAATTCTTGGAGTTACCATTGATCGACACCTAACACTTGAGAGTCATGCAAAAAACACAACCAAGAAGATGTTCCACTCAATGTGGAAATTAAAAAGAGTAAGACCTTTCTTCCCGAGAACCGTCTTCCGCAACCTGGTACAATCAATGGTACTCAGTCATCTAGATTACTGCAATGCACTGTATGCTGGCTGCAAAGAGCAAATAATCAAGAAACCAAACAGCTCAGAACACTGCAGCTAGACTCATATTCGGTAAAACAAAATACGAAAGCACTAAACCCCTACGAGAAAAGCTGCACTGGCTCCCACTCAAAGAACGTATCACGTTCAAAATATGCACCCTAGTTCATAAAATTATTCACGGAGACGCACCAGCCTATATATCAGACTGATAGATCTACCACCCAGGAATGCTAAAAAATCATCCCGTACATTCCTTAATCTTCACTTCCCAAATTGTAAAGGTCTGAAATACAAACTAACGCATGCGTCAACCGTTTCCTACCTGAGCACACATTTCTGGAATGCGCTTCCACGCAACTTAAAAACAATCTATGAACTACCTACTGTAACTTCCGAATTCCACTGAAGACCCCTTCTCTTTAACAAGGCATACAACAATGATCAACAAATATGAACTCCTGTACACATATCCAGAACTGCCTCTACAATATTTGCTTGCCAAACTATTATCATGTTTTTCGCTATCATGTACCCAAGATCCTTCTGCAATTATTAAATGTATATTTTCTTATATAATTCTTAATATTTCTTAAATATTTTTACTATGTTTGTTTGTTAAAATACTATCATGTTTTATTATCATGTATCCAAAATCCTTCTGTTATACTTTCTCTTGTATTTCCACTATTCATGATGTATTGTAAGCCACATTGAGCCTGCAAAAAGGTGGGAAAATGTGGGATACAAATGCAACAAACAAATAAATAAATAATGGAGGCTATGAGTGATAAAAAGGTCATGGATAAAGGAAAGTTTGTTGCAGATGGACGCGGGCAGAGAAGAGGGGGAAGGAGAGGAATAGAGATGAGATTGGAGAGGTCATGGTGAGATCTGCACAAATAGGATGAGGGTTGGTGAGGGGGACCCAGATTGGGACTGATGTCTCCAGCAGAGAGAAGAAGAAGAGAGTACGGAGGAGAGTAGGAGAAGAGTGGCGATGAAGGCGACATTGTTGAATGTCTGGTCTGTTAATACCAGACTAGGCGATCTGTTTCCCACATGTCTAAGGGGTAATTAAAAAGGGGAAAATTACCTGAACAAATTTGGTAGATTGTAGTAAATTTAAAACAAATCGGAGAAAATTTTTCTTCACCCACGTATAATTAAACTCTGGAATTCGTTGCCGGAGAAAGTGGTGAAGGCGGTTAGCTTAGCAGAGTTTAAAAAGGGGTTGGACGGTTTCCTAAAGGACAAGTCCATAAACCGCTACTAAATGGACTTGGGAAAAATCCACAATTTCAGGAATAACATGTATAGAATGTTTGTACATTTGGGAAGCTTGCCAGGTGCCCTTGGCCTGGATTGGCCACTGTCGTGGACAGGATGCTGGGCTCGATGGACCCTTGGTCTTTTCCCAGTATGGCATTACTTATGTACTTAAATTTGGTAGATGGATTATATAGAACCTTTACCTAATTTGCAAGGATGTAAATATGTGTGCGCAGCAGTAGCTAATTATTTTAGACTAGTAAAAAAGACCCGTTTTGGTAGGCAATGAAACGGGCGCTAGCAAGGTAATCCCCTCACCACCACCCTCCCTTGTTCCAGACCCCCTCCTTCCCTTCCGAGTTTGCGCTTCAACTTCATAGCGCTCTCCCCGCTGCTGTCCCTGCATCTCCCAGCTGTCCTCCGCGTACCTCATGCTAACGGGAGGCCATGAAACAGGCGCTAGCAAGGTTTTCCTCGGAGTGTGTATGTTTGAGAGAGTGTGTGTGAGTGACTGTGTGAGAGAGAGTGAATGTGCAAGTGTGTGTGTGTGACAGAGAGAGAGTGAGACTGGGTGCGAGTGTGTGTGTGAGAATGAGTGTATGTGCCAGGGTCCCCCCCTCCCTCCCAGTTCCAGGGTTATCACCCCCCCCCCCCCGGCCTGTCTCCCAGTTGCAGGGGGTCCCGGGGGTCCCTCCCTCCCTTTTTCCCAGTTACAGGGTCTGTCTGTCTCCCCCCTCCTTTTATCCTCCACGTTTTAAGGCACTGTCTATCCAGTTGAAACGGCTTTAGACTTGTTTCAGATGGAACAACAATTTAAAAACGACAATGTGGAGCAGCAGCTCCTAGGTTTGCTTGTTTTTGAGTGTATACCAATGACGGCCGCGTGGGGGAGTGGAAACAGAGATTAACCAATGGGCTTCCTTGCTTACCATAAACTTGCTTGGCTCACTTCCACTCCTGTCTATTAAACGTCCTGCAGCATCTCATAGGTTTGCTTGCTTTGCTATGAGTGAACGGGGATGACGTCTGCACTGGAGTCGGACCCACTACTCTTTCCCTCCCCCCACTTCAGAATCGCCACTGGACCCCGCCCCCCACCTGAGCCTTCACTCGCCTCCTCCACATTGGACACTTGCTGCAGCCATTCGCTCGCCGTCTCGCTGCCCTCCCTCTTCGTCCTCTCCGAGGAGAGGGAGGGCGGCAGAACGGCAAGCGTGCGGCTGCGGCGAGTGTCCATCGTGGAGGAGGGTGGGTGAGGGAGACTGTGGGCAGGGGGACGGGGTGCAGTGGTGACTCGGGAGGGAGGAGGGAGAGAGCAGCGGGTCCAGTGGCGACTGGGATGGAGCGGAGAGAGAGGGTGGTGTCCAGCATTGACTCAGGGTCCAGGTGAGGGAGGGCGGACGGGGAGTCCAGGCAGGCAGCCGCAGCGGGGACTCGGGTAGGAGGGCGGGTGTCCAGCGGCGATTTTTTCTTGAGGGCAGCAGCCAGTCTCGTGCTTTTTCGTGCTTTGGGTGATGTGCGAGGGGGGGGGGGGCAGAAATGCTGCAACCGAGAGGGGAGGTTGCGGGGGCGGCAACCTCAGGGGAAGTTTCTTTCGTTAGGCTTAGTGTGAGAGAGAGAGAGAGAGGGTTCGTTACAGGCCCCACCCTCTGACGTAATTACGTTTTGACGCGAGGGCGGGGCCTGTTACGAACCCAGCACGTGCCACTTCATTGGATTCTCTCTGCAGTGTGGAAGTCATGACGTCATCGTGATCTATCGCACCTAACAGACCACCTCCGGTGGAAGCCATGGTCCCAGGCAGCTTCAGAACGTTGGAGGTGAGAATTATTATATAGGATATGTAATTGCACATCCTTGCAGACAACACAACTTTAGAATTGATAATGGCTCCCATTTTTGAAGGCTAATTGGTACAACAATATGCTTCAGACCATAATATATATATTGGATTTTTCATATTCCCTATTATCCACAGGCAGCAGGTTTAATTGAACAAATGAATGGTCTGTTGAAACAACAAATACGTAAAATAGGGGGATCATTAAAGAATTGGAAAATAAATTTGGTAGAGGCCTTAAGGATACTTAATAATCAGCCTATGGGGGAGGCAGAAACACCCCTAATGTGAATGGTTACTCCTAACCTACAAGTCTTGACTACCAAACATGACTAATTATGATATTGGGAAATTACAGCAGGAGCTATGACGCCCTACAGGGCCACTCCAGGAGTGGCAGGGCTGGATGTATATGTCACAAATCCAAAAGAATCCACGGTAGTTATTGAGCAGTCTGTGTTAGTGAGACAGGCTGTAAATCCATAGCATTTCACCAGGCTAGCTCCATTGGAGTTGTCTCTTTTCCAGAGGAGGGGTTTGATTTGCTACCATAGTCCTGGGCAGGAGAGTCTGTGTAGGCGATGGTGAGGGAGGTCATTCTGTGTTTGAGGTTTTGGATAGTGGGGAGCATCTACCCTCACAGCTGCTGAATCTTTGGAAGAATCCTCATCTTCAGTCTGTGGAGGAAAGACAGGGGAGAGGAGGGGATCAGTAAAGCTTCTAGGGGGCTGGTGTAAAACATATGCTTTTCTGTGCAGGGACTGAAGGTGTGGACTGGTCTACTGAAGGAGGAGGAGACCGGGAATGAGGGTGTAAAGATAATCTGAGCTGATGATCTGCAGCTCATCCCTAGCAATTACCCTTCTTTAGGATGCTGGGCTTGATGGACCTTCAGTCTGTCCCAGTGTGGCAATACTTATGTACTTATGCACTATTAACCATAACGCAGCCTTTTCTGCTCAGTAACACCTCTCGTCAAGCTACTCAGTATTCCAAATACGCCTCCACTACATAGAAGCGCCCAAAAGAGCATTCCCCTTAAGTTTTCCCCCTTGGTAGTGACCGACCAGTGGCAGCCTCAACCAATAGTCCAATTGCAATGGCAACATATGGGCAGAAACACACCAGCGCACTTTCTGCCCCTGGCCACTCTCTGAAATGTTTCGCTGTCATGGATTCCATTTTACGTATCTTGCGTTTGATAAAGGTGTGGATATGACTGATGATGATGAAAGGTGGGGCCAGCACAGGCCGGTTGTGATACTCCATGATCAGATTGTACCGCTGGAATTTCCAGTAGATGTCACTTTTCTCTTGGACTTTTGAGAACGTGTAGCTGTGGACAGGGGGCAGATGGATATTAGAAATGACAGAGGTGGGGGTGCAAAAGATTTATCTTCTCTCCCTGTATACAGTGATTAAGGTCTAATCCCCACTGCACAGTAAGCTAAGATTCGGAGAAGACTTACTCAGGACCTGGCCCTCCAAACTCTCACATCATTCACAGGTTCCTCAACTTCCTCAACTTACAAACTCTCCCCAACCAATAAACTCTTCCAGTGTCTGTCTTTCCTTAGCCTGCAGACTCATTCTCCTTTTCATACATAGGCTTTCCTCTGTCCACCAATAGACTCTCCATCCTTCCCATGCAAAGGCTATACTTCCTGTGTTCACATTCTCTCTCTGCCCTAACCATAGGCTCTTCCTTTCCCACAGCTCTCCCCTCACTATCCATAGGTCGTCCTCGACCTTCAGACTTGCCCTTCTCCGCATGATTGCAGTGACAGATACGATACTTGAATATGGCGATCAGCAGGTTTAGCAGCAGGATGTTGGCCACAAGCAGGAAGACAACGAAAAGGAGAAGAACCAGCCAGTTGGCATAAGTATTGGTGCAAGGTGGAGCCTTCTCCATAAATATGGCTAGTGGGTCATCTGTGCAGTTTGAGGTGGTGATTAGAGCAGCTGGAAAGCAGAGATAGTATAGTATAGTAACCACAATAGGAATAGGAGCTGCACAGAGGGGAGGTGTCCATTCATGTCTGGCCAGGGGCTGCATAGAGGGGGTTGTTGAGAAGGGTATCTTATCCCATCTGACCATCCCTCCATTCCACCTGTCGATGCTGTGCAAGGAGGAAGGCAGCTTGTCCCTTCTCTTCAGGGAGTGGGTAAGAAGGGATTCTTTTCTGGTTTCTGCACAGGGAGGAGGTACAGTCCTATCTGTTTGGCCACTGCATGGGGAAAAGGATCTGTTTGTTTAGTGGCTTGCAGGGAAGGATCTCATCTTATGTGATCAGGAGCTGTAAGGGAGGATGTCCTACCTTGGGTCTGCGTGAGGGAGGAGGGATCCTTTATGATGCTCACCATCTATTTCATCCAGTGGGATCTGACCAAAGATTTGCAGGTAAGGGCGGTAGAAGACGCGTCGGAAGAACCAGGTCAGGCGCATGTCACTAGGGTGCAAGAGGCCTTCTGTGGCTACGCCATATGCAATCAGCCAAACTTCCAGGAAAAAAAGGAAGAAGAACACGTCCTTCATCTGCATAAAGAGGGGGAGGAAAAAGCCAGGAGGGAACAAGAGAAAATGAAGATAGAGACACAGAGGAGGAGGGAGAGGGAGTGAAAATTATATAGAAGAGAAAGGGGGAAGGAAGGGAAAAAGAAGCTTATATACTGTACCCTATGCTGCTTGATGCTCCCGTCCCTAAGTCAGGCCACCCTCCCATCACTCATACCCACTCACCATCTTTCGGACAATAATAATTTTGGGTCCTAGCTGTTTGTTGACTGCAAAAATGTGAATCAGTCTGAGGGTGAAAATCATGAAATCAAAGCAAAGGATGGTCCATCCAGCCTCAAATGTCTGCAGAAACATCCTGAAAAAAGAAGGCAGGTTTAGGATCTAGAGACCTCAACAGTAATCATAAGAAAGGTGCCACGGAGCATGCCACCCTCATCCAGGAGACGCCCCATGCAACAAGGTCTCCCCCCCCCAAACCAAAAAGGAATCCCAGACCCACCCGACCACTAGAGAGAAGCTACAGAGCAAGCTACTGCCCTCAGGAGAGGAAACACGGAACCAATTGCCCACTCTCATATGAGGAAACATGGAACTAGTCACCCTTACAAGAGGTGAACCACAAAGCAGGTTGCCCTTTTGAAAACTGTGGAACAGGATACCCATATGGAAGGACTCACAAAAGTGGCCACCCACACAAGAAGGAACCATAAAATCAATTCCTCGTCGAAGAAAAGCCACAGAAAATGCCAATTTCAGAAGAATGGACACAACAGGCAACCCTTGCTACAGGAGTCTTAGAAAGGATCCCATCCTCATGACAGAAGCCATGAGAAAAAGCTTCCTGTCATAAGAGGATCCATGGAAAGGGGTCTGCATTCACTAGAGGAACCGTGGAAAGGGGTCTGCATTCACTAGAGGAACCGTGGTAAAGGGGTCTGTATTCACAAGATGAACCGTGGAAAGGGCTCTGTATTCAGAAGAGAATCCATGGAAAGGGGTCTGTATTCACAAGAGGATGCATGGAAAGGGGTCTGTATTCAGAAGAGGAAATATGGAAAGGGGTCTGTATTCAGAAGAGGAAATGTGGAAAGGGGTCTGTATTCAGAAGAGGAAATGTGGAAAGGGGTCTGTATTCAAAAGAGGAACCGTGGAAAGGGGTCTGTATTCAGAAGAGGAACCGTGGAAAGGGGTCTGTATTCACAAGAGGAAATGTGGAAAGGGGTCTGTATTCAGCAGAGGATCTGTGGAAAGGGGTCTGTATTCAAAAGAGGAACCGTGGAATGGGGTATGTTTTCACAAGAGGAACTGTGGAAAAGGGTATTTATTCACAAACGGATCCATGGAAAGGGGTCTGTATTCACAAGCGGATGCGTATGAAGGGTTCTGTATTCACAAGAAGAACCGTGGAAAGGGGTCTATATTCACAAGGGGAAATGTGGAAAGGGGTCTGTATTCAGCAGAGGATCCGTGGAAAGGGGTCTGTATTCAGAAGAGGAAATGTGGAAAGGGGTCTGTATTCAGAAGAGGAAATGTGGAAAGGGGTCTGTATTCAGCAGAGGATCCGTGGAAAGGGGTCTGTATTCAGAAGAGGAACCATGGAAAGGGGTCTGTATTCACAAGAGGAAATGTGGAAAGGGGTCTGTATTTAGAAGAGGATGCATGGAAAGGGGTCTGTATTCACAAGAGGATGCATGGAAAGGGGTCTGTATTCACAAGAGGAAATATGGAAAGAGGTCTGTATTCAGAAGAGGAAATATGGAAAGGGGTCTGTATTCACAAGAGGAAATATGGAAAGGGGTCTGTATTCACAAGAGGAAATGTGGAAAGGGGTCTGTATTCAGAAGAGGAAATGTGGAAAGGGGTCTGTATTCAGCAGAGGATCCGTGGAAAGGGGTCTGTATTCACAAGCGGATGCGTATGAAGGGTTCTGTATTCACAAGAAGAACCATGGAAAGGGGTCTATATTCACAAGGGGAACCGTGGAAAGGGGTCTATATTCACAAGAGGATTTGTGGAAAGGGGTCTGTATTCAGCAGAGGATCCATGGAAAGGGGACTGTATTCACAAGAGGAACCGTGGAAAGGGGTCTGTATTCACAAGAGGATCCGTAGAAAGTGGGCTGTATTCACAAGAAGAACCATGGAAAGGGGTCTATATTCACAAGGGGAACCATGGAAAGGGGTCTGTATTCAGCAGAGGATCCATGGAAAGGGGACTGTATTCACAAGAGGAAACATGGAAAGGGGTCTGTATTTACAAAAGAAAACGTGGAAAGGGGTCTTTATTCACAAGAGGATTCATGGAAAGGGGCCTGCATTCAGAATAGGATCCGTGGAAAGGGGTCTGTTTTCAGAAGAGGATCCGTGGAAAGGGGTCTGTATTCACAAGGGGAACCGTGGAAAGGGGTCTGTATTCACGAGATGAACCGTGGAAAGGGGTCTGTATTCACAAGATGAACCATGGAAAGGGGTCTATATTCTCGTATTCACGAGAGGATCCGTGGAAAGGGGTCTGTATTCACAAGAAGAACCTTGGAAAGGGGTCTGTATTCACAAGAGGATTCATGGAAAGGGGTCTGTATTCACAAGAGGAAATATGGAAAGAGGTCTGTATTCAGAAGAGGAAATATGGAAAGGGGTCTGTATTCACAAGAGTAACCGTGGAAAGGGTTCTGTATTCACAAGAGTAACCGTGGAAAGGGTTCTGTATTCAGAAGAGGATCCATGGAAAAGGGTCTGTATTCACAAGAGGAACCGTGGAACGGGGTCTGTATTCAGAAGAGGAACCGTGGAAAGGGTTCTGTATTCAGAAGAGGATCCATGGAAAGGGTTCTGTATTCACAAGGGGAACCATGGAAAGGGGTCTGTATTCACGAGATGAACTATGGAAAGGGGTCTATATTCTCAAGGGGAACCGTGGAAAGGGGTCTGTATTCAGATCCGTGGAAACGGGTCTGTATTCTGTTAGGTTTTCAAAGCAGAAACTAGGTTTGTGAGTCCTTGGGCCACTGCCGAGGAGCGGCAGTGGCAGGCAAAACCACCCCACACCAGGGACAAGGCAGTACTCTGACAGAAACGGCTAGACTTCACCTTCACTTGACCGCCCTTCCCCAGGAGTTGAGCCCCTGGGTGCAGGCGGCTGGCAGGACTTACAGGACAGGGCAAGAAATGGACAGGTGTAAGAGTCAAGTCTGAAAGATACCAGGCAGCCACTAGCAAGAAACACAGACAGAAAAGAATCAGGACTGAAAGCTGTCAGGCAGCCACTAGCAAGAAACACAGACAACCAAGAACTAGACACAGAAATACAAACAAGAAACAAGACTAGGAAACAAGCACTAAACCTAAACTAAACTACTCACAGACTCACTAGAACCGGACAAGGACTCAGATAAGAAACCAGACTAGGCAGAAGTGCAACAAGCACACCAACATACCAGGGACCTTAGGCAATGCAAAGGCAAACACAGAAGTTTCCAGGTAGTTAATAAAGCCCATCAGCAGCTGACATTCAAGCTGCAGGAATCACAAGGCAGCTACGGGTGCTGTTCAGGCACAAACGAGAAAAGTAAGTCTGGCAGCCCGGAAGATCCGGACCGGACTGAAGTGTGGAACGGGTGACAGTCCATAGCAGCCACCAGTTCTGGCCACCAGAGGGCGAGGTGAGCACACACAAGGAAACAGTCACCATCGTGACAATTCACAAGAGGAACCGTGGAAAGGGGTCTGTATTCAGAAGAGGATCCGTGGAAAGGGGTCTGTATTCACAAGAGGAACCATGGAAAGGGGTCTGCATTCTCCAGAGGAACCGTGGAAAGGGGTCTGTATTCAGAAGAGGATCCATGGAAAGGGGTCTGTATTCAGAATATGATCCATGGAAAGGGTCTGTATTCACAAGAGGAACCGTGGAAAAGGGTCTGTATTCACAAGAAGAATCATGGAAAGGGGTCCAGCCTTGTGAGAATTTTAGAAAGGGATCAATTCCCCAGGAGAGGAGCCATGGAAAGGAGCATTCTCTCACCTGCAGCTAAATCCCACTATGAACAGCAGTAATGCAGCGATGTCCACATGGTTCTAGGAGTCTTGCAGATACTGCTTCACCTTCTGTGCCACGGGCGCATTACCCACAAAGAAGCTCTGACGAATCTCCTCACAAACCATGGTGAAGATCCAGAAGTAGAGGATACCCTCCGAGGTGAATGGGCCTTCAGGTGGTGCTGATTTGAAGTCCAGGAGCAGTACACAGGAGAATAGGAAGAGGAAGGCAAAACACATGACCACATTGCCCAGGAAGGCAGTGACGGGGGCACTCCAGAACTGCTTCCAGCGGCGTAGCCAGAATGGATGGATCCTTTTCACCCTCACATTTTCCCTGGGGGCTCCACAGTGGGTCCTGGAGCCACCGGCTGTTTTCCATTCTCTTCCTCCTTCTCCCTTTCCTCCAGAAGATTCTCCCTGGAGGTGGGGAGGAGGGAGAGTTGGTGGGGGAAGAGAGAAAAAAATCAACACGTGTGGCATTATAGCATACCTCATCAGTCCCCTCATTACTGCCCATGATGCTCTCATAAATATTCTAGCTGCTTCTCCCCTTTTAAGAACATATGAACATAAGTATTGCCATACTGGGACAGATCGAAGGTCCATCAAGCCCAGTATACTGTTTTTAAAAGTGGCCAATCCAGGTCACAAGTACCTGGCAAGATCCCAAAACAACAAAGCAGATTTTATGCTGCTTATCCTAGAATATGCAGTGGATTTCCCCAAGTCCATCTTAATAATGGCCTATGGGCTTTTCTTTTAGGAAATTATCCAAACCATTTTTGAACCCTGCTAAGCTAACTGTGTTTACCACATTATCTGGCAACGAATTCCAGAGCTGAATGAAGAAATATTTTCTCTCATTTGTTTTAAATTTACTTCTTAGTAGCTTCATTGTGTGCCCCCTAGTCCTAGCATTTTTGGAAAGAATGAACAAGTGATTACCCGTTCTACTTCACTCAGTATTTAATAAATATAAGAACATAAGAGTATCCATTCTGGGTCAGGCCAATGGTCCATCTAGCCCAGTATCCTGTTTTCCAAACAGTGGCCAAGCCAGGTCACAAGTACTATGGACTTTTCCTGCAGGAATTTGTCTAAACCTTTCTTAAACCCAGATACTCTAACCACTGCTACTACATCCTCCGGCAAAGCGTTCCAGAGTTTAACTATTCGTTGAGTGAAAAAATATTTCCTCCTATTTGTTTTAAAAGTATTTCTATGTAACTTCTTTGAGTGTCCCCTAGTCTTTGTACTTTGGAACAAGTAAAAAATCAATTTACTTCTACTTGTTTGTTATGACTGGGGATGTGAGCCCTTGTGCCCCGACTGAGCACGGCGAAGATGGAGTGCACTGCACTCGGTCAGGCCGCCAAACAATCCCTAGCTTCACCTGCACTAAGCCACTATTCCCCAGGAGTTGAGCCCCTGGGTTCAAGCGGCCGGCAGGACTTCCGGAACCGGCGGGGTTGCAGAACCACCAACCAGACAGGTAGCCAACAGACACAGTCCAAGAGCCAGAAAAACTGTAGAGCTGAGAATAGTCCAAACACAGTCCAGGGTCAAAAGGCAGGCAGCAACACAACGCGTGGTCAGGAAACAAGCCAAGATCGAAACACAGGAAATTCAGGAATCAGGTAAGGAACACGGATGCAGACCACAACCTCTGCGCACCAGAAGCCGAAGCACTGAAGGGCTGGAGGCAGTGCCTTAAGTAGAGGAGGAATTAGGCTAAAGCATGTGCAGCTGAACCAAGATGGCTGCCCCCATCAGCAGAGCTCTAAGGACCAAATATGGGCTTCCTTCCTGTCCTCGTTAGTCCAAGATGGCTTCCTGGGATATGATCTATCTAAGATGGCTGTACCATTGCTCTAAGTCGGATGACGGCTGCCAGACTTAGGAAACCGAAACAGACCTTCCCAAGACCGATTCTCGTCCTAGCCGGGAGGAGCGTCGTACAGGTGAGGGACATAACATTGTTCTATACCACTCAGGATTTTGTAGACCTCAATCATACCTCCCCTCATCCGTCTCTTTTCCAAGCTGAAGAGCCCTAACCTCTTTAGCCTTTCCTCATATGAGAGGAGTTCCATTCCCTTTATCATTTTGGCTGCTTTTCTTTGAACCTTTTCTAATTCTGCTATATCTTTTTTGAGATACGGCGACCAGAACTGAACGCAATACTCAATGTGTGGTTGCACCATGGAGCAAAGGCATTATAGTATTTTTGGCTGTATTCACCATCCCTTTACTAATAAGTCCTAGCATCCTGTTTGCTTTTTTGGCTGCGGCCTCACACTGAGCAGAAGATTTCAGGGTATTATCTACAACAACACCTAGATCTTTTTCTTGAGTGCTGACCCCAGGGTGGACTCTAGCAACAGGTAACTATGATTCAGATTATTCTTTCCAATGTGCATCACCTTGCATTCATCCACATTAAATTTCATCTGCCATTTGGATGCCCAGTCTTCCATTTTCCTAAATTCTGAATCGTATCTTCCCTCAGCCGTATTTTTAATCTGCCCCATCTCCCCTCATCAACAGCCTCTGCTCCTCCCTCTTTAATCTGCTCCCAACTACTCCACACCATTAACCTGCCTTGATCTTACCTCATAAATACCCCTTTCTGTTTCTCCATCTTTAATCTGCCCCCAGCTTCTCCTCGCCCATTAATCTGCCCCAATTTTCCCTCATGAAATACCTCCAATTACTTCTCTGGATAAATCCTCCCTATCTTTCTTCATAACTACCTCGGACTCTTCCTCCCTTATTAAAATGTCCCCAGATTCCCTCCTAAATGCCTGCAACTCCTTGTCCACTTTATTAAGGCCCCCTCCTTACCCTTCAATGGTGTGAGGATTAGGCGTTTTCGTATACGCTTCCAAGCTTTCCAACTCCAGCCCATCAGTTATATCTTGCATCCTGTCGTCCTCCATCACTCTATGGGGAGAGAAGGATAACCAGTGACTAGAGAGAGCTATCTCAGCAGGGTCTTGGGGATTGGGACTCCCTTTCAGTAATGTCCTTTCAGTGTCAGAGGGATGGACTCCCCATTCCTCCTCCTGGCAGTGCTCTGGGATCTCCCTTCTTTCCTGTGTCCCCAAATTCCAGTGCATCCTCTCCCCTTCCATGGTGGGACAGACAGACCCCTTCACTCACTTGAAGTCAATGAGTCCAGAGTAGATGAGTGGGGGACAGAAAAAGGTGAGTATCAGTTTCCAGACAGGGGTGGTCCGCTCCATCTGTCCCCATCATTTCTCCGTCAGCATGGGTTGTGGGACGAAGCCAAAAGATACAGAGGTCAGCTCACTACCTGACAGGTGTCTTCTTAATGCTCCCAACTGAATGTGCAAAATGCCTCTCACCTGCACCCCATCCTGTGCAAAGAAGTTTCTGGCATCAGCCTCAGGCCAGCTGCAGGCAAGTGGCCCCCTGCCACCTGCCAGAACATCTGACCAGCAGGCAAAAGGCCCGGCTCTCACTGTTGCTGTAGCACTCATTAAAGACGCCTGGCAGAGAGAGAGAGAGAGAGAGAGAGAGAGAGAGAGAGAGAGAGGTGTCAGAACGGGGACAGCAGAAATGACCTCATTAACAGCAGTACAAAATCCCTCCACTCCCAGATTTAAAAGCCTGCAAAAAACACACTTGGCTTTGATATAGCAAATCTACCACACCATTCCACCACTAACTCCCAGGACTCTCACAGTAACAACCCTACCCATGAAAAGGCAGCACTGAAAATATTACACCAGACCTAGAACTCCGATATACCTCCCAGAGGGAATGTGACAATTCCCTGCAAAGAAACTTCATTCTAGCAAAATACCTCACCCTGGTCATACACAAAAGACCCTTTCTACACACAGAATAACAGACCAAAAATTAGAATTAGAAATGTGCAGCCACAGACTGAGCTGGAAACCCTGAGATGTCAGAGTCTGTCTTCATTGCAAGAGCAGAGAAAAAGAAGCAGAAATGCATTTCCTCCTGTACTGAGCAAAAGCCAAGAGAAAAAAAGAGAATGAAAATCAAACCTTGCAGCAAAGAACAACCAGGAAAAATTGTGGAGGAAAGAGGAGAAAGAGCATTCAGAACCACAGAATCTGTGGGGGTCCTACAACTGGGCCAGAAACGGGACAATCTGAACCAGCACCAGAATCTGGCTCTCTAATGCTTTCTGTTCACCACATTTTTTTTTTTACTATTCAAATACAGAATAACAAGAGGGAGGGTCTGTTGTTCTTTCAGCCCTTCCTCTCTAACACAGCATCTTACCTCATTCAGAAAATAATTAAAATCAAATCTCCCCCCATCCCTACCAGTTTCCCCACCTTTTATCTCTTATTAAGAGAGAGGCTGAAAAGTTTAACAACATAAAACAGAGATAATGAAAGAAACTAAACCCAGGGGCTTACTTCTGATTTTAAACATTAAACAGAACCCCCCCCCCCCCCCCCACACACACACACACACGCACATATGTAATAACAAAGCCATACTTTTATATTAGAAGAACTTTAGGAACGGATCAGTTTGAACTGCCAGCACAATATCATATAACAGGATACATTTCTTAATCTTATACGTAGATACATTTCTTATCCATACAATGTGATAGATTTCTTATCTTTAAAACAGGATACATTTCTTATCCAAACCCCCCCCCCCCCCCCCCCCCCCCCCCCGAGTGTGGGTTTTAATAAGAAGGAGAGAGGTGTGGTAGCCGTGTTAGTCCACTTTTAAAGGTAATCAATAGAAATAAAACAAAATAAAACTTGACAAATAAGAAGGAGAAAAGAGAAGAAATCCTAGTAAAGTGCTTTAAAACACAAATGGGTTTATTCTAGGGAGAACTGTCAGGAGCTGTACAGGAATATGGCTGATATTAATATACAGGCTGATGGGAGCCTCTTTCACGCATTATGAAGGGATTAATTCACTGAAGGGAATAAAGTTTGTAGGAATAAATGATGCACACACACTGAATGGAGAGAGGAGGATCAGATTAAGGGAATTAAAAGGGAATGAAAGATCTGCCCCCCCCCCCCCATGACTTTAGGGGAGAGGGCAATTGCTGGCATGGTGGAAATTCACTGACAGAAACCAAGATTTTCTTGAAGTTTTATCCTATGCTGACCTATTCCTGATGCTTCTAGTAAACATAGGAGAGAGCCCTCTAGTGGTGGAACTCTGGTACTGAGAGTTGCACAGTCACTGAATATTAACAGGAAGTATTCAGAAGCTGTTGTGAAGAAAAAAGAGCTGAAGCCCTTGGGAACAGCTCAGGGCAGAAGAACGTGACCTGTGGTGCCTAGGGCCCAGAAGAGCAGAGGTAGCCCTCTAGTGGGGAACCCTGGAACTGGTGGTTGCAGAGATCCTGAACCCCAGCAGGGAGATAATCACTGAGGGTTCTGGTGTACAGAGGGGATATCTGAGGGTTGTGGTATAGAGAGGTGAGACAGCCCTCTCTGGTGAAACCCTGATTTTGGTGGTTTCAGAGTCTTATTAAAAGCTAGAAACTCTGAACCCCAGCAGGGAGATACCCTTAGAGGCTGTCCTGAAGAGAAGAGCGGAAGCCCTTGGGAGCAGCTTGGGGCAGAAGAAAATGGCCTTCGGGGGCACTTTCGGTGTCTAGGGCCCAGAAGAACAGAGGTAGCCCTCTAGTGGGGAAACCTGCAGGGAGATACTCTTAGAGGCTATCCTGAAGAGAAGAAGAGCAGAAGCCCTTGGGAGCAGCTCGGGGCAGAAGAAAATGGCATTCGGGGGCACTTCCTGTGTCTAGGGCCCAGAAGAACAGAGGTAGCCCTCTAGTGGGGAACCCTGGAACTGGTGGTTGCAGAGCCCTGTTAAGGGCTGGTAATCCTGAACCCCAGCAGCGAGATAACCCCAGAGGCTCCCCTTGAACAGCGGACAAGTGAGTGACAAGGCCTCTGGGGTGCGGTCGGCACTAGGGGTTTGGTGAGGCACTGAGGGTGTAATTCATTGACAGGAATAAAGTTTGTGAGAAAAAATGGTTGTTGTCATTGTGGGAATTCACTGAGAAATATCTCTGAGGGCTCTGGTATAGAGAGGGCAGACAGCCCTCTCTGGTGAAACCCTGCTTTTGGTGGTTACAGAGTCTTATTAAGAGCTTGAAACTCTGAACCCCAGCAGGGAGATACCCTTAGAGGCTGTCCTGAAGACAAGAGCAGAAGCCCTTGGGAGCAGCTTGGGGCAGAAGAAAATGGCCTTCGGGGGCACTTTCGGTGTCTAGTGCCCAGAAGAACAGAGGTAGCCCTCTAGTGGGGAATCCTGGAACTGGTGATTGCAGAGCCCTGTTAAGGGCTAGTAATCCTGAACCCCAGCAGGGAGATAACCACAGAGGCTCCCTTGAAGAGCAGACCAGTGAGTGACAAGGCCTCTGGGTGCGGTTGGCACTAGGTGTCTGGTGAAGCACTGAGGGTGTAATTCACTGACAGGAATAAAGTTTGTGAGAAAAAATGGTTGTTGTCATTGTGGGAATTCACTGAGAAATATCTCTGAGGGCTCTGGTATAGAGAGGGCAGACAGCCCTCTCTGGTGAAACCCTGCTTTTGGTGGTTACAGAGTCTTATTAAGAGCTAGAAACTCTGAACCCCAGCAGGGAAATACTCTTAGAGGCTGTCCTGAAGAGAAGAAGAGCGGAAGCCCTTAGGAGCAGCTCGGGGCAGAAGAAAATGGCCTTCGGGGGCACTTTCGGTGTCTAGGGCCCAGAAGTAGTCCTCTAGTGGGGAACCCTGAAACTGGTGGTTGCAGAGCCCTGTTAAGGGCTGGTAATCGTGAACCTTATCAGGGAGAAACCCTGGAGGCTCTTCTTGAAGAGGGAACCATTGGGGGAGAAGCCTCTGGGGTACAATTGTCACTAGGGGCCCCGAGAATGGTGGACTGCCTAGGGGCTAGCACTAGGAGCCCAGGTGAGGGGGACAGCTCATGGGAGCACTGCCTGTTCTCAGAGCCCAGGGAAAGCTTCCCAAGAGCCACAGCAGGGACAGGCATAGCCATCCTGAAAGTCCAGCACAACAGCCACTAGCCCAGTAAGGCTCCAGCAGAGGGGCGAAATCTGAGGGGACTGGGAGCGGCTGGACTTACAAAGGAGCTAAGCCACACAGCCATGCTCACACACTGATTTAACTAAGTAGCAGGAAAGAGCTTACAGCTACTACCTTGACAAGCAAGACTGAAAGGGTTTGAAAAGTGTAAAGGACTATGTTACTGATTCTAAATATCTGAGCTAAAGACTAATGTTATTGGTAGAGTTACATTAATTAGAAAGTATTTGGGTTACGAGGTTAAGTGGAATGCATGAGTGATTGCACATACATTTTAGGAGTGTCACTCACAGATTTTACATGGTTGCTCACAAATATGGTTTTTTTTGTGCTATATACAGAAATTCATTGCTAATACTGGCACTCAAAAAGTCTTGGTTTTTAAAACTTGTTGCTCACGCACAAAAATTTGAACACACCGGCCACTCCTTAGAGGAAATATTGGTGGTAAATGGAGTTCATTCTGAGGAAAAGGATGTTACCAGTGGTGGGCTGCAAGGTTCAGTTCTTGGGTTGATTCTTTTTAACATTTTTGTAAGCGATATTGCTGAAGGGCTGTCTTGTAAGATTTTTCTTTTTGCGAACAATCCCAAAATTTGCAATAGGGTAGATACCCCTGATAATGTGGATAACATGAGGAAGGACTTAGCGAAGCTACAGGAATGGTCTGGAATTTGGCAGCTAAGACTTAAATGCTAAAAAATGCTGGGTCATGCATTTGGGCTGCAAAAACCCAAAGGAATTGTACAAGTTTAGGGGGTGAAGAACATTTGTGCATGAAAGAGGAGCAGGACTTGGGTGTGATCATAAGAACATACATTTTGCCATACTGGGACAGACTGAAAGTCCATCAAGCCCAGCATCGTTTCCAACAATGGCCAATCCAGGTTCCAAGGACCTGGCAATATCCTAAACAATACATTTTTTTGTGCTTATCTTAGAAATAAGCAGTGGATTTTCCCCAAGCCCAAATTTCTTTTAGGAAGTTAGCCAAACCTTTTTAAAACCCTGCTATGCTAACTGCTTTTACTACATTCTCTGGCAATGAATTCCAGAGTTTAATTACATGTTGGGTAAAGAAATATTTTCTCTGATTTGTTTTAAATTTACTACTTTGAAGCTTCATTGTGTTCCCCCTAGTCCTAGTATTTTTGTAAAGAATAAACAATCGATTCACGTCTACCTGATCCATTCCACTCATTATGTTATAGACTTCTATCATATCTCCCCTCAGCTGTCTTTCTCCAAGCTGAAGAGCCCTAGCCGCTTTAGCCTTTCCTCAGAGGGAAGTCATCCTATCCCCTTTATCATTTTTGTCACCCTTCTCTGCACCTTTTCTAATTCCACTGTATCTTTTTTTCAGATGCGATGACCAGAATTGCACACAGTATTCGAGGTGCGGTCACACCTTAGAGCGGTACAAAGCATTATAATGTCCTCATTTTTGTTTTCCATTCCTTTCCTAATAATGCCTAACATTCTATTTGGTTTCTTAGCCACCGCCGCATACTGAGCAGAGGGTTTCAACTTATCATCAACGATGACACCTAGATCCCATTCTTGGTCGGTGACACCTAACATGGAACTTTGCATCATGTAGGTATAGTTTGGGTTCCTCTTTCCCTCATGCATCACTTTGCACGTGCTCACATTAAATGTCATCTGCAGACGCCCAGTCTCATAAGGTCCTCTTGTAATTTTTCACAATCCTTTTGTGAGTTAACAACTTTGAATAACTTTGTGTCGTAAACAAATTTAATTTCCTCACTAGTTACTCCCATCTCTAAATCATTTATAAATATGTTAAAAAGCAGCAGTCACAGTACAGACCCATGGGAACCCCACTATCTACTGACCATTTAACCCTACTTTCTATTTTCTATCTTTTAACTAGTTTTTAATCCACAATAGGACACGTCCTCCTATCCCAAGACTCTCTAATTTCTTCTGGAGTCTTTCATACGGTACTTTGTCCAACACCTTTTGAAAATCCAGATACATAATATCAACCGGCTCGCCTTTATCAACGTGTTTGTTCACCCTTTCAAAGAAATGTAATAGATTGGTGAGGCAAGATTTCCCTTCACTAAATCCATGTTGGCTTTGTCTCATTAATCCATGCTTTTGTATATGCTCTTGTAATTTTGTTCTTTATAATAGTCTCTATCATTTTGCCCAGCACTGACGTCAGGCTCGCCAGTCTATAATTTCACGGATCACCTCGGGAATCTTTTAAAAAAATCGGCCTTACATTGGCCACCCTCCAGTCTTCCAGTACCATGCTTGATTTTAAAGATAAATTACATTTTACTAACAATAGTTCTGCATTACTTTGACAACACAAGAACAGATTGGCTGAGAAAATAAGAAACACTGTGCAGGGTGAGCAGTGATCTGCTCCTTACCTATGGCCAGCCGCTCAAATGTTCCAGCTAGCTCTCTCATAGCCTGAGCCTCCTCCGCTTCCAGTGCAAGATGAACCATCTCCATGAGGATTTTAGCGGCTGCCAGTGCAGATGCCACAGAGTCAGAGCCCTATAACAGAGACCTCATCAGTAATCTCAGAGCCATAGGTGCCTCTCGCTCATTTACCCCCAAACACCCTGAGTCATCTGGCACCTGTTGCCAGTTGCTCATCCAACCCCCAGCATCGCTTCTTCACATCCAGATTCTCATCAGTCGCTTAGCCTCTGAATACCCTCACTCACATGCCTCCAAGTACACCTCGCATTCACAGACTGAGCAGAACTATCTTGGACCTCTCCCTGCAGAGCAGAATAGGAAGTGTTATGAGGGTCAACCACCCTCCCTCCCTTTGCTGGTCACTCACCATCTCCCAGAAGTAAATAGCCATCTCCTCGCGGTTCTTCAGGATAGCCCAGATAAATAGGTCCTCCCAGGGCAAGGGAGCCTTAGCCTGAGGGAATGAGAAACTTATCAGCAGGGGAACCTTAATCTACTAAATCTTGGACAGAGGGAGGGGGACATATCTATGTTTACAAGAGAAGGTCTCCACTCATACTCCTGAATACTGAGATGGGGGCATCTCTGTATACAAAAGGACTCCACCCATGGCCCCTCTCCTGAATACTGAGATGGGGGGTGTATCTCTGTGTGTTTACAGGGAAGGAGCCCCCTGCTTTCTTACATTGGAGAACCTCCTGTTGCTGTGCATCTTGTAGCTGTCCAGCCGTTGACTGTAGAAGGTGGAGCAGATGTCCCCAAGCAGCTCCCCAGGACTTTGGACACATCATTGAGTTTGAAGTCTCTCCCCATGACACTAGTGTCCACTAGCTGGTACTCATGGTGATGGAGCTTGCCAGCCTCCCGCTCTTCCTGCTTGTGCTGCAGGAGATGGTGGATCATGCTGTTCTCTGGCACTGAGCTGTAGAGCTCCTCTAGCTGACCATACGTCAGATAATCAACCAGATTCAGGCCATTCTCTATAAAGAGTTTCACAAAGTCCGTTTTGTCATTGATCAGTGCATCTGTCAACGTGCTTTCCAGGTCATCCATCTGCAGGCAGAGAGACCAACAAACAAATGAAGAATATTAGACCAAGCAATGGGAGTGGGCAGACAGAGAGAAGAGACATGGAAGGGACAGGAAAAGGGATAGAGAGTCAAAGAGACAGAAACAAGGTGAGAGATGAGGAGCAGAAGAGTGAAGGAGAGAAGATAGAAAAGAGCACAGGACAAAGAAAGGGGAAGGGAGGAGAGCAGAGGACAGAGATGGAGCTGCAACAGTGAGCTCAGTAAATGAGAGAGGCAGAGAGAGAAAGCAGGAAGAGGGAAGACATGAGAGATAATTATCAGTTGTATAAATGCAATAAAATTCCTTCCATTAAAGAAACAAGTACAGGGTCTTATTCCCCACACTCTTAACCTCAGCCTTATCCCTATCCTTAACTATAACCAGAATCTTAAACCCTTAACCATAACCTCAACCCTATCCCTGTCCTTAACTACAACCAGAACCATAAACCCTTAACCATAACCTCAACCCTATCCCTGTCCTTAACTACAAACAGAATCATAAACCCTTAACCATAACCTCAACCCTATCCCTGTCCTTAACTACAACCAGAACCATAAACCCTTAATCAGAATCTCAGTCATATCCCCTTATCCTTAACTACAATCATAACCATAAACCCTTAACCTGAACTCCATCCTTATCCCCATCGTTATCTATGCCAGAACCATAAACCCTTAAATACAACCTCGGGTTCTAGGTTTCTCAAAGAAGAGCAACCAAGGTTTAAAGAGGAGCAACCAAAATCATAGAGGGGATGGAGCTGCTCCTGTATGAGGAAAGGCTAAAGAGGTTAGGGCTGTTCAGCTTGGAAAAGAGACATCTGAGGGGGGGATATGATTGAGGTTTACAAAATCCTGAGTGGAGTGGAATGGGTGGAGGTGAATTGTTTTTTCTGTCATTCAAAAAGTACAAAGGCCAGGGGATGCTCAATGAAATTGCACGGAAATACTTTTAAAACAAATAGGAGGAAATATTTTTTCACTCAAAGAATAGTTAAGCTCTGGAACTCATTGCTGGAGGATGTGGTAATGGTGGTTAGCGTATCTGGGTTTAAAAAAGGTTTGGACAAGTTCCTGGAGGAAAGGTCCATAGCCTGCTATTGAGATGGACATGGGGGAAGCCACTGCTTGCCCTGGGATTGGTAGCATGGAATGTTGCTACTAATTGGGTTTTTGCCAGGTATTTGTGACCTGGATTGGCTACTGCTGGAAGCAGGATACTCGGCTAGATGGACCATTGGTCTGACCCACTATGGCTATTCTTATGGTCTCATCTACAGCCAAAACTATAAACCCTTATGCCAACCTCAAACCCAACCTTATGCACTAACCATGGACTAACTGAAACCACATGATCCTGGTCTTGTCCTCAAACCTCTCTCTATTTGTGAATTGCAATACTAGTTTCATTCAATCAGAATCCAAATCCCACATCAATCAATCTCCTCCTCAAGCCCAAGCTGTATGCTGACCCCATAGGCGCCCGGTATAAGAGGCTTGGAGAGGCTAAGCCTCCCCCCTGCTGCAGCAGAATGGATCAGCTGTGGAGTCCAGCTGCTCTGAGGGGATTAAATTGTTGATTTACCTCCATCCTCACAGCAGGAGCTGCAGTGAAAGCCCTCTAGCAGTTGTAGAAATTGGTTTATGGTTTGTTTACCTTACTGCTGGGAAAGCAGGGGGGGGGGGGTTGGCTGGAGGTGTCCTGGGTTGCCAGGGAGATATTTAACGAGGATGACTTCCTGACCTGCACTGAGGACAGATAGCAGCAGAACGGATACTGGGCCAACATGATTAGAAAAAGTGGTGATAGGGAAGAAGCTGGAAACTACAGGCCTGTAAGCCTCACTTCGGTTATTGGAAAAGTAATGGAAGCCATGCTGAAGGAAAGGATAGTGAATTTCCTAGAAGCCAATAAGTTGCAAGATCCGAGACAACATGGTTTTACCAGAGGGAAATCGTGCCAAACAAATCTCATTGAATTCTTTCATTGGGTAACTGGAGAACTGAATCATCGACGTGCTATAGACGTAATCTACTTAGATTTTAGCAAAGCTTTTGACACGGTTCCCCACAGGAGGCTCTTAAATAAACTAGATGGGCTGAAGATAGGTCCCGAAGTAGTGAACTGGATTAGGAACTGATTGACGGACAGACGACAGAGGGTGGTGGTGAATGGAGTTCGCTTGGAGGAGGGAAAGGTGAGTAGTGGAGTGCCTCAGGGATCGGTGCTGGGGCCGATTCTGTTCAATATATTTGTGAGTGACATTCCCGAAGGGTTAGAAGGTAAAGTTTGCCTATTTGCGGATGATACTAAGATTTGCAACAGAGTGGACACCCGGGAGGGAGTGGAAAGCATGAAAAGGGATCTGAGGAAGCTAGAAGAATGGTCTAAGGTTTGGCAATTAAAATTCAATGCGAAGAAATGCAAAGTGATGCATTTAGGGAGTAGAAACCCACGAGAGACGTATGTGTTAGGCGGGGAGAGTCTGATAGGTACTGAGGGGGAGAGGGATCTTGGGGTGATAGTATCCGAGGATCTGAAGGCGACGAAACAGTGTGACAAGGCGGTGGCCGTAGTGAGAAGGTTGCTGGGCTGTATAGAGAGAGGTGTGATCAGCAGAAGAAAGGAAGTGTTGATGCCCCTGTACAAGTCGTTGGTGAGGCCCCACCTGGAGTATTGTGTTCAGTTTTGGAGGCCGTACCTTGCGAAGGATGTTAAAAAAATGGAAGCGGTGCAAAGAAAAGCTACGACAATGGTATGGGATTTGCGTTCCAAGACGTATGAGCAGAGACTTGCTGACCTGAACATGTATACCCTGGAAGAAAGGAGGAACAGGGGTGATATGATACAGACGTTCAAATACTTGAAAGGTATTAATCCGTAAACAAATCTTTTCCGGAGATGGGAAGGCGGTAGAACGAGAGGACATGAAATGAGATTGAAGGGGGGCAGACTCAAAAAAGATGTCAGGAAGTATTTTTTCACGGAGAGGGTGGTGGATGCTTGGAATGCCCTCCCGCCGGAGGTGGTGGAGATGAAAACGGTAACGGAATTCAAACATGCGTGGGATGTGCATAAATGAATCCTGTGCAGTAGGAATGGATCCTCAGAAGCTTAGCCAAAATTGGGTGGCGGAGCAGGTGGGGGAAGAGAGGTTGGTAGTTGGGAGGCGAGGATAGTGGAGGGCAGACTTATACGGTCTGTGCCAGAGCCGGAGATGGGTGGTTGGGAGGCGGGAAATACTGCTGGGCAGACTTGTACGGTCTGTGCCCTGAAAAAGGCAGGTACAAATCAAGGTAAGGTATACACATATGAGTTTATCTTGTTGGGCAGACTGGATGGACCATGCAGGTCTTTTTTTGCCGTCATCTACTATGTTACTATGTTATCAGAAAAAGTCACCAGACAACAAAGGTAGAAAAGATCATTTTATTTTCATTATAGTGTTTGGAATATGTCCACTTTGAGAATCAGGTGCTCAACATTAAAAGTTTATATTTATTTACTTATTTATGGCATTTTATCCCACATTAAACATGAATTAGGGTGTTTTGTGGCTCTACATGAGAATTATGATGATATGATCCCTTGTTTCATATTGTTGACAGTCTGCATTTTCCGTATGGGTGGTATATTGGTGTATTAGGTCTGCCCAGTAAAATATTTATGGTACAGTAAGGTTCTGAGTGTGCTTTTGGACAAAGTTGTGCATAGTGTTTTGCAGTTGAGCGATTGTGGTTAGAATATGCTTTGAGCAACCACTTTATTCTTTGACATATGATACATATCTATTATCTAAATTTAATAAAAGGTATTAATTGTGACTTTTATTTTTATTTATTTATTTTTTCTGCGTGTTATCAGACAATTATGGATTTAAGCTCCACCCCTGGCCCCACCCCTAACCCCGCCCCCTTTAGCCTCCCCAAACAGTTGGGCCACCGACCGCCTATGGCTGACCCTAACCCCAGCCTTGATGACAAATTCAGTCCCATTAATCTAAACTCAAACATTATTCTTTTACCTACTTATCTTAACCTTGCCTGCTCAACCTCAAACCTCTCTACTGCAACCCTAACTATAAACCAACCTGAATTCAACCATAATCTAAACCACCAACATTGATCTTACACCAAATCTCTGTCCTGATCTAAATTCTATCTACAATCTCATCCTCAACTCCGACTCCATCTTTAACTCTACTTCCCCTTCCCAGCCTTAACCATAACTCTAACCTCAACCCAACCTCATCCTTATCCTTAACCCCAGCCTCAACCACATCTTCTATCTTGATCTTCATCCTAATCTTACCCAGGGCTGCCGAGAGGAGGAGTCAGGGAGGGCAAGGTTTCCCCAGGCCCAGCCTCTAAGAGGGGCCTGGTGCCAGCAAGGCTTCCAGTGGCAGGCACACAGGCAGAAGGTTCTGCTCCTTCTGTCTGTCTCCTGCTCCTGCGTGCCAGAACCCGGGTTATTGTACTAATGTGTTAACTATGGTCTTGCCACCACAGGTCCTTCTTCCTGCCTCCTTCTATGTGAAGTACTTCCAGTTTTCGCATAGGCGGGAGGTGACACGGCAGGAAGAAGGATCTGTGGAGGCAGAGCTGTGTAAACATGATAACCCAGGTCCCGGCACTCAGGAGCAGGAGAAAGACTGACCAAGGGAGAAAGCAGATGCAGTAACTGGGGCAGCTGCGTGGGGAGTGGCTTGGTGGTGGTGAGGCAGTGGCGGCCTGGTGGGGGGGGGGGGGTGGTTGCAGCAGTGGCAGTCAAGTGGAGGGGTGGTGGCGGCCTGATGTGTCAACCCCAACCCTAACATTGACCCCAACCTCACCGAGCTCAACAACAACCATAAACACAATGCCAAATTCAACTCTATCCTAATCTTATCCATCTCTATCTGGATGAGCCCATGAGATCAAGCTTCCCTAAAACCCTTACTACTGAGGAGTATGATACCCTCTGTAGTCTCATGATGGCTCTTCCTACCAGCCACTAGTAAACACTCCCCCATCGGGACCTTCTAACCCCTCCCCTCATAACTCCAGCCCACAATAACCCCTCCCGATCCACTCACCTTCCACTGGATCTCCCCATGGAAGAGTTCAGTGTTTGCGATATCCACCCGATTCCAGGCCACAGCCAACTTCAGCTCTTCCAGATACTTAGTAGCATCACGGCTCGGTTTCTCACATGCTGAACATGAGAACAAAGAGAGACCCTATCGGACTTCATCACAGCCAAGATTATACACTCATCAGAGACACAGAAATAAAGAGCAGAGAGAGAGAGAGAGAGAGAGAGAGAGAGAGAGGGTAGAAGATACATAAAAGAGAGAGGCTGAATTATGCAGGATGTCCTTCTTCCCAGGAGAGAGACACATAGGAATACTTCTCAAAAATCTTCTGGAGGAAGACAGCCTCACCTTTCACCAGGGCCTTCAGGATGACAGTCTCAAAATCTTCCATGCCATCCTGATGGGAATATACTGTTACCAGTTCCCGGTTTTCCAAGATTTGTTCCACGTATTGGGAGGGAAAGGACACATGTGAAGACCCAAACAAGTAGACGTGCAAAGGGCAGTCCCTAAAAGTCCTTACTAGGCAACAGACCGCTTATGGGGCTCAAGAGAAAAGAAGGCACCCCAGACAATGCCTGCTAGGCAAAGATTGACCAGTCAATGACCTCTGGCCAGTATCTTTCCCTCAGGGATCTTTAAAATATTGTAAGGACTGGAAAACAGCCAAACACAATCTCAAAGGGCTGTGCAAAAAGTAAATATCAATAATGATAAACGAATGGGAACTACCCTCAGAAACCAAGGTCTCTGCCAAGGTCTGACCAACAGAACACTAATATCTATGCAAGATTTTTGTGCCTGTGATCTTTGTCTCTTTCATAGGGTATATTTTCCCACAGATTTTCAAAATAGAACAAATTGCTCAAAACATTACTGAGTACAAGCTGGCAGGGGACTGGGAGTTACTGTGTCTCCTTGTATTTAAGATTGTACACAGTTTTATTCTGTAAAAGCACTTTGGAGGATGTTTGCCAGGAAGAGAATATATATATTTTAATCAGCTCTGGGTGGAGTACAAGGGGGCAAAGCAGGGCCACTCTTTTTGCTGACACATACCTGATCGGCCAGCCTGGACACGTCCTCCTGTGCAAAGTATTGTTTCAGCTTTTCCTCCACTAGTGGGCGAACAGCTTCAAGGGTTAATGCCTCCTCCAGGATTTGCGCTAGGCAGTCAGCAACCCCACCAGATCCTTCCACCAGCAGGCAAGGGATGTTGTTCTTGGTGGCTTTGTAAACGCGCTGGAGGAACGGAGAGATTGTGGAAAGATTAGCTGGGGAGTGTGGGGGTCCATTGGCTTCTATCTGCCTAAAAGTGGCTTCGACACCTTCTTCTCACATGCCCTTGACAACGTTTCAAAAAAAGTCCCAGAGCAAAAATCACTTGGATCAAGGAAACTATGTACCATTTATCCATGTTAATTTGCCTTGTTTTTTTTTTTAAACAGTTTTTATTGAACATATAAATGAAAAACGCATACTGTTAACAACTTACTTGTATTGTTCACCCACCCCAAACTTCACCCCCCACTTTTCCCCCAAAACCAAACACAGCTCTAATTCTGAAGGACTTGGACTCTTACAGCCCCTCAGAAAGCAAATCAAACATCTTCTGGTTCTTCCCTTCTCATTTGACTTGTTTTTAAGTAGAAAAGGACTCTTGGTGGTGACTCCTTTCATGTGAGCTTTGACTACTGTCAGCTATGACTCACCATTACTCTTTACATAAGTCTTTCCATACTGGGGTAGACCGAAGGTCCATCAAGGCCAGCATCGTTTCCAACAGTGGCCAATCCAGGTTAGAAGTACCTGGCAAGATCCCAAAACAGTACAATATATATTATGCTGCCTATCCTAGAAATAAGCAGTGGATTTTCCCCAAGTCCATTTTAATAATAGCTTATGGATTTTTTTTTTTAGGAAGCTAGCCAAACCTTTTTTAAACCCTGCTAAGCTAACTGCTTTTACTACATTCTCTGGCAACAAATTCCAGAGTTTAATTACATGTTGAATGAAGAAATATTTTCTCCAATTTGTTTTAATTTACTACTTTGTGGCTTCATTGCTTGCCCCTAGTCCTAGTATTTTTGGAAAGAGTAAACAAGCGATTCACCTCTTCCCGTTCCACTCCACTCATTATTTTATAGACCTTTATCATATCTCCCCTCAGCCATCTTTTCTCCAAGCTGAAGAACCCTAGCTGCTTTAGCCTTTCCTCATACAGAAGTTGTCCCATCCCCTTTACCATTTTCATTGCCCTTTTCTGTATTTTTTCTAATTCCTCTATATCTTTTTTGAAATGCAGTGACCAGAACTGCACACAGTATTCAAGGTGCAGTCGCACTATGAAGTGATTGAAAGGCATTATAACATTTTCATTTTTGCATTCCAATTCCTTTCTTAATAATACCTAACATTCTATTTGCTTTCTTAGCCACCGCCTCACACTGAGCACAGGGATGACCGAGGGGTAAAGGGGCGATCAAGGAAGACAAAGACGTAGCGGAGAGATTGAATGAATTCTTTGCTTCGGTCTTCACCGAGGAAGATTTGGGTGGGATACCGGTGTCGGAAATGATATTTCAAGTGGACGAGTCAGAGAAACTTACTGACTTCACGGTAAACCTGGAGGACGTAATGGGGCAGTTCAGCAAACTGAACAGCAGCAAATATCCTGGACCGGATGGTATTCATCCTAGAGTACTGATAGAACTGAAAAATGAGCTTGCGGAGCTACTGCTAGTGATATGCAATTTATCCTTAAAATCGAGTGTGGTACCAGAAGATTGGAGGGTGGCCAATGTAACGCCCATTTTTAAAAAAGGTTCCAGGGGAGATCCGGGAAATTATAGACCAGTGAGTCTGACGTCGGTTCCAGGGAAAATGGTAGAGGCTATTATTAAAAACAAAATTACAGAGCACATCCAAGGACATGGATTACTGAGACCGAGTCAGCTCTGCTTTTGTGTGGGGAAATCTTGCCTGACCAATTTACTTCAATTCTTTGAAGGAGTAAACAAACATGTGGACAAATGGAGCCAGTTGATATTGTGTATCTGGATTTTCAAAAGGCGTTTGACAAGGTACCTCATGAAAGGCTACAGAGGAAATTGGAGGGTCATGGGATAGGAGGAAAAGTCCTATTGTGGATTAAAAACTGGTTGAAGGATAGGAAACAGAGAGTGGGGTTAAATGGGCAGTATTCACAATGGAGAAGGGTAATTAGTGGGGTTCCTCAGGGGTCTGTGCTAGGACCACTGCCTTTTAATATATTTATAAATGATTTAGGGGGTGTGTGTCAAGATGGCGCCATGAGCGGACGTGTTTGAAGCGAGCTCCTGCCTCCCTTGTCAAATTTGAACATTTTCCTGCAAACAATGCCGCATACTAAACGTAAAGGGACTATCCGTGGACTTCCCCTACCTCCAGGGACGTCTACTCCGACAAGAGAGGGTTTGGAACGCTTCTTACTACTACTATTACTACTTGACATTTCTAGAGCGCTACTAGGATTACGCAGCGCTGTACAGTTTAACAAAAAAGGACAGTCCCTGCTCAAAGGAGCTTACAATCTAACGGGCGAAATGACAAGTTGGGGCAGTCTAGATTTCTTGAATAGAGGTAAAGTGGTTAGGTGCCAAAGGCGACATTGAAGAGGTGGGCTTTGAGTAGGGATTGAAGATGGTCAGGGAGGGGGCCTGGCGTATGGGCTCAGGGAGTTTGTTCCAAGCATGGGGTGAGGCGAGGCAGAAAGGGCGGAGCCTGGAGTTGGCGGTGGTGGAGAAGAGTACTGAAAGGAGGGATTTGTCTTGAGAGCAGAGGTTACGGGTAGGAACATAAGGGGAGATGAGGGTAGAGAGGTAAGGAGGGGCTGCAGATCGAGTGCATTTGTAGGTTAGTAGGAGAAGCTTGAACTGTATGCGGTACCTGATCGGAAGCCAGTGAAGTGATTTCAGGAGAGGGGTGATGTGAGTATATCAGTCCAGGCGGAAGATAAGACATGCAGCAGAGTTCTGAACGGACTGAAGAGGGGATAGGTGGCAAAGTGGGAGGCTAGTGAGAAGTAGGTTGCAGTAGTCAAGGCGAGAGGTAATGAGAGAGTGGATGAGAGTTCGGGTGGTGTGCTCAGAGAGGAAAGGGCGAATTTTGCTAATGTTGTAGAGGAAGAAGCGACAGGTCTTGGCTATCTGCGATTCCCCAAAGAGGCAGAGCGGAGTCCTTAGCGTTTGGAACTGGTGAAGAGGTTCCCACGCTGGATGTAGAAACATCACTTTCCCCGCCAAGCTCTATGGCCCCTCCTTGCCCTGCAGCTCAAGCTAGTCGAACAGGGATTACTTCTGAGCCCGGAAGGGGTGAAACTGACGAGCCCAGTGGGGAGCTCGAGGTAGCTGGGAAATCTGAAGCTACAGGAGAGACGGAGGTGAATCTAAGTCAGATCTGGCTAAAGCTGTTGGACATTGAGAAAACTTTGAGGCAATCTTCGGAGGAGGTAAAGATACTGAATTTAAGTGTGCAGGAAGTGAAGAACTCCATAGATGCTGTTAAACAAGATTTTTCCTCTAAAATAGAGGCCTTGCAGATAGAGTCTAAACAAACGGAAGAATTTAAAGTAGCTGTGATTAAAGACAATGCTGAGATTAGGAGGAAGATAGAACAAATGGAGAACTATAAAAGGAGATTAAATCTCCGTATATTAAATTTTCCTAGATTATTGGGGATTTCCCCAAATGACTTGTTTCAGAGATTTTTGAAAGAAACTTTGAATTTTTCACAAGAAATTTTTCCTCCTCTTAATAAAATTTACTATATTCCAAGCACAATGAAAAAAGTAGAAGGAGAATCTTCAATTGACTTACAAAATGTAACAGCTATTTTGGAACAATCAATTGTGGATGCTACTGAAAGAGGGACCATAGTTCCTCAGGACCATAGTAGATGATGGCAGAAAAAGACCTGCACGGTCCATCCAGTCTGCCCAACAAGATAAACTCATGTGTATACCTTACCTTGATTTGTACCTGTCTTTTTCAGGGCACAGACCGTATAAGTCTGCCCAGCACTATCCCCTCCTCCCAACCACCAGCCCCGCCTCCCACCACCGGCTCTGGCACAGACCATATAAGTCTGCCCAGCACTATTCCCCGCCTCCCAACCACCAGTCCCGCCTCCCACCACCAGATCTGGCACAGACCGTATAAGTCTGCCCACCACTATCTTCACCTCCCAACCACCAACCCCTCTTCCCTCCACCGGCTCCACCACCCAATTTCGGCTAAGCTTCTGAGGATCCATTCCTTCTGCACAGGATTCTTTTATGTATATCCCACGCATGTTTGAATTCCGTTATCCGTTTTCATCTCCACCACCTCCCGTGGGAGGGCATTCCAAGCATCCACCACTCTCTCTGTGAAAAAATACTTCCTGACATCTTTCTTGAGTCTGCCCCCCTTCAATCTCATTTCATGTCCTCTTGTTCTACCGCCTTCCCATCTCTGGAAAAGATTTGTTTGCGGATTAATACCTTTCAAATATTTGAACGTCTGTCCTCCTCGTCTTGGAACGCAAATCCTATACCATTCTCGTAGCTTTTCTTTGCACCACTTCAATTTTTTTTACATCCTTAGCAAGGTACGGCCTCCAAAACTGAACACAATACTCCAGGTGGGGCCTCACCAATGACTTGTACAGGGGCATCAACACTTCCTTTCTTCTGCTGGTCACACCTCTGTCTATACAGCCTAGCAACCTTCTCACTACGGCCACCGCCTTGTCACACTGTTTCGTCACCTTCAGATCCTCGAATACTATCACCCCAAGATCCCTCTCCCCCTCAGTACATATCAGACTCTCACCGCCTAACACATACGTCTCTCGTGGGTTTCTGCTCCCTAGGTGCATCACTTTGCATTTCTTCGCATTGAATTTTAATTGCCAAACCTTAGACCATTCTTCTAGCTTCCGCAGATCTTTTTTCATGCTTTCCACTCCCTCCCGGGTGTCCACTCTGTTACAAATCTTAGTATCATCCGCAAATAGGCAAACTTTACCTTCTAACCCTTCGGCAATGCCACTCACAAATATATTGAACAGAATCGGCCCCAGCACCGATCCCTGAGGCACTCCACTACTCACCTTTCCCTCCTCCGAGTGAACTCCATTTACCACCACCCTCTGTCGTCTGTCCGTCAACCAGTTCCTAATCCAGTTCACCACTTCGGGACCTATCTTCAGCCCATCTAGTTTATTTAAGAGCCTCCTGTGGGGAATCGTGTCAAAAGCTTTGCTAAAATCTAAGTAGATTACGTCTATAGCATGTTGATGATTCAGTTCTGCAGTTACCCAATCAAAGAATTCAATGAGATTTGTTTGGCACGATTTCCCTCTGGTAAAACCATGTTGTCTCGGATCTTGCAATTTATTGGTTTCCAGGAAATTCACTATCCTTTCCTTCAGCATCGCTTCCATTACTTTCCCAATAACCGAGGTGAGGCTTACCGGCCTGTAGTTTCCAGTTTCTTCCCTATCGCCACTTTTGTGAAGAGGGACGAAATCCGCCGTTCTCCAATCCCTCGGAACCTCTCCCGTCTCCAATGATTTATTAAACAAATCTTTAAGAGGACCCGCCAGAACCTCTCTGAGCTCCCTCAATATCCTGGGGTGGATCCCGTCCGGTCCCATGGCTTTGTCCACCTTTAGCTTTCCAAGTTGTTCATACACACTCTCTTCCGTGAACGGTGCTATATCCACTCCATTCTCAAATGTACTTTTGCCAGTCCCTCGTGGTCCTTCTCCAGGATTTTCTTCAGTGAAAACAGAACAAAAGTATCTATTTAGCAAATTGGCTTTTTCTTCATCATTATCTACATAGCGGTTCGCTGTATCTTTTAGTCTCACAATTCCCTTTTTAGTCATTCTCCTTTCACTAATATACCTGAAGAAATTTTTGTCGCCCCTCCTTACGTTGATAGTTTCCTTTGTTTTCTATCAGGATCTAAATGCAATAATGAGATTGTATTTTAAATCAACTAACCGTATGTTTGCCGGCCAGAAAATCTTGCTTTACCCCGATGTGACTAAAACCACACAGGAAAAGAGGAAAAAGTTTCTATCTATGAGGTCAAAGATTTTGGAAATAGGAGGATCATTCCTTCTTGCATACCCTTGCAAATGTGTGATTAGATTGAATCAAACAAAATATGTTTACTATTTGCCTGATCAGCTTAAGACTTTCTTAGAAGTAAAACAACATTAGAGATTATTAATAATATGGAAATAACGGCAACATAATTTCTTATATGATTTGAATATGGTATAATCTTCACTAATTTATTTATTTTATTGCATTTGTATCCCACATTCCCCCACCTATTTGCAGGCTCAATATGGCTTACATAGATTTGATAACATTGTCATAGCAGGATATCGGATACAGTTAGTAATGTGTAGCGATTAAGGAAGGGGAGAGGGAAGAAGGAAGAGAGTTGTTGGGTAATTATGGAAGGTGTGTGTTCATAGTTGAGTGGACTTAGTGAGGTTATAGGTTCTCATTGTAGGCCTTGTTGAAGAAGAATGTTTTCAGAGATTTTCGAAAGATAGATGTTTCTTTGATTGTTTTCAGGTCTGTAGGTAATGCATTCCATATCTGTGTGCTCTTGTAAGAGAAGGTTGTGGCGTGCATCAGCTTGTATTTAAGTCCTTTGCAGCTGGGGTAGTGCAGGTTGAGAAATTTGCGGGATGATCTTGTGGCGTTTCTGGGAGGTAGGTCCACGAGGTTTAGCATGTAGGTTGGGGCGTCTGCATGAATGATTTTTTGTACAATCATGCAGATCTTGAACGCAATGCGTTCCTTAAGTGGAAGCCAGTGAAGTTTCCCTCTTAGGGGTTTTGCGCTTTCATATTTGGTTTTTCCAAATATGAGTCTGGTGGCTGTATTAATAATATGGGAATAACGGCGACATAATTTCTTATATGATTTGAATATGGTATAATCTTCACTAATTCCTACCCCCCCCCCCCCCCCTTATAGAGGTCTAAGGAAGCCACTTGATTTTGGATTGTTGAAATAAAGAAAAATGTTTTTCTGTATTATTATTTGTTTTCTATTAATGGCTGTATTACACTTTGCAGTATTGTTTCTGTATGAGTATATTTAAAATAATAAAAATGATAAATCATAAATAATTTAGAGATGGGAGTAATTAGCGAGGTAATTAAATTTGCTGATGACACAAAGTTATTCAAAGTCGTTAACTCGCAACAGGATTGTGAAAAATTACAGAAGGACCTTACGAGACTGGGAGACTGGGCGGCTAGATGGCAGGTGACGTTTAATGTGAGCAAGTGCAAAGTGATGCATGTGGGAAAAAAGAACCCAAATTATATCTACATCATGCAAGGTTCCACATTAGGAGTTACGGACCAAGAAAGGGATCTGGGTGTCGTCGTCGACAATACGCTGAAACCTTCTGCTCAGTGTGCTGCTGCGGCTAGGAAAGCGAATAGAATGTTGGGTATTATTAGGAAAGGTATGGAAAACAGGTGTGAGGATGTTATAATGCCGTTATATCGCTCCATGGTGCGACTGCACCTTGAGTATTGTGTTCAATTCTGGTTGCCGCATCTCAAGAAAGATATAGTGGAACTGGAAAAGGTGCAGCGAAGGGCGACTAAAATGATAGCGGGGATGGGACGACTTCCCTAAGAAGAAAGACTAGAGGCTAGGGCTTTTCAGCTTGGAGAAGAGACGGCTGAGGGGAGACATGATAGAGGTATACAAAATAATGAGTGGAGTGGAACAAGTGAATGTGAAGCGTCTGTTCACGCTTTCCAAAAATACTAGGACTAGGGGACATGCAATGAAACTACAGTGTAGTAAATTTAAATCAAATTAAAACAAATCGGAGACAATTTTTCTTCACCGAACGCATAATTAAACTCTGGAATTCGTTGCTGGAGAACGTGGTGAAGGCGGTTAGCTTGGCAGAGTTTAAAAAGGGGTTAGACGGTTTCCTAAAGGACAAGTCCATAAACCGCTACTAAATGGACTTGGGAAAAATCCACAATTCCAGGAATAACATGTATAGAATGTTTGTATGTTTGGGAAGCTTGCCAGGTGCCCTTGGCCTGGATTGGCTGCTGTTGTGGACAGAATGCTGGGCTCAATGGACCCTTGGTCTTTTCCCAGTGTGGCATTACTTATGTACTTATATCAACGATGACACTTAGATCCCTTTCCTGGTTGTTGACTCGTAATGTGGAACCTTGCATGACAAAGCTATAGTTTGGGTTCTCTCTTTCCCACATGCATCACTTAGCACTTGATCACATTAAACGTCATCTGCAATTTGGATGCCCAGTCTCCCAGTCTTGTAAGGTCCTCTTGTAAATTTTCACAATCATCTTGTGATTTAACCACTTTGAATAACTTTGTGTCTTTAGCAAATTTAATTACCTCACTAGTTACTCCCATTTTTAGATCATTTATAAATATGTTAAAAAGCAGCGGTCCCAGCACAGACCCCTGGGGAACCCCACTAACTACCCTTCTCCATTGAGAATACTGACTTTTTTACCCTACTCTCTGTTTTCTATCTTTTAACCAGTTTACAATCCACACTACTTCTTATCCCATGACTCTCTAATTTCCTCTGGAGTCTTTCATGAGATACTTTGTCAAATGTCTTTTGAAAATCCAGATACACAATATCAACCGGCTCACCTTTATCCACATGTTTGTTCACCCCTTGAAAGAAATGTAGTAGATTGGTGAGGCAAGATTTCCCTTCACTAAATCCATGTTGGCTTTGTCTCATTAATCCATGCTTTTGAATATGCTCTGTAATTTTGTTCTTTATAATGGTCTCTACCATTTTGCCCGGCATCAACATCAGGCTCACCGGTCTATAATTTCCTGGATCACCTCTGGAACCTTTTTTTAACAATCTGCATTACATTCATCAGCCCAACGCTACAGTTTTTCAGTGATCGATATCAACATTTACTTTTCTTAAATGAATCAAAGAAAACAATTCTGGACCATTCAGATCAATATTCCCCCGCAGTACGTGTACTTTTGACATTTATAAGTGACTTGATAAAGTTTCAGCGTCTATAATTTCTTCTCTTTTTTTTTTCTTTCTGCCTATATGTCACTTAGACTATTTTGAAGGCACAGCCCAACTGCTGACAGCAGTAATCTGAGAACTAGAGTTCAAATCCCATTCCCATATGTGAATCCTTGTGAACAGAGGCACCTGGCTTGGAAATGGAAGGTCACAATTTCCAGCCTGTTTTACAGAAGACCAGATGTTAAATATGTTAAGGGGAACGGGAGATACATGTGTGTTTCTGTAAATGTGCAGCAGGCCACTCTACAGAACTGTACATTTACAAAGTGAGCAACATCACTCAGTCCTGTCCAGAAATTCGTGCGTAGAAGAATGGCCAATTCAAGAAGCCAAGTGACGTGGAGGGGCATAATCGAACGCGAACGCCTATCTCCATGGGCGTTTATCTCCGAGAACGGGTCCGTGAAGGGGCGGGCTGAACCGTATTTTCAAAAAAATGGACGTATTTGAGCTGGGCGTTTGTTTTTTTAGCGATAATGGAAACTAAAAACGTCCAGCTCAAAAACGTCCTAATCCGAGCCATTTGATCGTGGAAGGGGCCAGGATTGGTAGTACACTGGCACCCCTGATATGCCAGGACACCAACTGGGCACTCTAGGTCAGTGCGGTGGACTTCAGAAAAAGCTCCCACATGCATAGCTCCCTTACTACGGGTGCTGAGCTCCCAACCCCCCTCCCCCAAAACCCACTACCCACAAATGTACAACACTACCATAGCTCTTAGGGGTGAAGGGGGCTCCTACATGTGGGTTCAGTGGGTTTTGGAGGCCTCCCATTTACCAGCACGAGTGTTGCAGGTGGGGGGGGGGATGGGCCTGGGTCCACCTGGCTGAAGTGCACTGCGGTACCCACTAAAAGTGCTCCAGGGACCTGCATACACGCAGGCCTCTAGGACTTGTTGCTGCTGAATAACATTGGCAGACCGGTTGACACTTGAAGACTAATCTCTCCGAAAACGTCCTTTATTGGAATAAGCACGCTTACTCACAGTTAACTGCAGATCAGAGGTTGTGCCCCACTGGCAACGAGTCTCCCTGGTACTGAGATTAGCAGTAGGTCAGAGCTGGCAGAATGCTGTACAATGCCCTCTTTCAGCCACATTCAAGGTAAGAACTACAGTGGGGGAAATAAGTATTTGATCCCTTGCTGATTTTGTAAGTTTGCCCACTGACAAAGACATGAGCAGCCCATAATTGAAGGGTAGGTTATTGGTAACAGTGAGAGTTAGCACATCACAAATTAAATCCGGAAAATCACATTGTGGAAAGTATATGAATTTATTTGCATTCTGCAGAGGGAAATAAGTATTTGATCCCCCACCAACCAGTAAGAGATCTGGCCCCTACAGACCAGGTAGATGCTCCAAATCAACTCGTTACCTGCATGACAGACAGCTGTCGGCAATGGTCACCTGTATGAAAGACACCTGTCCACAGACTCAGTGAATCAGTCAGACTCTAACCTCTACAAAATGGCCAAGAGCAAGGAGCTGTCTAAGGATGTCAGGGACAAGATCATACACCTGCACAAGGCTGGAATGGGCTACAAAACCATCAGTAAGACGCTGGGCGAGAAGGAGACAACTGTTGGTGCCATAGTAAGAAAATGGAAGAAGTACAAAATGACTGTCAATCGACAAAGATCTGGGGCTCCACGCAAAATCTCACCTCGTGGGGTATCCTTGATCATGAGGAAGGTTAGAAATCAGCCTACAACTACAAGGGGGGAACTTGTCAATGATCTCAAGGCAGCTGGGACCACTGTCACCACGAAAACCATTGGTAACACATTACGACATAACGGATTGCAATCCTGCAGTGCCCGCAAGGTCCCCCTGCTCCGGAAGGCACATGTGACGGCCCGTCTGAAGTTTGCCAGTGAACACCTGGATGATGCCGAGAGTGATTGGGAGAAGGTGCTGTGGTCAGATGAGACAAAAATTGAGCTCTTTGGCATGAACTCAACTCGCCGTGTTTGGAGGAAGAGAAATGCTGCCTATGACCCAAAGAACACCGTCCCCACTGTCAAGCATGGAGGTGGAAATGTTATGTTTTGGGGATGTTTCTCTGCTAAGGGCACAGGACTACTTCACCGCATCAATGGGAGAATGGATGGGGCCATGTACCGTACAATTCTGAGTGACAACCTCCTTCCCTCCGCCAGGGCCTTAAAAATGGGTCGTGGCTGGGTCTTCCAGCACGACAATGACCCAAAACATACAGCCAAGGCAACAAAGGAGTGGCTCAGGAAGAAGCACATTAGGGTCATGGAGTGGCCTAGCCAGTCACCAGACCTTAATCCCATTGAAAACTTATGGAGGGAGCTGAAGCTGCGAGTTGCCAAGCGACAGCCCAGAACTCTTAATGATTTAGAGATGATCTGCAAAGAGGAGTGGACCAAAATTCCTCCTGACATGTGTGCAAACCTCATCATCAACTACAGAAGACGTCTGACCGCTGTGCTTGCCAACAAGGGTTTTGCCACCAAGTATTAGGTCTTGTTTGCCAGAGGGATTAAATACTTATTTCCCTCTGCAGAATGCAAATAAATTCATATACTTTCCACAATGTGATTTTCCGGATTTAATTTGTGATGTGCTATCTCTCACTGTTACCAATAACCTACCCTTCAATTATGGGCTGCTCATGTCTTTGTCAGTGGGCAAACTTACAAAATCAGCAAGGGATCAAATACTTATTTCCCCCACTGTAAGTTGCCTAATGTGGCTAACACAGGAAAGGGAACTAAAACTGGCTTACAAAAATGGCCACTACCACATGGACTACAACAGGAAACACAACAGGGCACACTCTGACCCAGTAGGCAGGGGGAAAAACACCATGGGAGAAGAGCCTACCAACTACCAACATCGTGAGACTGTAACAAAGCTAATGTAATCACGGAGCCCAATACCCTACACCCACCACAATGCAATGCTGATGTGACCCTGTAGTGCACCCGAGAGCCACATCTGACCCAGGGAAAGGCTGTGACAGGATCGAACACATCCCTCTGCCTGTCGGCGTACCTCAGGGTTCTGTTCTTGGTCCCCTCCTCTTTTCTATCTACACTTCTTCCCTTGGTTCATTAATCTCATCCCATGGCTTTTCCTACCATCTCTATGCTGATGACTCCCAAATCTACCTTTCTACCCCTGATATCTCACCTTGCATCCAAACCAAAGTTTCAGCGTGCTTGTCTGACATTGCTGTCTGGATGTCTCAACGCCACCTGAAATTAAATATGACCAAAACCGAGCTTCTCATTTTCCCCCCCAAACCCACCTCCCCGCTCCCCCCGTTTTCTATTTCTGTTGATGGCTCTCTCATTCTCCCTGTCTCCTCAGCTCGAAACCTTGGGGTCATCTTTGACTCTTCTCTCTCCTTCTCTGCTCATATCCAGCAGACCGCCAAGACCTGTCGTTTCTTTCTTTACAACATCCGTAAAATCCGCCCCTTTCTTTCCGAGCACTCTACCAAAACCCTCATCCACACCCTTGTCACCTCTCGTTTAGACTACTGCAATCTGCTTCTTGCTGGCCTCCCACTTAGTCACCTCTCCCCTCTCCAGTCGGTTCAAAACTCTGCTGCTCGTCTCATCTTCCGCCAGGGTCGCTTTACTCATACTACCCCTCTCCTCAAGACCCTTCACTGGCTCCCTATCCGTTTTCGCATCCTGTTCAAACTTCTTCTACTAACCTATAAATGTATTCACTCTGCTGCTCCCCAGTATCTCTCCACACTCGTCCTTCCCTACACCCCTTCCCGTGCACTCCGCTCCATGGATAAATCCTTCTTATCTGTTCCCTTCTCCACTACTGCCAACTCCAGACTTCGCGCCTTCTGTCTCGCTGCACCCTACGCCTGGAATAAACTTCCTGAGCCCCTACGTCTTGCCCCATCCTTGGCCACCTTTAAATCTAGACTGAAAGCCCACCTCTTTAACATTGCTTTTGACTCGAAACCACTTGTAACCACTCGCCTCCATCTACCCTCCTCTCTTCCTTCCCGTTCACATAAATTGATTTGATTTGCTTACTTTATTTATTTTTTGTCTATTAGATTGTAAGCTCTTTGAGCAGGGACTGTCTTTCTTCTATGTTTGTGCAGCACTGCGTATGCCTTGTAGCGCTATAGAAATGCTAAATAGTAGTAGTAGTAGTAGTAGCATGGAGGTGGGTACGGCATTTGAGGTTGGCATACAGGCTGGGAAAAAAGTTTTTAAAGTGGGGTTTTGTTTGGTGAGAGGGGATTAGTGACCACTGGGGGAGTCCGGGGAGGTCATCCCTGATTCCCTCCAGTGGTCATCTGGGCAGTTGGGGCACTTTTTTGGGACTTGTTCGTGAAAAAAAAGGGTCCAAAAAAAGTGACCCCAAATCGCAGTAAAAACGCCTTTTTTTTTCCGATTATCAGCTACAGACGCCCATCTCTCCTTGGCAGATAACCACGCCCCAGTCCCGCCTCTGGCACACCTCCGACACGCCCCCATCAACTTTATTGTTTCCGCGATGGAGTGCAGTTGGAAACGCCCAAAATCTGCTTTCGATTATACCGATTTGGGCGCCTTTGCGAGAAAAACGCCCATCTCCCGATTTGGGTCGAAATATAAGCGTTTTTCTCTTTCGATTATAAGCTGGATAATATACCAGAGAGCTCAGCTATCACAATCGCTCTGCGAATGCCCCGGCTGAAAAGTGCATTTTACATTTATGCGGGTGTCAGAGGAGGTACAGAAACTGAGGATGAATTTTTGAAAAAACAGCTGCCTGGGCAGCTTCGGCAATGTAGTAGTGCAACACAATTTAGAAAATTGCTGAAAACACAGTTGTTTGTGTCTGTTTTGTTTTGGTTTGGTTTTTTGTTAATCTTATGAAGACTTGAGTTGTTTTATTATGGACTGTGTTGTTTTGTGTAAGCCTTTGTATTTTGAATATTGTGAATGTTGTCTTGTGAACCACCTAGTTATAGGTGGTACAAAATTTTTTAAAATAAATTTATTGTACCGCCCAAACCACATCCCCTTTGAGTCTGTGCCTCCCATAACAATTACATGTGAAACAGCAGCATTGTAAAATCATTATTTACATACACAAATGCAGTGGAAGCCTTTTAAAATGAGCTCCTTAAGTTCCGTCATCTCAGATATTCAGTTAGATTATAAGCTCACTGAAGTAAGGACTTATTGTATCTGAATAATACTTTAAGCTGTCTCGAACACTGCTTGGACAGGCAGAATAAAAATTCAATGTCTATACTTTACCGTCACCATCTGGGCTTCTCCTGCAATCAGCATACACAGTACTGGGCACTTCTCTGTAGGACAGAAAATGGATGAAACGCAGCACACAAAGTAATAGAAAAATAAACCAAATAATAATAAACAGCACCTGCAAGGAAAATGCAAATCCACAGCAGCAATAGGAACATAAGAAGAGCCACACGGGGTCAGACCAATGGTCCATCGACTCCAGAATCCAGCTTCCAAGTCACTAGTACATAAGTACATAAGTACATAAGTAGTGCCATACTGGGAAAGACCAAAGGTCCATCTAGCCCAGCATCCTGTCACCGACAGTGGCCAATCCAGGTCAAGGGCACCTGGCACGCTCCCCAAACGTAAAAACATTCCAGACAAGTTATACCTAAAAATGCGGAATTTTTCCAAGTCCATTTAATAGCGGTCTATGGACTTGTCTTTTAGGAATCTATCTAACCCCTTTTTAAACTCCGTCAAGCTAACCGCCCGTACCACGTTCTCCGGCAACGAATTCCAGAGTCTAATTACACGTTGGGTGAAGAAACATTTTCTCCGATTCGTTTTAAATTACCACACTGTAGCTTCAACTCATGCCCTCTAGTCCTAGTATTTTTGGATAGCGTGAACAGTCGCTTCACATCCACCCGATCCATTCCACTCATTATTTTATACACTTCTATCATATCTCCCCTCAGCTGTCTCTTCTCCAAGCTGAAAAGCCCTAGCCTTCTCAGCCTCTCTTCATAGGAAAGTCGTCCCATCCCCACTATCATTTTCGTCGCCCTTCGCTGTACCTTTTCCAATTCTACTATATCTTTTTTGAGATACGGAGACCAGTACTGAACACAATACTCCAGGTGCGGTCGCACCATGGAGCGATACAACGGCATTATAACATCCGCACACCTGGACTCCATACCCTTCCTAATAACACCCAACATTCTATTCGCTTTCCTAGCCGCAGCAGCACACTGAGCAGAAGGTTTCAGCGTATCATCGACGACGACACCCAGATCCCTTTCTTGATCCGTAACTCCTAACGTGGAACCTTGCAAGACGTAGTACCTGGCAGAAACCCAATTAGCAGCAACATTCCAATGTACCGATCCCAGGGCAAGCAGTGGCTTCTCCCATGTCCGTCTCAATAACAGACTATCCTGCTTATAATCGAAAGAGAAAAAAAACGCCTATATTGCGACCCAAATTGGGAGATGGGCGTCTTTCTCCCGTGGGCGCCCAAATCGGTATAATCGAAAGCTGATTTTGGGCGTTTCCAACTGCAATCCATCGCAGAAACGGGTAAAGTTGACGGGGGCGTGTCGGAGGCGTGGTGAAGGCGGAACTGGGGCGTGGTTATTGGCCAAGGAGAGATGGGCGTCTAGCTGATAATCGAAAAAAAAGGTGTTTCTACCGCGATTTTGGGTCACTTTTTTTGGACCCTTTTTTTTCACGAACAGGTCCCAAAAAAGTGCCCCAACTGACCAGATGACCACTGGAGGGAATCGGGGATAACCTCCCCGGACTCCCCCAGTGGTCACTAACCCCCTCCCACCAAAAAACCCCCACTTTAAACACTTTTTTTCCAGCCTCTATGCCAGCCTCAAATGCCGTACCCACCTCCATGACAGCAGAATGTGTTCTATCCTGTGACAGCCTTTCCCTGGTTCTGATGTGGCTCTTGGGTGAGTGTGACACCCTTTCTGTTATGTGCACTGCAGTCACATTAGCAATGCATTGTGGTCGGTGTAGGGTATTGGGCTCCGTGATTCCACTAGCTTGTGGCAAATGCTCACGATGTTGGTAGTTGGTAGGCTCTCGGGTGCAGTACAGGGTCACATCAGCATTGCATTGTGGTGGGTGTAGGGTATTGGGCTCCGTGATTTCATTATCTTGTGTTACAGTCTCACGATGTTGGTAGTTGGTAGGCTCTACTCCCATGGTGCTTTTCCCCCTGCTTACTGGGTCAGAGTGTGCCTTGTTTTGTTTCCGGTAGTCCATGAGGTAGTGGCCATTTTTGTAAGCCAGTTTTAGATCCCTTTCACGTGTTAGCCACGTTACAGAACTTAGTTCTTACCTTGAATTGGCTGAAAGAGGGCATTGTACAGCATTCTGCCAGCTCTGACCTACTGCTAATCTCAGTACCAGGGAACTCTTTGCCAGTGGGGCACAACCTCTGATCTGCAGTTAACTGTGAGTAAGCGTGCTTATTCCAATATGCAGGTCCCTGCTGCACTTTTAGTGGGTACCGCAGTGCACTTCAGCCAGGTGGACCCAGGCCCATCCCCCCCCACCTGTAACATTTGTGCTGGTAAATGGGAGGCCTCCAAAGCCCACATGTAGGTGCCCCCTTCACCCCTAAGAGCTATGGTAGTGTTGTACATTTGTGGGTAGTGGGTTTTGGGGGAGGGGGGTTGGGTGCTCGGCACCCGTGGTAAGGGAGCTATGCATGTGGGAGCATTGTCTGAAGTCCACCGCACTGACCTCTATGGTGCCCAGTTGGTGTCCTGGCATGTCAGGGGGGCGAGTGTACTACGAATCGTGGCCCCTCCTACAACCAAATGGCTCAGATTAGGACGGTTTTGAGCTGGGCGTTTTTAGTTTCCATTATCGCTAAAAAAAACAAACGCTCAGCTGAAAAATGTCCATTTTTTTGAAAATACGGTCTGTCCCGCCTCTTCACATACCCGTTTTCGGACATAGACGCCCATGGAGATAGGCGTTCGCGTTTGATTATGCCCCTCCATGGACAATATGCTGAAATCTTCTGCCCAGTGTGTGTTGGCCAAAAAAAGCAAACAGGATGCCCCTGTCACCCCTGCTGGTACAGGTAGATCTCTTACATCTTCTTCCGTAAAGACCAACGCAAAGAATTCATTCAATCTCTCCACTATGGCCTTCTCCTCCCCGAGTGCCCCTTTTGTTCCTTCATGATCAAGGGTCTCACGGATTCCCTCACAGGCTTTCTGCTTCTGATGTACCTGAAAAAGGTGTTACTGTGTATAAGACTGAAAATACTATAATGCTTCTGTATCGCCCCATGGTGTGACCTCACCTTGAGTATTGCGTTCAATTCTGGTCGCTGTATCTCAAAAAGATATAGCAGAATTAGAAAATGCTCAAAGAGCGACCAAAATGATAAAGGAGATGGAACTGCTCCCATATGAGGAAAAGCTAAAGAGGTTAGGGCTCTTCAGTTTGGAAAAGAGACGGATGAGGGAGGGATATGATTGAGGACTATAAAATCCTGACTGGTGTGGAACGAGTAGAAGTGAATTGATTTTTTACTCTTTCAAAAAGTACAAAGACTAGGGGACACTCAATGAAATTAATGGAAATACAAATAGGAGGAAATATTTTTTTTCACTCAAAAAGCTCTAGAACTCGATGGTGGAGGATGTGGTAACAGTGGTTAGTGTATTTCGATTTAAAAAAGGTTTGGACAAGTTCCTGGAGGAAAGATCCATAGTCTGTTATTGAGATGGACATGGGGAAGGCACTGCTTGCCCTGGAATTTGGTAGCATGGACTGTTGCTACTAATTGGATTTCTGCCAGTACTTATGACCTGGATTGGACACTGTTGGAAGCAGGATTCTGGGTTGGATGGACCATTGGTCTGACCCAGTATGGCTATTCTTAAATTCTTATGTAAAACAGAACAGATGCAGCAATAAGGTACAGGACAAAATAGTCATTCACAGCTTCTAAGAAAAGCACTGACTTTCTGCCTCATTACTGTCTCCCTCACCCTAGACTTTCACCCTTTTTCTCTACCTACCCCCCCCCCCCCCCCCCCCGGTACCTTTCTCCTTGGCTCTCTCTCCCCCTTTTCTCATGGCTCAGTCATTGTTGCAGTAGTGCCCAGGCAGGACTCTGATACTCGCTTACCTCCGATGCCCGTTTTCTGGTGCAAGATGTGCTCCTCCAGCCGCGCACGGAAAACCGTCTCCCCTCCCATCTGCTCCTGTGTCCCATCATCCACCAGCAGGAAGGCAGAGTAGTTATTATCCAAGGAATAACAGGGTCCGCCTTTGCTTTCCATGTAATACCTGGCGGGAAAAGAGCCCTGAGGAAAGAGACCCCATTCCATGATTAATGCAAGTTTTCCCCAAAGCATTTGAAGAGACAAACCATCTCCCAGTCACAGACATTTCTAATCTCTGTGGGGGGGGGGGGGGGGGGGGGGGGGAAGGTGCCTAGGGCAGAATTTGAACTGACATAGTTTAGCAGTGCAGAGCTGTCCCAGGCACAGGCCTCTGCTCAACCCCAATCCAAGTTTTATTCATCCAGGGAGTCTGAGACACTGGCTTCAGGCCTGTCAGTGCCAATGAGTTTGTTGACAATCTGAGTTTCTTCCCTAGTCTTAGTGTGCTGTTATCCTGGTGCCAAAGGGGACTCCAGCTCTGTGAGCTTACCTTAAGTTTGATTAATCTCTCCCGATTGCTCACAACACCCCACGGCGCAATCCCCATGGCCACCACGGTGCCGTGTCATCTAATTACTTCTACAGAATAAAGGTGATCTTGGTGTTTTGATGGCATGACTTTCTTTTTTGATTCTGGTGCACATCCTTATAAATAATATTATTGTCAGGGTTTGAGGGATGGGTTTGGAGGGGGTGAGTGTTGTAGGAATTTAGTGGTTTTGAGGGTCCCAGAAGTGTGAAGCTATAAGATCCCAGGCTACCTGCCTTGCTAAGAAGACATGGCTAGAAATGTTAATTTTTACAAAAGCATTTTAACATTTTTTTACCTATTTTTGCTTTTTGTATGGAATACGTTGGTTTGTAGATGCGACTCTTTGATGCTTTGATAACTGTTGTTCCATGCTTTCTTGTCTGCGTTCAATAAAATAAATGTAACTATCAGCCTCTACCGATTCCCACATGGCAATGTTGGTGAAGCCCATTCAAAGCGAATGGGCTTTCGTCAGGAATTGCTAGCGTGGTTTTGTAAAAGAGGCCCTATATTAGCAAAAATTGAATGTCCGCTTGAGCACCTTTAAATTTGGGGAGCTTTTGATTTTAATGGTATGGATTTTGGTGCCGTAAAAAGCCAAATTGTTAAACAGCTGAATCTTCTGAGCCTCCATTGGTTCAATAAAATGAGATTTGGGTGCTGGGGTTCAGATTGCAGCCGGTGCCGCCTGTCTGGCTAGAGCAGACTGGAGAAAGTTAGGATAAAAATTCATCTGAATATCGCTGCTGACTGAGTTTGACTATCTGGATACTCCCCTCTGAACGCTGACCCGTTTGAACATCAGTTCTTACAGGGGAAGATATCTGTGGAAATTGTCAGTCAACCCTGAGATTGCAAAACTACTCAAATGACTTTTCACTTACTAGCGTTGCTCAAAACAGCACCTACAGTTATCCAGGGGAGTAGCCAGACTGCAGATTTTAGGTGGGCCTAGCAAGAAGTGGGTTGGCACCAAGTGTTCTCTCTCTCTCCCCCCCCCCCCCCCCCAGAAAAAAAATCTCAGCTGGTGGGAAAATGCTTCTCTCCACCTTGGCAGTCTGCAGCAGGCATGCGCTGAAAACTGAGCGTGCGCAGGTGCCAGTATTGTGGACAGCAGCATTTTCGCTACCATCAGGGGGAAGTTTTCAGCTGGCGGAGCTTGGGATCCCCACCAGCTACCACTAACATGTGCTACTGTTGGGTGGGCCTGAGCCGTAAGTGGATGAGCCTGGCCCACCCAGGCCCACCTGTGGCTACGCCACTGTAATTATCAGTGTCACAGGGGCCGATGTACATAGCTTGTCTCTGTGTCCGGGAGACCTTTAGAGGCTTCCACAGGGTAGGGAGGTGCAGGTTACAAGACATGAGGCATGAACCAAAGAGAATTATCCAGGGCCTCTACAGTAAGACCACTCCCCTGACACTGCAGAGACAGGAGAGACTGCCCACTGTACCAATAAGAGCCTCTGTGCCCCCTCCAGTGACTTCTCACCTGACACTGCAGAGACAGGAGAGACTGCCTACTGCATCATTAAGAGCCTTAGTTTGCACCCCCTTCAGTGAGACTGCTTCCCCCAACACTACAGAGAGACAGGAGAGACTGTCCACTGCACCAATAAGAGGCTCTGCACCCCCTGCAGTGAAGCCACTCCCCTGACTGTTGAGACAGGAGAGACTGCCCACTGAGTCTCTGAAGTCCCTGCTGTGAGACTGCTCCCCTGTAATGTCATCTGTTCTATCGCAGAAAGTAACTTGGCTTTCTGACACCAGAGATTGGTTCCCTTCTCTCATTTCTGGATCACTGCCAGAGGAGGAGGAGAATTAAACTCCTGCTAAAATCAGGAATACAACCTGCCCCTGTGACACACATGATCTAAGACAGCAGGGATTGTGTGGAAGGACTGAGTGTCCCTGTAACATCCTGTCATGAAATAGAAGGGACTGTGCAGAAAGTCTGAGTGTCCCTGTAATGCATCCTGCCATGAGACAGCAGGGACTGTGCAGGAGGACCGAGTGTCCTTGTAACATATCCCGCCATGAGACAGCAGGGACTATGCAGGAGGACCAAGTGTCCCTGTAACATATCCCGCCATGAGACAGCAGGGACTGTGCAGGAGGACCGAGTGTCCCTGTAACATATCCCGCCATGAGACAGCAGGGACTGTGCAGGAGGACCAAGTGTCCCTGTAACATATCCCGCCATGAGACAGCAGGGACTGTGCAGGAGGACCGAGTGTCCCTGTAACATATCCCGGCATGAGACAGCAGGGACTGTGCAGGAGGACCGAGTGTCCCTGTAACATATCCCGCCATGAGACAGCAGGGACTATGCAGGAGGACCAAGTGTCCCTGTAACATATCCCGCCATGAGACAGCAGGGACTGTGCAGGAGGACCGAGTGTCCTTGTAACATATCCCGCCATGAGACAGCAGGGACTATGCAGGAGGACCAAGTGTCCCTGTAACATATCCCGCCATGAGACAGCAGGGACTGTGCAGGAGGACCGAGTGTCCCTGTAACATATCCCGCCATGAGACAGCAGGGACTATGCAGGAGGACCAAGTGTCCCTGTAACATATCCCGCCATGAGACAGCAGGGACTGTGCAGGAGGACCGAGTGTCCTTGTAACATATCCCGCCATGAGACAGCAGGGACTATGCAGGAGGACCAAGTGTCCCTGTAACATATCCCGCCATGAGACAGCAGGGACTGTGCAGGAGGACCGAGTGTCCCTGTAACATATCCCGCCATGAGACAGCAGGGACTATGCAGGAGGACCAAGTGTCCCTGTAACATATCCCGCCATGAGACAGCAGGGACTGTGCAGGAGGACCGAGTGTCCTTGTAACATATCCCGCCATGAGACAGCAGGGACTGTGCAGGAGGACCGAGTGTCCCTGTAACATATCCCACCATGAGACAGCAGGGACAATGCGGAAGGAATCAGTGTCCTTGTAAGACATCCTTCCATGCAAGCAGGTACCGTGCTTTGTAACATAACCACTATCAGTTCCGAGGCCCAGAATTGTCTCAGCATTTACAGGCAGTCTGAGCCTCAGTGAGTTGGCTTGTGGTGCAAGCAGGTTTCTTGAAAAAGCGCAGGTCTTCTGAGCGCTCTCTCTACACCTGACCCCTTCCTCACCACCTCAACTAGAGCCTCTGGCACTAACCACCTGGTGACAGCGGTGGAGCAGGACTCGGGTGCTGTACACTTGGCTCATTTCAAATATAAATTAATTCTTTGCTTCGGTCTTCACTGAGGAAGATTTGGGTGGGATATCAGTGCCTTAAATGGTATTAGAAGCTGACGAGTTGGAGAAACTTAATGAATTCTCTGTAAACCTGGAGGATGTAATGGGGCAGTTCTACAAACTGAAGAGTAGCAAATCTCCTGGACCGGATGGTATTCATCCCCGAGTACTGATAGAACTGATAAATGAGCTTGCGGAGCTATAATATAATATAATTTAAGCACCGATTAATCCAAATTCAAGAATTAGGGTAATTTCCAACTGAAATATATGGGTTACATTTAATAAATAAAGTAATCCAATTTTTTGTTCAAACACCTGATTCAGATTTCCTACATAATTTGGAGATGTGTAAATGCCTTTTACATGACATTTTAGACTGGTACCTGCTTTGGAATAGAATTATACATTGTCAAATTCCATCTTGGAGTAGGCTACTGTTTAGATTACTAGGCTAACCAACCCTACCAATCCAACGTAAATCCCCGCAACCGGCAACACAGCAAAACCAATGATCGTACTGGACAACATACAACCTTTCCTCCTTCCGACCCTCTTGGTGTCTGAAACACACGACCTTTTAACTACAATATAACCTTGTATCTGCTCTCTACCGGACTGGGTGAACGCCTGTACGGTACTATGTAAGCCACATTGAGCATGCAAATAGGTGGGAAAATGTGGAGTACAAATGCAACAAATAAATGATCCTCCAGAACCACCTTTGTTGAGTTCCAAACCCCACCCTGGAATACTGCAAGTCCACACCTGTGACCCTGCACATACACTAGCCAGCCTGGGTCTTTGTGCAGCTCTGTCCTACCCCTGTTCCCAGAATCTGGTACCTGGTCCTTCTCCAGTGCCATGGCTGCGGCTCTCTGCAGATCCCTGGGTGGCTCTCTGCCCTTCTTGTGTGACTGAGAACAGAGCTCAGATGATCCCAGTCCCAGGTGCTGTAGGGATCCCAGGGAGTACCAGCTCCTGTCCTGAAAGCCACACCTCCCACCTTCCCCAGCTGTACCTGGAGCCTGGACCTGATTCCCCATCCCCTGCATCACTGTGGGGTCACACCCAGACAGAACCTGTTATTATTTATTGCACTTGTATCCCACATTTTCCCACCTATTTGCAGGCTCAATATGGCTGTTAAAAGAATTTTAATTAACATACTCACGAATATCATCAAACCAAGTCAGGCTTTATTTACTTGCAAGGAGACAGATCCAACTGCAGTCAGAAGGTTGTCTGACTCTAAAAATCCTCCCTGCGTCTCTTATACATTTTCTACGTGCAGGAATACAAAGAGAGCTTGTTGCCTGTGTGTCTGTCAACACTTTCATATTTTCTAGCATGTTACATTTCTAGGCTACTGGGAGTTAGTTTCCCATGCATATCTAGGTACATTCCATTCTACTATTTGTAATGTACAAGGCCTGAGAATCTACATTTCAGAGAGTCTACATTTATTGTAGAAATTGTAAGAATGATTAACCCTATGTTAGCAAAACATTTTTTTTTACATTTCCCTCCTGTTTATCATTATTACATATTTTACTCAAGTCTCGAAGATAGGTTCCTCTCCAAGACTCTGCCTTTTAGTCCTGGAAATTCATGTAGTCTTGAGATTGTTATATACCGATGGAGGCTATACAGTCTTTATCAGGGTCACATCAATAAGTCTTTGAAATAGGCTGCGTGCGGCCACAGCAACAGAAGTCAATACTGAAGAAATCAGGCCACTCCAGTTTCTTCCATCCATTTGGTAAATGGATCATCAAAGCCTGAATTCTCGGCCAGTTCTTTTGATAAGGCTGTCAGTCCGGCCAATGCCATTGGTAATACTTCCATGGGGGGCAGTATTGTTGGTTGTAGCAGATGTAGTTTATCCAATCCACATGTTTTATTAATTGTTATCCACCAGAAGAGGAAGGATTCAAACCCAGCAGTAACCTGGTTCCTTGCTTTGAACTCATTGGGTACCCTTCGTGGTACCCCAATGTCAACCACATATGCATGTGGGTCAAGTGATCTGCCAGGTGTCACAGCCCTCTTCATCCTGTGTGGAATTAATTCTGGCAGTTCCATAGTCAGATTTTCAAATTTGATCACTTTAGGCAGGGAAAGTTTCAAGAAATATATATTTTTCCTCCAATCCTGCATTCGATTGAAGTGGTCTTGGGAATTATCCTGTTTCTGGTCTCCAGAATTTGATGTCCTTTTCACTACGTCTATGACCTGGAGCAGGAGGATGATCCTAGGACCAACCTGACTTTCCTCTGTCTGTCAGTCAAGGTCCTAATTGCTTTCCTCCCTTCCAGTCATCTGAAAGGATTCCACACTGTTGTCTCAGTCAATCGTTCACGTGGGTCATCTGGACCAGATGTCAAGGCCTCCATTTTTTGACCCTAAATTCTCGCTTGGGTTATTATTTTCTTCACCGGTGTTGAGGTTAGGGTTCCTATTGAAGCACCTTCCCTTTGTAGCCGGGCTTGCCCTTGTGAGAAGTTGGTCTACTCTGGTTGCCTAATCTCAGCTCCTGGTTCCGCTACCTCCTTGCAGTGTGACAGGTGTTCAGCAAATTGTTTAGCAGTGGGGGACTCAGGAGTACTTGGTATGGACCTTGCCAGCGAGGTGAAGCCCAATTTTCCTCTTGATGACCTTACTTAGGACCTCGTCTCCTGCTTGAACCCTTCCAAGCTCAATAAGTTCAGGATCTGTGTACTGAAGAGCCCTACTGACCAACAACAGATAATAAACAGTCAGAATGGAGGCGGTAAAGGATAGCCCCCCAATGGGTTTGTGTGTGAACAATTTCAAACAACTAACAGTGCTTTCACTGTTTCCTCTTTTTATCAACAAAACTGTTGCTAGCAAGGCAGTGAGAATAATGACAAAAGTGAAATAAATGAAAACTCTAGAACCGTAAGTCTCCAATCATCAATGTGAAGGGGGTATACACAATATCACAACATTTAGTATGAAGTATGGCTTTACAGGTAGCAGACTTCAGGTATCTAAAGCAGGAAGTATGATTCCAAGTTTTGTGTGTGTGCAGAGTCTTCAAACTGATCTGGAATGACATTAGACAGAAAAAAAAACTTCTTTGTTAGTTAACATTTTCTTCATATAAGTTGTTAGTGATTTCTCAGCCCCCTTGTGACTCTTTTCCAAAAGGAGTTAATTTCTGCCATTATCTTTCTCAATTTGCTTTTGAAAATTCCATTGTGGCTTTCCACCAACCCCACTGACAGGGGGGTGGTAGGCACCATGGTTCCTCAAGTCAATGGCCAATTGTTTCCCTAACAGAGAAACAATGGAATTTACAAAGTGGGGAAAAGCTTTAACCACTGCCAGGGCATCAGCTGTTTTACCTGGGAACGTTTTCTACCCATTTGGAAAACATATTTACAAAGAAATTTTTTTTACAGTGGCTTACAGAGACCTGTTATGGCAGCGCCATTCCAGGGTAAAAGATACAATTGGTGTTACAAAAAGATTAAGGCTGACAGAAAAGAACTAGGCAACAGATATAGAAAGAAGGCTTTCTGAATATGGGTGGAGTGTTGGAGTGTTATAATTAAGCTAAGGATTCTCATGGTAGGCCTTGTAGAAGAGATAGGTTTTCAGAGATTTGCGAAAGTTAGTTATTTCGTTGATTATTTTCAAGTTTGTTGGTAGTGCATTCCACAGCTGTGTGCTCATGTAAGAAAAGCTAGACGCATGTGTTAGTCTGTATTTTAATCCTTTACAGTTGGGGAAGTGCAGATTAAGAAATGTGCGGGCAGATCTTTTAGCATTTCTGGGAGGTAGGTCCACAAGGTCTAACATATAGGCCGGGGCATCTCCGTAAATGATTTTATGCACAATCGTGCAGATCTTGAACGCGTTCCGTTCTTTAAGTGGGAGCCAGTGTAGTTTCTCTCTTAGGGGTTTTGCACTTTCATATTTTGTTTTTCCAAATATGAGTCTGGCTGCGGTATTCTGTGCTGTTTGAAGTTTCTTGACAAGTTGTTCTTTGCAGCCAGTGTAGAGTGCGTTGCAATAGTCTAGGTGGCTTAGTACCATTGACTGTATCAGGTTGCGAAAAATGGATAGAACATCTTCCATAGTTCCACATTAGTTATGTTCTTCACGTGGTTTTCGAGTGTGAGATTTCGATCAATGGTAACTCCAAGAATTTTCAGAGTGTTTGTTCAGCAAGGTGTGAGCCATTTTCAACGAGACTACCTCATACAACAGCCAGAACTGACAGCCTGCACATGGGCAATTTACTGAGCCTTGGTTCTAATCCCCGGCTCTGTCACAGACTCTGTGTGTGTGACCCTGGGGTGGGTCACCACATCTTCCTGTGTTTCAGCTCTAATCCCCGGCTCTGTCACTGACTGTATATGACTCTCGGGTGAGTCACTTTATCTTCCTGTCTCTGTCAGTGACCCTATGGGTGGCCCTAGGGAGAATCACTGTCTCTGTGCCTGAGCTCTAATCCCCAGCTTTGTCACCAACTCTCTGTCTATGACCCTTCCATGAGTCACTGTCTCCCTGTGCCTGAGCTCTAATCCCCAGCTCTGTGCTTGAGAAAGAGAAACGGTATTAATTCTCCATAGGGTAAAGAGGAGGAGCAGGAACCCCTCCCTTTCTCCTTCCCTTCTGCTCCTTCCTTGGTACCTCAATCAAAATAATGTCAAGGAATGTGTCTGGGCTGTTGTAATCTTTACTGCCAAAGATTAATGAAGTACAAACTGCAGCTCCCAGGTCAAGCAGTGAGAGTCAGAGAGGCAGACACACACACACACACATATGCATAGAGAGACAGAGATGCCCACACGTACAAAGATACATGCACATACAAACAAATAAATCTAGGCATACACACTCATATAAAAGACACACACAGCTGCAAACACAGACTCACATACACACACAATTCTGCCGCTCCCATTCCTGACAGAAACACATGCCTTGTCATTGTGAAAGAGCAGTTTTCAGACAATCGGGGCACCTCTGTCAGAGGGGACAAGGCATTGTCTCAGGGAGACTAAGGGGCAGTGGCGTACCAAGGGGGGGGGGCGGTGGGGGCGGTCTGCCCCGGGTGTCAGCGGGTGGGGGTGCTCCACGAGAGCCGACAGCTTTTTTTTAAAATCCATGCAGCGATTGCCGATGCAGGCAGCGCCTCGCGTCTGCCCTGCATGAACTGAAAAGAGGAAATCGCTTTGCTGACGTCGGGCCTTCCCTCGCTTGTTGTCCCGCCCTTGAGGAAATAGGAAGTTACCTCAAAAGAGGGCGGGACAACAAGCGAGGGAAGGCCCGACGCCAGCAAAGCGATTTTCTCTTTTCAGTTCATGCAGGGCAGACGCGAGGCGCTGCCTGCATCGCTGCACGGATTAAAAAAAAAAAAAAGCAGGGTGGTGGCTTTAGGGTGAAGAGGGCTCAGGGCTATCGATGGAGGGGGGCTCAGATAGGAGTGGGGGGGCTCAGAGGGGAGAAGGGGATTGGTGAGGGTGCTCAGAGGGGAGAAGGGGATTGGGGAGGGGAGAAGGGGATTGGGGAGGGTGCTCATAGGGGAGAAGGGGATTGAGGAGGGTGGGGGTGGTCATAGGGGAGAAGGGGATTGGGGAGGGTGGGGGTGGTCATAGGGGAGAAGGGGATTGGGGAGGGGAGTGCTCAGAGGGGAGAAGGGGTCTGGGGTCTGACAAGGGGGCAGGAGGGAAAATGGGTCCATGCCTGGGGCAGGTGGGAGAATGGGTCTGGGGCTGAAAAGGGGAGATGCAAAGCATGTGGTGGATGAAGGGGGCTGGAACTGGGGGCTGAAAAAAAGGTATTTGGGATAAGGGGGCTAGTACTGGAACTGGGGGCTGAAACAGGGCAGGGGCTGAAACTGGGGGCTTTAAAGGGGACAGGGAGAACTGGCTGGGGCTGAAGCTCAGGACTGATGGGAGAAAAGGGCTGGGGACTGGTGGGATATTGGGGCTGAAAAGGGGGGCAGGTGGGAGATGTGGGCTGGGGCTGGAACTAGGGGCAGGTGGAATAAGGGGGCTGAAAAGAGGGGGCAGAGAGAGAGGGGACAGACCCTGGATAGAAGTGGGGAGCGTGAGGGAGGGCAGACCTTGGATGGATGGGAGAGGGAGGGCAGACGGATTGAAGGGGCAGAGAGAAAGGGCAGATGGTGGGTGGAAGGGGGAGAGAGAAAGAGGGCAGACTGGGGTAAATGGTGGATGGAAGGGGCAGAGATAGAGGGCAGATGTGGATGGATGGAAGGGAGAGAGAGGGCAGATGTTGATGAAAGGGGGAGAGAGAGATGGCAGACTGGGGCAGATGGTGGATGGAAGGGGCAGAAATAGAGGGCAGACAGTGGATGGAAGGGAGAGAGAGGGCAGACAGTGGATGGAAGGGGCAGAGAGAGAGGGCAGACACTGGATGGAAGGGACATTAGAGAGGGCAGACACTGGATGGCAGAGAGAGAGAGCGAAGACAGATGCTGGATGGAAGGAAGACAGTGAAAAGAAGATGAGGAAAGCAGAAACCAGAGACAACAAACTGTAAATATATATTTTAATTATTTTGCTTTAGGATATAGTATTGTAGCTGTGTTAATAAATGTTTATAAATAGAACATGTAAATAAGGTAATCTTTTTATTGGACTAATTTTAATACATTTTGACTTAACTTTCAGAGAACAAAACCCCCTTCCTCAGATCAAGATAGGATAATGTAACAGCACTATACTGTATTGGCCTGAGGAAGGAGATTTTGGCCTCTGAAAGCTAAATATATTAGTCCAATAAAATGATATTATTTGTTTTATTTCTATTTGTTAATTTGTAAAGTGGTGATTGGTATTTGTTAGTTTTTTCAAATTTACATCTGCTGTCTTTATATTTTGCACAGTACTAGGGGACATTTTCTGTTTCTGTGGTGTTGCATTGTATGCAGAGTCTGGCATCTTGGGGGTTCAGTTTAATTTTTGTCTAAATAGAAAGTTTAAATATTACTACTTTTTCTATAGTGGATTAGGGTGTATCTGTGTTTGTGAAAAAGACATGGCTTTCAGTTGGCATTGACTGTGCAGGATCGACGATCTATATTATTCTGTCTGGTTTCGTTTTACAATAGGTGAATTGATGTTCTAGTGCTCACTGTAGTGTTTAAGATGCTTTCCTTTTCCTTGTGTGACTCGTAGAAATTACTGCTTATGGTATGGTAGAATCGCTCTATAGGTCCTGAATGTTTTGTATTCTCGGTATGCCTAGTACTGGATTGGGGGGGGGGGGGGTGTTAAAAAATGACCGGCCCCGGGTGTCAACTAACCTAGGTACGCCACTGCTAAGGGGTTATCAGAGAGGGCTGGGTGATATATCAGAGGAACTGTCCCTCAAACCCCTAGACAGGGGCGTAGCCAGGCACCCAATTTTGGGTGGGCCTGGACCCAACATGGGTGGGCAGAACTCCGCCCTGTCCCACAAGTGATTTGATCTCTCCCTCTCTTGCCTGCATGCCATATGGTCTCTCAAACATCCCTCCTCCCCTGCATAACTTTTAAGTAGCAGATTTTCACCGGCAGTGAGCAGCAACTAATACACACTGTTCGTTGGCCCCACAGCCTTCCCTCTGATGCAACTTCCTGTTTCTGCATAGGCGGGAATATATCAGAGGGAAAGCTGTAGGACCGGTGCGAACAGCATGTATCAGTCGCTGCTTGCTGCAGGTGAAGATCTGCTATTTACAAGGTATGCAGGAGGGACAGTTGTTGGGTGTGCTGCTACTGGGTGGGCCTGATCCCAAAGTGGGTGGGCCTGGGCCCACCCAGGCCCACCCTTGGCTACGCCACTGCCCTAGAATAACGAGTATTCTCTGTAACACTTTAGAAGGCACAGAGAAGAAAGGATTGGTGGCAGTCATGAAACAGGTAAGATTCACCTATCTCCATAAGAACTTCTCCTCCTTCCTTCTCTGGGATCCTTCAAGATCCTTCCATTTCTCTGTTTCAGTATAGGTCTTCTCCATATTTCCTGATGGACTAGCATGAGGAATAATGACCAACGTGGGGGGGAGAAAAAAATCTTAATAAATCCCAATAAATAAATATAGAAACATAGAAACGATGACAGATAAGAGCCAAATAGCCCATCCAGTCTTCTCATCCACATCAACCACTATCTCCTCTTGCCTGTCCCACGCTTTCTTAAATTCAGACACAGTCCTCGTCTCCACCACCTCCACTGGGAGGCCATGCCATGTGTCCACCACCCTTTCTATGAAAAAGTATTTCCTTAGATTACTCCTGAGCCTATACCCTCTTCACTTCATCCTATGCTCTCTTATTCCAGAGTTTTCCTTCATTTGAAAGAGGCTGATCTCCTGTACATTAATGCTGTAGATGTATTTAAATGTCTCTATCATATCCTCTCTCTCTCCTGCCTTTCTTACAAAGTATAGATATTAAGATCTTTGAGTCTGTCCCTATACGCTTTATGACACAGACCACTGACTAGGGGAGAGATATGGCTGAATAGGAGGAATAATGACAGATAGGGTAGAGATGTGGCTCAGCAGGAGGAATAATGCCTGATAGAGGAGGGATATGACCCTAGTAGAGGAATAATGACTGACAGGGAAGAGATATAACCCTACTGGAGGAATAATGACTGACAGGGAAAAGATATGACCCTACTGGAGGAATAATGGCTGACAGGGGAGAGATATGGCTCAGCAGGAGGAATAATGACTGACTGGAAAGTTATAGCCCTGCTGAAAGGCCTCAGACCTATCAACAATCGATAGTAGAAACCAATTTAATTTCACCACTGGAAAATACTCATATCAAAACCAGCTGCATTTTATATGATAAGCTGGGAAATTTTTCTATATTTTTATGAGCTGGAGTTGTAGTCTATAACTTCTTTTTATAGCCAGAGAAAGGCAGGTTGCTAAGGGCAACAGGCTGGGTCTTCTCTCTGTATCTGCCGACTGCTCCTCCCAGGCCTAATTCAGAAGAGCAGGTGAGATTCATAAAGATTTACAACTTTCCAATGAAATACCAAATCAACAAAGGTTTCTCTGCTATTTTTTGTGTTGATCACCGCACTGAAGTATCACAGGTCACCAGCTTGGGCAATTTTGGTTCAGGATTAAGAGGCAGCCATTTTGTTTTCTGCTCCAGCCTAATATGAAGCAAGGCATAAGCTTAGCCTTCATTTCTGAGCACTTGATGTCCAAGAATGTCCCTTCCTTGCTCACTCATAGGCCTCCTGCCAATTACAAGAATAATTAGAATTTTAATTCTCTTGATACAGTTAATACCAAAGATTCTGAATGAACTGGGTTCTAGAGGGAGACTCTAGGCCTGTCCTTGTTTTGTTGAACTGGCATCCATCCCATAGTTGTACTGTGAGATTTGTAGTTCCCATTTCTTTCATCAGAATAATGATGCAGAGACCAGACTGCAACTCGGGGATAGGGTGCAAGAAAGGCAGGATCTGAACAGCCTAGAGCAGGCCCATGGCATTAATTGTAAGATGTGTCCCTGATAGATCCTTGTAATGCCCCTTGAGAATACCTCCACCCCGAGGGGAAGGTAAAAGGCAGCAGCTTGGGCTCCCCGCTTGTTCCTCTGCTCATTCTGGATGTGCTCGGGGGGGGGGGGGGGGGGGGCTGGGAGTGACGTGGAAGGGGAGAGGAATGTCTGAATTAGGGGATTCTTTCCAGGCCTGTGGTGACAGAATTCCCCTGCCAGCAAAACCCAAACCATAGTAACATAGTAAATGACAGCAGATAAAGACCTGTACGGTCCATCCAGTCTGCCCAACAAGATAAACTCATTTTACATGGTATGTGATACTTTATATGTATACCCGAGTTTGATTTGTCCTTGCCTTTCTCAGGGCACAGACTGTAGAACTTTGCCCAATACTGTTCTTGTACTAAGTTCTGAAGCTAACATCGAAGCCCCTTAAAATTTACACTCCAGCCCATCCCTATCTATTCAGTCACAATCAGGGCCTAGACTGTAGAAGTCTGCCCCGCTCCCATCTTGTTTCCAATTACCGGCGTCGCCACCCAATCTCCGTTAAGATTCCATGGAACCATTCCTTCTAAACAGGATTCCTTTGTGTTTATCCCACGCATGTTTGAATTCCATTACCGTTTTCATCTTCACCACCCTTCCCTCTCCCCCTCCTTCACCCTCATAAATAATTCAGAGAACTGATCAAAGTTCTCTGAATTATTTATGTTACGCTCATGACCAGATTCAAACAACTGATAGCAAACGGCAACAACATACTACTGCTACAATTTGACATGTCAAGTGCATTTGACATGGTTGACCATGGAATTTTACTACACATCCTCGAATACTTTGGAATCGGAGGCAACGTTCTCAACTGGTTTAGGGGGTTCCTAATTACACGCTCATATCAAGTGACATCAAATTCGACTACATCAGCTACATGGACACCTGAATGCGGAGTCCCACAGGGATCCCCCCTCTCACCGACCATATTCAACCTAATGATGACACCATTGGCCAAACTACTATCGAATCAGAATCTAAACCCTTACATATACACTGATGATATAATGATCTTTATCCCATTCAAACAAGACCTAAGGGAAATCTCTAATGAAATCAACCAAAGCCTACACATCATGAATTCCTGGGCAGATGCATTCCAGCTGAAACTAAATGCAGAAAAAACTCAATGCCTAACCTCAAAACTCACCTCGCAATACAATAAGAATAAATTTACCATCATCAACACACCCAAACTAAGTCTACCAGTTTCGGATACCCTAAAAATTCTTGGAGTTACCATTGACCGACACCTAATGCTTGAGAATCATGCGAAAAACATAACTAAAAAGATGTTCCATTCAATGTGGAAACTAAAAAGAGTTAGACCATTGTTTCCAAGGAACATCTTCCGCAACCTGGTACAATCATTGGTAGGCAGCCACTTGGACTACTGGTAATTCACTCTACGCCGGCTGTAAAGAGCAAATACTCAAAAAAACTCCAGACAGCTCAAAACATGGCAGCCAGACTAATATTCGGCAAATCAAAATATGAAAGTGCAAAACCCCTACGAGAAAAACTACACTGGCTCCCACTCAAAGAACGCATTACATTTAAACTCTGTACTTTAGTCCATAAAATCATCCATGGTGACGCCCCAGCCTACATGTCAGACCTAATAGAACTTCCACCCAGGAACGCAAAAAAATCTTCTCGCACTTTCCTCAACCTTCTTCCACCAAATTGCAAAGGCCTTAAATACAAATTAATGCACGCATCTACCTTTTCCTATATGAGCACGCAGCTCTGGAACGCGTTGCCATGCAACTTGAGAACTGTCTATGAACTGACAAATTTCTGCAAACTATTGAAAACCTATCTCTTCACAAGATATACAACAAAGATCAACACATGTAACTGTATAATCTTTGACTTATCCAGAAATGTTTTATATTATCTTTTGCTTTAATACTATCATTTAACCCAAAACTCTCTGTTAATAATAAATGTATGTTCCCTTCTATTTCCCATATCCACGATGAATTGTAAGCCACATTGAGCCCGCAAAAAAGTTGGGATAATGTGGGATACAAATGCAATAAATAAATAAATAAAGCAAGGAGTGGGTGGAAATAGGGTATTAGATTCTGCTGTGAAACCCCTGCTAAGGGTCATGGGGCTCCTTTCCTCCCAAGAAGAGGGAGAAGGGCTTCTCTCAACATCTGACCTTACTTATCTTGAGAGGGACCCTTTGATAGCTGTGGCTGCTTACAGTGCCTGCAGTGTTTCTTGGGGGAGGGGGGGGGGTTAGAGAACATTCATTATTCTTTTGCTTTCACCTACCTTCCCTGGTGTCAGCCCCTCTCCCCCTCTTGAAAGCATTAGGAAGGGGGGCAGAGATGTCCCCAGCCTGCTGTCACCACTGAGACCATGTTTAAGGCCAAGGCCTCCTGTCTCTCAGCTAAAATTGGGTTTTTTTTATCCCCTCTCTCCAGATGGAACCAAGAGGCAATGCACCCCAAATTTACTGTCACCAAATACCTACCAGGCAGGTCTATATCTTCCATTCCCTACCTCTGGCATTTGATCCTGGGCATCTTCCTGTACCTCAGTTCTAATCCCCGGCTGGCTCCATCACTGACTGTGTGTGTGACCCTGGGGGAGTCACTTATGTCCCTGTGCCTTAGCTCTAATCCCCATTTTGTCACCGACTGTCTGTGTGTGACCCTGGGGGTATCACTTTATCTCCTTGTGCCTCTGCTCTAATCCCGGCACTGTCAGTGACTCTTTGTGTTTGACCCTGGGGTGGGTCACTTTATCTCCCTGTGCCTCAGCTCTAATCCCCGGCTGGCTCCATCACTGACTGTGTGTGTGACCCTGGGGGAGTCACTTATGTCCCTGTGCCTTAGCTCTAATCCCCATTTTTTCACCGACTGTCTGTGTGTGACCCTGGGGGTATCACTTTATCTCCTTGTGCCTCTGCTCTAATCCCGGCACTGTGAGTGACTCTTTGTGTTTGACCCTGGGGTGGGTCACTTTATCTCCCCGTGCTTCAGCTCTAATCTCCGGCTGGCTCCATCACTGTGTGTGTGACCCTGGGGGAGTCACTTATGTCCCTGTGCCTTAGCTCTAATCCCCATTTTGTCACCGACTGTCTGTGTGTGACCCTGGGGTGGGTCACTTTATCTCCCTGTGCCTCAGCTCTAATCTCCGGCTGGCTCCATCACTGACTGTGTGTGTGACCCTGGGGGAGTCACTTTCCAGCTTATAATCAAAAGAGAAAAACGCCTATATTGCGACCCAAATCGGGAGATGGGCGTCTTTCTCCCGTGGGCACCCAAATCGGTATAATCGAAAGCCGATTTTGGGCGTTTCCAACTGCAATCCGTCGCGGAAACTGGTAAAGTTGATGGGGGTGTGTTGGAGGCGTGGTGAAGGCGGAACTGGGGCGTGGTTATCGGCCAAGGAGAGATGGGCGTCTTTAGCTGATACTCGGAAAAAAAGGCATTTTTACCGCGATTTTGGGTCACTTTTTTTTTACCCTTTTTTTTCACGAACAGGTCCCAAAAAAGTACCCCAACTGACCAGATGACCACTGGAGGGAATCGGGGATGACCTCCCCGGATTCCCCCAGTAGTCACTAACCCCCTCCCACCAAAAAAAAAAACACTTTACAAACTTTTTTTCCAGCCTCTATGCCAGCCTCAAATGCGGTACCCACCTCCATGACAGCAGAATGTGTTCTATCCTGTGACAGCCTTTCCCTGGTTCTGATGTGGCTCTCGGGTGAGTGTGACACCTTTTCTGTTATGCGCACTGCAGAGTCACATCAGCAATGCATTGTGGTGGGTGTAGGGTATTGGGCTCTGTGATTCCACTAGCTTGTGGCAAATGCTCACGATGTTGGTAGTTGGTAGGCTCTACTCCCATGATGCTTTTCCCCCTGCTTATTGGGTCAGAGTGTGCCCTGTTTTGTTTCCGGTAGTCTATGAGGTAGTGGCCATTTTTGTAAGCCAGTTTTAGATCCCTTTCACTTGTTAGCCACGTTAGAGAACTTAGTTCTTCCCTTGAATGTGGCTGAAAGAGGGCATTGTACAGCATTCTGCCAGCTCGGACCTACTGCTCATCTCAGTACCAGGGAGACTCGTTGCCAGTGGTGCACAACCTCTGATCTGCAGTTAAATGTGAGTAAGCGTGCTTATTCCAATAAAGGACGTTTTCGGAGAGATTAGTCTTCAGGTGTGAACTGCTGTGCCAATGTTATATAGCAGCAACCAGTCCTAGTGGCCTGCGTGTATACAGGTCCCTGGAGCACTTTTAGTGGGTATCGCAGTGCACTTCAGCCAGGTGGACCCAGGCCCATCTCCCCTACCTGTAACACTTGTGCTGGTAAATCGGAGGCCTGCAAAACCCACTGTACCCACATGTAGGTGCCCCCTTCACCCCTAAGAGCTATGGTAGTGTTGTACATTTGTGGGTAGTGGGTTTTGGGGGAGGGGGGTTGGGGGCTCAGCACCCGTGGTAAGGGAGCTCTATGCATGTGGGAGCGTTGTCTGAAGTCCACCGCACTGACCTCTAGGGTGCCCAGTTGGTGTCCTGGCATATCAGGGGGGCCAGTGTACTACGAATCGTGGCCCCTCCCACGATCAAATGGCTCGGATTAGGACGTTTTTGAGCTGGGCGTTTTTAGTTTCCATTATCGCTACAAAAAACAAACGCCCAGCTGAAAAACGTCCATTTTTTCAAAAATACGGTCTGTCCCACCTCTTCATGTACCCGTTTTCGGACATAGACGCCCATGGAGATAGGCGTTCGCGTTCGATTATGCCCCTCCACATCTCCTTGTGCCTGTGCACTAATCACGGCACTGTCAGTGACTCTTTGTGTTTGACCCTGGACTGGGTCACTTTATCTCCCTGTGCCTCAGCTCTAATCCCTGGCTCCATCACTGACTGTGTGTGTGACCCTGGGGGAGTCACTTATGTCCCTGTGCCTTAGCTCTAATCCCCATTTTGTCACCCACTGTCTGTGTGTGACCCTGGGGGCATCACTTTATCTCTCCAGTCCAGTGGTTTCGTGGAGTCCCAGTTTCTTGCTACACTGTGCCTTTCAATGTGCCCTGACCATTCTTAAATCCTCAGCTCCTGCAGCACATTATCAGGGGTCCATGGGGGGGGGGGGGGGGGGGGAGGTGTAAGAAGGTAGGTAGGCAGTGGCAATGGAGACTCTGTCACCCCTTTGCTGACCAACGTAGATCTGTGTTGGAAACTGGAAACTCAGCAGAGGCCGGAGTAGAATTTATTGGGATGGGGGCCAGGGTTGGGGCCATTACTCTACTATTTATAGCATCAGGACAAACTGGCATCCCTTACACCCCGTTCCAGTTACAGGGGTTAGCACTTTTCTCATCTCTACCTCTGCTTGCTCCCAGCATTATTATGTACTGAAAAGGTCTCTGTGCTGTTAACAGCCAGGGGCTAATGTGTTGGGAGTGGAATGGACTGGATGGGACAGCAACAGAGGACAGGTGTGTGGGCGGAGTTTTTAAAAATAGGAAAGACAGCAGGAGTGTGCAGGGCAGTCTCTTGTGTATGAGAGACATTGGAAGAGGCAGATGGTGCAGTCTTGGGTTCATATAGAAGCCAATAACAGTCATTACATCACGGGAAGACTTGACTTTTCTGAGATAGGATGTCAGTGTAAGGCAGGATATGGTCTCTGTGGTTGGTGTGCATTACGTAGGCATGCTTTGTGCAAAAGTGAGGCCTATGAATGTAGCAATATGTCTAGTGATGAGTGTATGTGTTTGCACATATGTTAGTTCATTAATATAAGAGCAAGTAGCCTCTTTGTGGAGGGTGTGAGAGCGATCCTGCCTTCATCTCTCAGACAGGAAGTGACATGCTAGACCCACAGGAAGTTCAAGAGGGCCACAAAATGGCTGCCCTGTTGTATGTCCTGAGGTTACAGCTGGCCTTTCCAGGAAGAAAGCAGTCAATGAGTGTTTATGAGCATTTTATTTTTTAAGTACATCCCTTGGGGTCCAGTAGAGGCTACCTCTGATACACTGAGTGCTCTCTTTTAAGGAGTGACAATTGTTCTTACAGCCAGGGGCGTAGCTACGGGGCGGGCCTGGGTGGGCCCAGGCCCGTCCAATTTCACCTCAGGCCCGCCCAAGCGCACACACTGCAGCGCAGCCTTTTTTCAACGTTTTCTACTGAGTCATCGCACGATCGCGTAGCGTACGACCGCAAACAGCACCCGCTCAGCTGATCTCCACTGCTCCGTCCAGCCCACTGAAATGCAGGTCACGTCGCGCAGCTTGGTCCATCCTAAGTGCGGTATGACATGGCAGCATGCACAGCCTCGACCTCACTCACTCCGCTCTGCTCCGCTCATGGCCATCTGCAGCACAGTGAGAGTGAGGGAGGGAAAAGGATGAAGTAATGCTGACCTGCGGGGTGGACTGGGAGTGAGTGGCTGTACTTGCAGGGTGGGAGAGGGGCAGGCTGGGAAACAGTGGCTGCACCTGTGTGGGGTGGGGGACTGGAGGCCGAAGAGAAGGGAAGGGAAAGGAAAGGAAAGGAAAGAGGTTCTAGACCTACAAAAGGGAGGGGTTGGCTGGAAAGAAGGCAGAGAGGTTCTGGACCTGCAAGGGGGGAAGTGGCTGGCTGAGGCAAGGGAGAGAGGTGCTGGATTTATTGGGGGGGGGGGAGGGGCTGGACTCTGGAGTGAAGGAAGAGAGGTGCTGGACCTAATGGGGAGAGGCTGGGGGCTGGAGGAAAGGAAGGAAGTTGCTGGACCTGCAAGGAGGGGCAGGCTAGAAGAAAGGGAGGTGCTGGACCTATGGGGGGGGGGGGCTAGAGGGTAGGCTTGCAGGGGAGGCTCAGGGAAGGAACAGAGGTGCTGTAGCAGGGGGAGAGATTAGGAGGGAAGGGAGAGAGATGACTGGTCAAGGGGATGAAGGAAGAGGGAGACAAATTTTTAACTCACAGTAGGAGAAAGAGCCAAAAGCTGGAAGGAAGGAGAGAAGCTGGATAGGTGGGATCGCAGAGGAAAGAGAGACATTGGTGTGGGTGAGGGAGAAAGGGGAGATACAGAAACAGATCTGAGATGCTGTATGGGGATGGCATATGAACACAGAGGGGCAATGCCTGACAGAGTGGGGGGGGGGGGGAATTTGGGAATAGAGAGGCTATGCTGGACACTGGGAGGGAGGGGTATATGGACACAAGGGAGAGATACTAGATATAGGAGAGAATAGGAACTCAGAAGGGAGGTAGTGGATATGGGAGGGCATAGGGACACAAGGGGTGATGTTGGACACAGGGATAGGGGATAAAAGGGTGATGGATGCAGGATTTTAAACACAGTGGAGATACTGGACAAGGAACTTTGGGGACACAGAGATGGGAGATGGATCGTGGACATGGAGAGAGAAGGCATGACAAATAGACAGGAGACCTGGTGAGTGAACTAAGACGGAGGAAAGCAGAAACCAGAGACTAGGACCAAGCTGATTTGAAAAATAAAATAGCCAGACAACAAAAGGTAGAAAAATAATTTTATTTTCTATTTTGTGATTAGAATATGTCAGATTTGGAATGTACATCTTGCCAGAGCTGGTGTTAGACATGGCTGGAGCCCAGGCCATAAATTTGGGAGGGAACCCCAAAGCCCATCACGAGACTGCACTGCCTTCAGCTTCCATCATGCTTGTGGCTCTCTCTGGCCAGGGGACCAAGAGCAATTGCTCCAGTTTCATTCTTCTAACACCATCCCTGGCACTTACTATCTTTACATTTTGCACAGGAGGAAATGCATTTCTTTCTGTTTCTCTGCAAGGTCTGGCTTCTTGGGGTTTTGATTAAATTTATGTTTATAATTTGTAGTTGATTATTCTATATTTTGGCATTTTTGGTCCATGTGTGTGATTGAGGTATTCTGTTAGTATGAATTTTCTATGTAGCCTTCTGTAGTAATTTTGGTTTGTTCAGTTTTCCCAATAGACATATTGCTATTTTAGGACCCCACTGTAATATGTAGGGCAATGCCTTTTTCATAGGTAGGATCCTTGTTTTGGAAGTTAGTGCTGGCATCGTAGATTTGCTCTAGGTTATGAGTGACATTTTGTTTTAAAGATTGTTTTATTTACTATATGGCGGCTGTTGAGATTATGGTGAGTTTTATTGGGAAATGTCCTAATTCTGCTCTGCACCCATTGGGACGGGTGTGGGGGGGGGGGGGGGGATGTCAGGGGGTTCTGTGGATGCAGAATTTATTTGCCTTTAATACTACATTATACTTTCTGGGATTGTTTCTATAGCGTGTACCTAGAGACATGTGTTGAAAAGTGTTTGGTCTTGCTATACAGGCTAAGTATGTGTGTTAGGGGACCGAGGCTGAAGAGTGCAATCTCTTGTACTTCTCCCTAGCCCTCGATGTGGCCTGCAGTCACTGAAGCCTGCACTGCTACCCTCATTGAAGTTATTGGGAGTGGGGTAGAGGTGGGGCATCGGGAGGCAAGTTTTTCAATTTCAAAAAGTTGGCAACCCTGGTGCCCACCCATCTGACCTGTTGGCCCACCCAAAAATTGCCTTCTGGCTACGCCACTGCTTACAACAGAAATGGATTTTGCCCCTGATGCAGGCTGGGTAGTTATTTAACATTTGAATAATAGGACAATACGAACACACTATATTATGCAGTACCACCAAGGGTTGCTTTATCAAGAAATTATATTCTGACGGTTATTGGCTGCTTCCTTGCTAGACCTACATTTTGCTGCAGCCATTGTTGTGGTTCTCTCTTTCTTCTGCACTTCTTTCCATAATTGGGGCACGAGTTTGGATTTTAAGATTTACTTACCTTTTTTCAAATCCAAGCTCAAGGTGAATTACAAGTCATTTTCAGTCCCAAGCGAACGTACCATCTAAGCTGGAATTGAAGCAATGGAAGGTGAACTGACCTGTCTAAGGTCACCAGGAGCATCAGTGGGAGAGAAGGGATTTGAACCTTAGCATCCCGGAGTAACAGCCTGCTTTTAACCATTAGGCTTCCTCTCAACTCACTGAATATGAGAAAAACAAGAGAAGGGTCACTTCTAGAAGCCATAAACAGTCTCTCCTGTGAGCGAGAGGGTCTCTGGCTCCACCGTTCCTGAATTCAGAAACAGATGGTTTAGTAAAGACCACAGCTGCTTTGCAAGTGATTAGGTGATACTCTAGTCCTCAGCTCATGGTCTTTAGAAAGACTCTTTCAGACTGCAGAGCTTCCAGTCCAACTGACAAATCTTTCTAAAATACTCCTTCCTAAGATTTCCTAAAAATAATAAAAGGGGAGTATATCTCTGATCTCTTCCATCTCATCCAGTGCCTCCTCAGTCCACATATGGGTGACACCCATTTACTGAATCACCATGGAATATGTAGAATATAACTCAAATCAATATAGCAACTTTCTACAATTATTAGAGTGTTGAAAGGTGTTCTAGGATCTGCTTATATGAAAAAAGATATGGAGAAAAAAAGACCTCAGTAAGACCGGCCACACCTCCCTTCAAAGGATACACCTTATAATAAGAAGGAGTGCCTCATTAATCATCAGTCTTTAAAAAAACTCCACATTATATAACTTCTTAAGCTGTTATCCAAACACCTAATCAATCACCCATCAGTTGATACACAAAATTTCAAATATCTTGTACCATACAAAAATGTTACTTATCTTGGATGGTAAGCCAATAGACAAACGTCTTCCACAAGTCCGTATTATACCTCAAAAAATGTGGCATTGTCTTCCTATCCCGACAGGGGGCCCTGTTTCGCCAAACAATCGGCTGCGTCAGAGGAAAGATTTCGATACCAACATCCAAGAAATGAGCTCACCTTCTGTGCTTCCTTAGGCTTACAAATGAAATGAAATGGCCGCCATTTTTTTTATGTATTTAAACTTTTAGAATTTTTACAAGCCATTTACAAACTTGAACAGGCAATACAGACCCATATTTTGAAATCATAACTTATTCAAATAATTTTCCATCCTCCTTATACCACAAAAATAGGGGACCACATGAAGGAAAAATAACAGGAGAAATCTTAAGGAAAAGAACAGTAACAAATATATAGCCTAACACACACCTAGCCACATAAACATTCTTCTCGGCTCTGGTTCTAACCAGTAGACAATTTCTTAACTTTAACAAATTCACTAAGATGTTCAGGTTGAAAAAATATATACTTTATCCCTAAATACTTAACCACACACTTACAGGGGTAATTGAGATAGAATAATGCGCCCAGAGCTAACGTTTCAGCTCTAAGAGCTAAGAAAGCTTTCCTTCGCTTGAGTAGATTTAGTCACATCTGGGAACATCCATACCTTTTTGCCTAAGAATAGGACTTTTGCATTTCTAAAATACAGACGTTTAACCGATTCTAAATCCTGCTCAAATACAAAAGTCACTAATAAAGTCCATCTTTCAGAGTCCTCGGTCATAGAAGTCTCTAGAAAATCAGACAAGTTCAGAGTGTCCTTATTTTGGTTTAACGATTCAGTAGTTTGTAAACCTGGTTGAAAATCAGACGCTTTTTTTGGTTGAATATAGTAAATCTTACTTATCGGGGGAAACATTTCAGGAGAATAATGTAAAATTTCTTGTAAATATTTCTTAAATACGTCTAATGGGCTAACCCCCAAGGACTTTGGAAAATTCAAAAAACGTAATGTTAGTCTGCGGTGAAAATTTTCAATCTGTTCTATTTTCCAATGGATAAAAGTCCTATCTTTAACAGTTGTTAAATTAAACTCTTGTAGAGTCTTCATTTCTTGTTTAACTTCCACCAACTGAGAAGAAAATTCTTGTTTTGTATTTTCCATACTATTAGAAAGTGAATCTACTTTACTCACGAGAGACGAAATTTCCTTTGTAGAATTGGCTACTGATATGTCCAAATGCTGGAGAGCTTCCCAGATACTCTCCAGCATCACCGCCCCAGATCTAGTAGCTAGAGCTCTCGGCTCAGGAATGGGGATTCCCCCCTTCTTCCCTCCCTCTTGTGTACCCAATCCCGGTCCCAAGAACCCCGGCTGAAGATAGCGCCCTTCGGGTTGGGGCGGCGGATCGAGTTCCGGGGGAGATGTGGAGGGGCATAATCGAACGCAAACGCCTATCTCCATGGGCGTTTATCTCCGAGAACGAGTCCGTGAAGGGGCAGGCCGAACCGTATTTTTGAAAAAAATGGACATTTTTGAGCTGGGCGTTTGTTTTTTTTAGTGATAATGGAAACTAAAAACGCCCAGCTCAAAAATGTCCTAATCTGAGCCATTTGGTCGTGGGAGGGGCCAGGATTGGTAGTACACTGGCCCCCCTGATATGCCAGGACACCAACTGGGTACCCTAGGTCAGTGCGGTGGACTTCAGAAAAAGCTCCCACATGCATAGCTCCCTTACTACGGGTGCTGAGCTCCCAACCCCCCTCCCCCAAAACCCACTACCCACAAATGTACAACACTACCATAGCTCTTAGGGGTGAAGGGGGCACCTACATGTGGGTACAGTGGGTTTTGGAGGCCTCCCATTTACCAGCACAAGTGTTACAGGTGGGGGGGGATGGGCCTGGGTCCACCTGGCTGAAGTGCACTGCGGTACCCACTAAAAGTGCTCCAGGGACCTGCATACACGCAGGCCTCTAGGACTTGTTGCTGCTGTATAACATTGGCACACCAGTTGACACCTGAAGACTAATCTATCCGAAAATGTCCTTTATTGGAATAACCGCGTTTACTCACAGTTAACTGCAGATCAGAGGTTGTGCCCCACTGGCAACGAGTCTCCCTGGTACTGAGATTAGCAATAGGTCAGAGCTGGCAGAATGCTGTACAATGCCCTCTTTCAGCCACATTCAAGGTAAGAACTAAGTTGTCTAACGTGGCTAACACAGGAAAGGGAACTAAAACTGGCTTACAAAAATGGCCACTACCGCATGGACTACAACAGGAAACACAACAGAGCACACTCTGACCCAGTAGGCAGGGGGAAAAGCACCATGGGAGCAGGGGCGTAGCCAGACAGCAGATTTTGGGTGGGCCTAGTCAAGAAGTGGGTGGGCACCAAGTGTTCTCCCCCCCCCCCCCCCCCCCCCATGCGATGAGGCCAGTATCAGCAGCTTAGGAAGCTTAGACTGCTGAAGTGGAAAGCAGTGTTTTCAGCACCATCAGGGGGAGGTCTTCAGCTGGCAAAGCTTGGGATCCCCACTAGCTAGCACTAAATATGTGCTGCTGTTGGGTGGGCCTGAGTCCTAAGTGGATGGGCCCAGGCCCGCCCAGGCCCACCCGTGGCTACGCCACTGCATGGGAGTAGAGCCTACCAACTACCAACATCGTGAGACTGTAACACAAGCTAATGAAATCACGGAGCCCAATACCCTACACCCACCACAATGCAATGCTGATGTGACCCTGTACTGCACCCGAGAGCCACATCTGACCCAGGGAAAGGCTGTGACAGGATCGAACACATTCTGCTGTCATGGAGGTGGGTACGGCATTTGAGGCTGGCATAGAGGCTGGAAAAAAAGTTTTTAAAGTGGGGTTTTTTTTTTGGTGGGAGGGGGTTAGTGACCACTGGGGGAGTCCGGGGAGGTCATCCCTGATTCCCTCCAGTGGTCATCTGGGCAGTTGGGGCACTTTTTTGGGACTTGTTCATGAGAAAAAAGGGTCCAAAAAAAGTGACCCAAAATCGCGGTCAAAATGCCTTTTTTTTTTTCGATTATCAGCTACAGACGCCCATCTCTCCTCAGCTGATAACCACGCCCCAGTCCCGCCTCCACCACGCCTCTGACACGCCCCATCAACTTTATTCGTTTCCGTGACGGAGTGCAGTTGGAAACGGCCAAAATTGGCTTTCAATTATACCAATTTGGGCGCCTTTGCGAGAAAAACGCCCATCTCCCGATTTGGGTCGAAATATAAGCGTTTTTCTTTTTCGATTATAAGCTGGAGAGTAACATTAAGTCCCATACCCCCATGGTCTCCTTCCGAGGAGGTTGCAGGACTATCCCCGGAAACCTGGATAGGTGCCGTTGTGGCGTATCTCTCCATTGTTTGCTGCCCTGCGGGAGGCCTGGGAGTCGAGGTTTCTCCCCTAACTGTCCCTTTACGCTTTGTATGGGGCATTCTTGAAAAAGGTAAAAGTTTTTGGCATACAAAATTCAGGAGCTCACAAGCCACAAACTAACGTGCCGCCATCTTGTCACGTGACCGTTGGCAATGTTTCGCCACATTTTTTTGAGGTATAATACGGATTTGTGGAAGACGTTTGTCTATTGGCTTACCATCCAAGATAAGTAACATTTTTTGTATGGTACAAGATATTTGAATTTTTGTGTTTCCACTGATGGGTGATTGATTAGGTGTTTGGATAACAGCTTAAGAAGTTATATAATGTGGAGTTTTTTTTAAAGACTGATGATTAATGAGGCACTCCTTCTTATTATAAGGTGTATCCTTTGAAGGGAGGTGTGGCCGGTCTTACTGAGGTCTTTTTTTCTCCACATCTTTTTTCATATAAGCAGATCCTAGAACACCTTTCAACACTCTAATAATTGTAGAAAGTTGCTATATCGATATGACACCCATTTACCCCAAGTCCGAGCCATTCAGTTTCCTATACCAAAGTCCAAACACGAGGAAGATAAATGTCCTCCATGATCCAGGCATCAAAGGAAGGCGACTAATTTTCCCATTACACCTCAGATCACAGTACCCTTAGTAGAGAAGGCCCAGCTTCCATTATTCAGTAATCAAGGGTGGGAGGGAGGCAGCTAAGGAGGAGGGAGCAAAAGGAATCCGGAATCCTCCTGTGCTGTTTGTCATGATCAGATGTGACATCTAAGGTCTAATTATAGTAATGTAGGAGCTTTGCTTAGTGGGTATATCTGACAGCTGACCTCGGACACAAAGTCAGATTCAAATATGGTAAGGTAGGACCATGTGTCACTGCCACTTTCTATATTAGAGGTTCTGAAGGGGGTGAAGTGGAAATTAGAAAAGAAAAAAAAAAGCATCTACCCACATGGTCATTGGCTGGCAAAGGATAGGTTTTACTTTGTACATCTGCTGCTTTCAGTCAGGCAAGCTCAGTTCCTTCATTCTTTAGACTCGGCCTCCTCCGGCAACTTTCTCTCTGGATCTCTGGACATTGAACTTCTGAGATAGTTGGATCTGTTCTGGAGTTTAAGGATTATTTTATTTCCACAAGGAACAAGAGGTTTGCTCCAATCAGATATTGGCTTTGCCTTTTTTTCACCTGCCACGCAAGCTGGCTCTTTGTGGATACTAACAGACTTCTTTGGGTGGAGAACTGATTGTGCTACTTTGCAGAAGGGAAAGAATAACCTGAGGCCTGCCTTTTCCCCTCAAGATGGCCTCCCAAAAGGTGTGGCTTATTTGTTTGCTTCTCACATTCGTCTGTTCTTTCCATCTGTATTTAATACCCCAGGTCCAATGCCAGCCAGCTGGTGGAGCTCACCATGATAGTGATATTAATGATGATGATATAGGTAACGATTCAAATATTAATCACCATGATGATGACAATAACGTAAAAGAGAATGAGGGTGGTATAGACAGCAATGATGATGACAGTAGTGATGATGATGATGAGGATGATGATGATGATGAGAAAGATGATAATGACGATGACAATAATGAAGATGACAGTGTCAATGGAAAAGATGATGATGAAGATGAAAAAAATGATGATGAAGATGAAGACAATGATGATGACAAAAAAAATGATGAAGATGATGATGACGACAATGAAGAAGATGATGATGATAATGAAGAAGATGATGATGATGATAGTGAAAATGAGGATGATGATAGTGAAAATGAGGATGATGATAGTGAAGATGAGGAAGATGACGATAGTGAAGATGAGGATGAAGACGATGATGATGACTACGATGAAGAGGGCAAAGATGATGATGAAGATGATGACAGTGACGAAGATGATGATCATGATGGCAAAGAAGATGAAGATGATGATGATGACAGCAAAGAAGATGACAAAGACGATGACAAAATTGTAAAGAGACATGAGGATGAAGACGAAGATGACAACACTGATGATACAGTTGTAACACAGCACGATACTGACGACAATGAAGGTAACAATAATTAAACTGTTTCATACTTTTGAAGTGAGATAGGGATCCGTTCTATCCATTGTCTTTCTTTACCATAGCTGTTCTTGGGGTATAATTATTAATAAACTGTTGTTTGTGTATCAAAAACAGAAATATTAAACAACTTTACTCACTCTTTGACTTATGCTTTAAGTAGTATCAAATCTATGATGCTCACACAAACTTCCCTGGCCTACTAACAGTTAATGGTGGGTTATAAGTATAGTCAGGATGCTGCCTCTAGCTGCCGGCTTCTCTAGAAAACAATATGCTTTGCCCTCCACTCTTTTCTGTCTTCTTTTATCAGAATCTAGATATTTCAAAGTGGAGATAGCATTGGCTTGAACTGGGTTGGACTGGATGTCTATTGGAATGAATTGGTTTTCTAATGGTATGAACTGGTGACCTCTGTATCAAGAGCCTAAGAGGTTTGCTGTACAAATCCCTTCACCTCAAAAAAAGGTAGGAAATACCCACAAAATAATTGGATCTGGAGAGCATCCCAAGAGTACATCTTCAAAATCTAATCTAGGGCAGACATGTGAAAAGGAAAAGGCACCCCACAATGGCTTTCTACTTCAGATGAGACTTGATTCTTAGTGGTTTTGGTCGCATGCACCAGTTCAGAGAACAACCTCTTCACCAGTAAACCAGACCTGTCAAGTGCCGGAGTTGGCCTAAGGCTCTTCCTGAGCCTCCCTTGTGAATTCTGCCATTGAATCACTGTTAACTTACCTACTGGTATTTCTGTTGGTGTTGCCTCCGGCTATATCGGAGACCAACACGTGTCCCAAAGGACTTTCGGGACTAAGTGTACGGCTGCTTGGTCTACGACTTTTCTTTTCATTTATTATAAACTGCTTTGAATCCTTTCTGGAATGATAGGGGTATATAAAACTCCAGTAGTATAGTACAGTATAGTAAAAGAGACTGCTCTGTAGTTGTGCTGTCACACGCTTCATCTGTGTCTACACACTTCACCAGCACCGGATCCAAGTTCTCTTCACATGCCCATTGCTGTTGAAATGGATGGGAATCTAGATTTTTCTCATGCCGTTTTCATCCAGTCTTGTTCACTATCATTTACACACCTTGACAATGGTATTGTCACTATGTGTGTGTGTTCCAGAGTGTTAAGCTGAATACGACTAACTGTTAGAACATAGTAGCCATACTGGGTCAGACCAATGGTCCATCTAGCCCAGTATCCTGTTTTCCAAACAGTGTCCAAGTTAGATCACAAGTACATGGCAGAAACCCAATTAGCAGCAACATTCCATGATACCAATCCCAGGGTAAGCAGTTACTTCCCCATGTCTGTTTCAATAGCAGACTATGAACTTTTCTTCCAGGAACTTGTCCAAACCTTATTTAAACCCAGATACATTAACCGCTGTTACCACATCCTCCAACAAAGAGTTCCGGAGCTTAATTATTCTTTGAGTGAAAAAATATTTCCTCCTATTTGTTTTAAAAGTATTTCCATGTAATCTCATTGTGTATCCCCTGGTCTTTGTACTTTTTGAAAGCGTAAAAAAATCAATTCACCTCTACCCATTCTACACCACTCAGGATTTTATAGTCCTCAATCATATCTCCCCTCAGCCATCTCTTCTCCAAGCAGAAGAGCCCTAACCAGCAGCATACCTACATTATACAGCACCCAGGGCAGAGCACACACCCTCTGGGCAGAGTGCGTGCACACATACCCCCTCCTCCAAGCAACGGACTGCGCACAGCAGGTCTGCACTGTTGGCTTTGCCAGTCCCCTGCCACCTCAGATGTCAACTTCCTGTTCCAGGGCAAGAGACCCACATAGCCGATAGCATGCTCTACACACCCCCTCGCTGCCAGTACCCAGGGCAGAATGCCCCCACTGCCCCATCCTAGGTATGCTAGAAGCCCTAACCTCTTTAGCCTTTCCTGTTTGCTTTTTTTGGCTGCCACCACACACCGAGCAGATTTCAGCGTATTATCTACAACAACACCTAGCTCATTTTCTTGGGTGCTGACCCCCAAGGTGGACTCTAGCATCAGTTAACTATGATTTGGTTTATTCTTTCCAGTGTGCATCACCTTGCATTTGTCCACATTAAATTTCATCTGCTTCTATGTGCAGTGTTATAAATACCTGCAACCATACACAGTCTGAAAATGGTTTATAAGCACAGCAGGGGCAAGAGAATATCCACAATCAATACATCAACATCTTCAAGGAAAATATGGGTAAAGCTAATAAATCAAGTCATGTTGAAGCCTCGGAAGCAAATCTCTTCACACGAGGATACCACTCTGTGGCTGCCCAAATCATCATCAGCTCCCCTGCATCATGGCTTTGTTCTCTTTCTTATGCAGTTTTGCCATTTATAATTTTCATTTTAGCAAATATTTAATATACTATCACTCCGTGTGTGTCTAGTATGATTTTCATGAGAAACAGGTAAGTTTTAAAAGCGATAGTAAATTAAGGGCCCCGTTAGCGTCTTTAATGCGTGTTAAACATGTACACGCGTTAACCATGTAGGCATCTACAATATCCCTATCCCCTACATGGTTAACTTGCCCACTAATTGTAGGCTTGTTAAAAACGCTAATGCGCCTTAGTAAACAGGGCCCTAAATATTTGTTAAAATTAAAATTATAAATGGTAAAAATGCATAAGAAAGAGAACAAATGAGGATGAGGGGGGCAGGGGGAGGAGGGGGAATAAGGGGGGAGGTAGGGGGGAGGGTGGGACGGGGGTTACTTGGGGGGAAAATGAGTTGTGGAAATTGTTGGAAAACAAAAACAAATGACGTTTGGAATGTTATGGGAGTCATGAGCTCCAGAAAGTTGTTAAATTGCTGGTTTAATAAAAATTTTATAAATCAAAAAAAAAGAGAGAACAAAGTCACGATGCAGGAGAGCCGATGTTGATTTTTGGCAAGCCACAGGGTCCTATCCTTGTGTGAAGAGAGTTGCCTCCAAGGCTTCCACATGACTTATTAGATTTACTCAGGGGGTCTTTTACTAAAGCTTAGCTCGAGTTATCTGCAGCAGGGCCCATTTTATTCCTTGAGCTAAGCTTTAGTAAAAGACCCCCTCAAATTTCCCTTGAAGACATTATGATGTATTGATTGTAGGTATTATAAATACTGCACGTAAAAGGTACTTTCATGAAGGTCACCGAAAGTTAAGATGCTAAACTGCTGGGTACTAACAGCAATTTCTGTATTGCGCATTCTGCGTGGGATTCCCGTGTTAGGTTACTGGTGTACGTTGGCATTTTAGCTGTGAACTGACAATGGCTGGTGGAAACACACTTAAATGTGACCATTACGTACACGACCGACGGGCTTCTATAAACTCTGCATGTATTTGCTTGGCATGCTCCCTGCGATTTCTGCACTGTACATATTTATTGTTAAGCTTAGAGAATAGTTATGCTACTAACTACAAATTAATGACAATTAGTGCTTGTCAAAGCTAAGTATCAGTACCCAAAACCAATTAAGTGCACATCGCCCCTTTATAATCACTGAAAGAATCAGGTACCCTTACACTCTGCCAGGGGCCTGTGCCCTAGGCCTAGAGAATGGCATGGGGATGGGGACCCGCGATAACCACGGGGACAGAGCCTGAGGAGACAGAGACAGATCCCACAGGGATGGGGACAGAGCCTATGAGGATGTGGACAAACTTTGTCCCAGTGTCATTTTCTACTTTGAAGCCTGTTAATGAACTGGACTGTTATTTATGTTTGAGGGATGCAGACAACGATTTTTAGATTTTTTGGAAAAACAAGCAAACATGCTGGCCCTAGCTAGCAAAATTTGCATGGGGGATCCTGTACATTCCTGCTACCAGAACATCTTCTAAGAAGACATCTTCTATTGTAGGAAAGACTGTGGAAGGCAGGAGAGCTAGGCTGAATCCTGAGATGACTTATTCATCCACAGATTAAAAAAATCATAACAGTGCTTCATAGGGCATATTTCTTCCCTCTAGGGCATACAGAATGGGTTGTATTTTGTACCCCTGGACATTTTAACAGGGTGGATTAGGATTCCCTGGGGTAGTAGAAGTCAGTTATTGTTGAGGTTGGAAGGGTAGAGGGTGGTGGTGGTGGGGTTATTATAGTTGCTCGTTGTTATTATTTTCTATTTGTTATTTATAAACAAAAACTACAAAGTATATTCCTTTTTATACGTTAATAAAAAGATTTAAATATAAAATCATAAGTGTTTGAGGCTTCTGCAGATGAGGACAGGGCCCACAGGGCTGGGGACAGGGACAAGCTTTGTCCCCGTGTCATTCTCTACTGTGCCCGTCATCACTTTATAATCACTAAAAGGACCAGATGCCCCTACACCCTGCCAGAGACCTTATCCAGCTCGATTTCACCTCCTCTTTTGACATTGTCAACCATTTTGTTCTGCTGACCCGCTTGAGGGAAGCTGGAAGAAAAAGGTATTGCACTTGACTGCTTTCATTCTTATGTGTCTCTCCGCTCCTTTGAGCTTTCTCTGAACAACAGAACATCCATTCCTTCCCTTTTCACGATCCCATGGTGATCTACAAGGCCCTGGCCCTGCTGTCATCTTCTTCATTGTCTTTATGACTCGCTTGGCAACCTTCTGACAGGCTCTGGGCCTCCATGAGTATTTCTACGCAGAAGACACACAACGTTTTGTTAACCTCGATGCCCGGAACAGAGGATTCACATTGCCTCTTGCGGTCTGAGCACAAATTAAAACTTTTAGCGCCTCAAAATCTGAAGCTGTCCACAGAGCAGATACCAGTGCTAGTTACACCTCAGGCCCTTTCTTCTACGTAGTACCCTTTCCTCTGGACCCATGTCTCCTCTCTTATCCTAAAATCCGTTCAGGCCCACCTCAAGAGGATTTGAGTCCCTCAAACCTTTGCTAGAGTCCTGCACCTGGAAGCCCTGGTTATCGTAGCTCCTTATGTGCAAGAACATTTTTCTTCACTCAATGTGTAATTAAACTCTGGAATTTGTTGCCAGAGAATGTGGTAAAGGCGGTTAGCTTAGCAGGGTTTTAAAAAGTTTGGCTACCTTCCTAAAGGAAAAATCCATAGACCATTATTAAAATAGACTTATGGAAAATCCACTGCTTATTTCTGGGATAAGCAGCATAAAATGTTTTGTACTTTTTGGGGATCTTGCCAGGTATTTGTGACCTGGATTGGCCACTGTTGGAAACAGGATGCTGGGCTTGATGGACCTTTGGTCTGTCCCAGTGTGGCAGTACTTATGTACTTATGTAAATCTTCCTATCTCCTCCTTAAAATGTCTCCAACTCATCCAAAACAATGCCATTCAACTGATTGATGAAGAAAATAAATATGGTTTTACCTGTCCGAAGTAGAACTGCTTCTCCGCAGTGTCCATCCCTCAGCAGCCTTATGTACCTTGCGCTCCTCAAACACAAAGCTTCTAGTCGACCGTCCAGTCACCAACCAGGCTGGACTCTTCATGTGTCAAGAACCTTGGCCCTCCTTAAGAAATTGGCTTCCTATAGACCTTCGTAGCAAACCTTCTACTTAGAAATTTAAATCCAACCTAAACCTGGCTCTTCTGAGGAGCTCCATCCCCCAGAGGACAAGAAGATCAGTCAATTGCCCTCTTAGGGATCTTGGGAGCTCTGAATCACACCTGATCAGCGGACATGGTGAAGAGTTGGGGGGGGGGGGGGAGAGAGATACGATTATGCTGAATATCTTTGCATCCTCTGCATCTGCTTTCTTGTTCCAGAGGAAGAAGATGAAGATGAGGAAGACAAGGAGGAGGAGGAGGAGAAGGAGGAAGAGTATGAGCTGGGTTCCCTATGCAATTACTGCTCCTTCTGCAAGGTAATATCCCCTACCCTGGGAACAATGCAGCCTCTTAAATCAGTCACCTTACTTTCTAACTCTTCTTACTCTCTTACCTATCTATATGTTCCATCTTTGCTTTACCCTTCGCTATCAAATAAATGTTCTATTGTGTTGACATTGTAAGTAGTAACTATGCCATACTTTATATTGTTATTTGAATATTTTTACTGCTGTAATTGTCTATTGTTCATTTTTGTTCTATTCTTACTGTATAACGCCTTGAGTGAATTCCTTCAAAAAGGCGGTAAAAAAATCCTAATAAATAAATACTAAATAAACAGCCATAACCCCTGAGTCCCCTCACACAGAGCCACAGACACATCTTTAGGAAATATGAAGTGGGCTATAGATCCAGATAATGATGTGTCATCATCTAGATCCTGGCCCAGCCCCCCCCCCCCCCCCACCAAGTGAGCATGACAGCTCTGCAGGGCAGGACCTGAAAGGAAATCCACAGAGAAGAGCGGGTGATCTCAGGGGCTGGACCTCATCATCTCTATCTCCCTCTTTCACAGCACTGTGATGAGTGTGACAAGTGCCCCTGTGAGGAGAAGGACCAGAGCGAGCACTGTGAGAGCTGCGAGGTAAGATCACACCCCACCCCTCCAGGACTTAGACTGCAGGTGACCACAGTGAATAACCCACACTCACACCAAGCCTCAAATCCACACACCCACTGTGAATGACCCACACTCCACACACCCACCGAGCCCCAAATCCACACTCCAAATCCACCGTCAACAACCCACACTCCGCATACCCACTGAGCCCTAAATCCACACTCCCACTAAATAACCCACACTCCACACACCCACGGACCTCCAAATCCACACCTTAGGCACCCACAGAGCCATAACCCCTTATGCTCACCTTGAGTCTAGCAGCCACCTTGTCTCTTGCACTTTCTTGAAACGGTGTCTTGACTTCCTCTGTCTTGTCCTCTTCTCTAGTACTGCCATTTCTGCTACATTTGCCCTGTTCTCTGTGAGACAGCCTGCAAACCAGGTGAGCTGACACAGCATGTATCTAAAGACCACACAGGTAGTGGGGACAAGAGCGACTGTCACTGGTGGGGCCAGACGTGGGCTGGGGCAGGAGGCTACAGAGAACCAAGCCCCATCTTTAAAGTGGGCTTTTGGATCCTGGGAAAATATGCCACAACCATGCAAACCCACAATACTGAGCTCTGAAGTCCTGGGTCCTTGCTTGCCAGCTCACACCCCACAACACCCGTAATGGATCACTTCCTCTGCAGAAGCTAATCCAGCTCTCTTTTTAGATGGAAGTGTTCCAGGTCATCAGGGACAGGATGAGCCAGGCCTGCTTTTACTTCCAGTGTAAGTGGCATTAATAAAACCAGGCCTGGCTCTATCTGATCCTGAGGACAGCCATCGCCCTCCAAGCAGAGCTGGTGCTTCCATTAGGCAAACTAGGCATTCGCCTAGGGTTACCATATAGCTCCAGAAAAAGGAGGATAGATTGAGCCAGTCTGGGTTTTACTTCCATTGCTTTCAATAGAAGCAAAACCCGGACTGGATCAAAGTGTCCTCCTTTTTCTGGAGCCATATGGTAAACCTACATTCGCCTACAGTGCTGGGATTCTGGGGAGGGCAAATGACAGCCGGGAGCTAATTTTAAACCCTTCCCTCCCAGAGGCCCTGTCCCAGCAGTTCAGTCCCCATGGCCAGCATGATGAGGGCACTTAAATAGTTCTATTTCCTCTTCTTTGCAGGAGCCACAAGATCCCATACCAGCCCTGCACAGTAGAGAATGCTGGAACCAAGAGGGTTGATGAACAGGAGACGGCATGAAGTCACAAAGCTGAAGCCGGTCCACCCAAGCAGGTTTTCATTCTCCGCAATGCAGCCACTGCCATGTTGGTACACCCAAAACAATGTAATTGATAAGGTGACACAAGCTCTGCCTTCTGGCTGCTGCCGTCTCCTGTTCATCAAACCTCCTTGGCAGGAACAAGCGCCCTTCCTCCTGCAGGCTGAGCAGCCAGGGAAAGTGCTGGGTTAGGGCCTCTGGGGGAGCCATAAGTACATAAGCATCATCATACCGGGATAGACGAAAGGATCATCAAGCCCAGTATCCTGTGGCCAGTCCAGGAAGTTACAGTGTGTGTTGGGCAGACTGGATGGACCGTACAGGTCTTTATATCACCAATCTACTACATTTCTTTGAAGGGGTGAACATACATGTGGATAAAGGTGAGCCGGTTGATATTGTGTATCTGGATTTTCAGAAGGTGTTTGACAAAGTACCTCATGAAAGACTCCAGAGGAAATTGGAAAGTCATGGGATAGGAGGTAGTGTTCTATTGTGGATTAAAAACTGGTTAAAAGATAGAAAACAGAGAGTAGGGTTAAATGGTCAATATTCTCAATGGAGAAGGGAAGTTAGTAGGGTTCCCCAGGGCTCTGTGCTGGGACAGCTGCTTTTTAACATATTTATAAATGACCTAGAGATGGGAGTAACTAGCGAAGTAATTACATTTGCTGATGTCACAAAATTATTCAAAGTCGTTAAATCGCGGGAGGATTGTGAAAAATTACAAGAGGACCTTACGAGACTGGGAGACAGGGCATCTAAATGGCTGATGACATTTAATGTGAGCAAGTGCAAATTGATGCATGTGGGAAAGAGGAACCCGAATTATAGCTACGTCATGCAAGGTTCCACGTTAGGAGTCACGGACCAAGAAAGGGATCTTGGTGTTGTCGTTGATGATACGTTGAAACCTTCTGCTCAGTGTCCTGCTGCGGCTAAGAAAGCAACTAGAATGTTAGGTATTATTAGGAAAGGAATGGAAAACAAAAATGAGGATGTTATAATGCCTTTGTATCGCTCCATGGTGCGACCGCACCTCGAATATTGTGTTCAATTCTGGTCGCCGTATTTCAAAAAAGATATAGTGGAATTAGAAAAGGTGCAGAGAAGGGTGACGAAAATGATAAAGGGGATGGGATGACTTCCCTATGAGGAAAGGCTAAAGCGGCTAGGGTTCTTCAGCTTGGAGAAAAGGCGGCTAAGGGGAGATATGATAGAGGTCTATAAAATAATGAGTGGAGTTGAACAGGTAGATGTGAAGCGTCTGTTCACGCTTTCCAAAAATACTAGGACTAGGGGGCATGCAATGAAGCTACAATGTAGTAAATTTAAAACGAATCGGAGAAAATGTTTCTTCACTCAACGTGTAATTAAACTCTGGAATTCATTGCCAGAGAATGTGGTAAGGGCGGTCAGCTTAGCGGAGTTTAAAAAAGGTTTGGACAGCTTCCTAAAGGAAAAGTCCATAGACCGTTATTAAATGGACTTGGGGAAAATCCACTATTTCTGGGATAAGCAGTATAAAATGTTTTGTACTTTTTTGGAATCTTGCCAGGTATTTGTGATCTGGATTGGTCACTGTTGGAAACAGGATGCTAGGCTTGAAGGACCTTTGGTCTTTCCCAGTATGGCAATACAGCGAGGTTACTAACCTGTAGCAGGTATTCTCCGAGGACAGCAGGCTGATTGTTCTCACGATTGGGTGACGTCCATGGCAGCCCCAGGATCGGAAGATCTTCCTAGCAACAGAAGTTTGCTAGCTCTCGCGTGTCCCGCGCAAATTGCACATGCGCGACCATCTTCCCGCCTGTAGCGTGAACGTGCTCCCCAGTCCAGTGAAAAGCAAAAGATAAGGGAAGACACAACTCCAAAGGGGGTGGAGGAGGGCGGGCTTGTGAGAACAATCAGCCTGCTGTCCTCGGAGAATACCTGCTACAGGTTAGTAACCTCGCTTTCTCCGAGGACAAGCAGGCTGCTTGTTCTCACGATTGGGGTATCCCTAGCCCCCAGGCTCACTCAAAACAACAAACATTGGTCAATTGGGCCTCGCAATGGCGAGGACATAACTGAGATTGACCAAAACAACAACTAACAGAGTACAGTCTGGAACAGAATAAAAATGGGCCTAGGGGGGTGGAGTTGGATTCTAAACCCCAAACAGATTCTGCAGCACCGACTGCCCGAACCGACTGTCGTGTCGGGTAGCCTGCTGTAGACAGTAATGAGATCTGAATGTGTGGACTGATGACCACGTCGCAGCCTTGCAAATCTCTTCAATAGTGGCTGACTTCAAGTGGGCCACTGACGCTGCCATGGCTCGAACACTATGAGCCGTGACATGACCCTCAAGAGTCAGCTCAGCTTGGGCGTAAGTGAAGGAAATGCAATCTGCTAGCCAATTTGAGATGGTGCGTTTCCCGACAGCCACTCTTCTTCTATTGGGGTCAAAAGAAACAAACAATTGGGCGGTCTGTCTGTGTGGGCTTGTCCGCTCCAGATTGAAGGCCAATGTTCTCTTGCAGTCCAATGTGTGCAACTGACGTTCAGCAGGGCGGGTATGAGGACAGGGAAAGAATGTTGGCAAGACAATTGTCTGGTTAAGATGGAACTCCGACACCACCTTCGGCAAGAACTTATGGTGAGTGCGGAGGACTACTCTGTTATGATGAAATTTGGTATAAGGAGCATGAGCTACCAAGGCTTGAAGCTCACTGACCCTATGAGCTGAATTTACTGCCACCAAGAAAATGACCTTCCAGGTCAAGTACTTCAGACGGCAAGAGTTCAGTGGCTCGAAAGGAGGTTTCATCAGCTAGGTGAGAATGACATTGAGATCCCATGACACTGTAGGAGGCTTGATAGGAGGCTTTGACAAAAGCAAACCTCTCATGAAGCGAACAACTAAAAGCTGTCCCGAGATAGGCTTACCCTCTACACTACTACTACTACTTAACATTTCTAGAGCGCTACTAGGGTTATGCAGCGCTGTACAATTTAACAAAGAGAGACAGTCCCTGCTCAAAGAGCTTACAATCTAATAGATAATAATACACGATAATGAAAAGCACTAATTGCGCTAAGATGAACCCTTACAGAGTTGGTCTTAAGACCCGCCTCAGACAAGTGCAGAAGGTATTCAAGCACGGTCTGTGTAGGACAAGAACGAGGATCTTGGGCCTTGCTGTCACACCAGACGGCAAACCTCTTCCATTTGAAAGCATAACACCTCTTCGTGGAATCTTTCCTGGAAGCCAGCAAGACTCGGGGGACACCCTCAGAAACACCAAAGGAGGCAAAGTCTATGCTCTCAACATCCAGGCCGTGAGAGCCAGGGACCGGAGGTTGGGATGCAGAAGCGCCCCCTTGTTCTGAGTGATGAGGGTTGGAAAACACTCCAATCTCCACGGTTCTTCGGAGGACAACTCCAGAAGAAGAGGGAACCAGATCTGGCGCGGCCAGAATGGAGCGATCAGAATCATGGTTCCACGGTCCTGCTTGAGTTTCAGCAAAGTCTTCCCAACCAAGGGTATGGGAGGATACGCGTACAGGAGGCCCTTCCCCCAATGAAGGAGAAAGGCATCTGATGCTAGTCTGCCATGGGCCTGAAGTCTGGAACAGAACTGAGGGACCTTGTGGTTGACCTGAGTGGCAAAAAGATCTACCAAGGGGGTGCCCCATGCTTGAAAGATTTTGCGTACTACTCTCGAGTTGAGAGACCACTTGTGAGGTTGCATTATCCTGCTCAACCTGTCGGCCAGACTGTTGTTTACGCCTGCCAGATACGTGGCTTTGGAGAAACATGCCGTCCTGGCGAGCCCAAAGCCACATCCTGAAGGCTTCCTGACACAGGGGGCGAGATCCGGTGCCCCCTTGCTTGTTGATGTAGTACATAGCAACCTGATTGTCTGTCTGAATTTGAATAATTTGATGAGACAGCCGATCTCTGAAAGCCTTTAGCGCGTTCCAGACCGCTCGTAACTCCAGGAGGTTGATCTGAAAACCTGTCTCCTGGAGGGACCAACATCCCTGGGTGTGAAGCCCATCGACATGAGCTCCCCATCCCAGGAGAGACGCATCCGTAGTCAGCACTTTTTGCGGCTGAGGAATTTGAAAGGGACGTCCCAAGGTCAAATTGGAGCGAATTGTCCACCAATGTAGGGATTTGAGAAAAACTGTGGACAACTGGATCACGTCTTCCAGATCCCCCGCAGCTTGATACCACTGGGAAGCTAGGGTTCATTGAGCTGATCTCATGTGGAGACGGGCCATGGGAGTCACGTGAACTGTGGAGGCCATGTAGCCGAGCAATCTCAACATCTGCCGAGCTCTGATCCGCTGAGACGCTCGTACCCAGGAAACCAGGGACAAAAGATTGTCTGTCCTGGCCTTGGGGAGGTAGGCATGAGCAGTCTGGGAGTCCAGCAGAGCTCCTATAAATTCTAGTCTCTGAACTGGAAGAAGGTGGGACTTTGGATAATTTATCACAAACCCTAGTAGCTCCAGGAGTTGAATAGTCACCTGCATGGACTGTAGAGCTCCTGCCTCCGAGGTGTTCTTTACCAGCCAATCGTCAAGATAAGGGAACACATGCACTCCCAGTCTGCGTAGAGACGCCGCCACTACTGCCAGGCATTTCGTGAATACTCTGGGCGCAGAGGCGAGACCAAAGGGTAGCACACAGTACTGGAAATGCCGTGTTCCCAGACGGAATCGAAGATACTGCCTGTGAGCTGGTAGTATCAGAATATGAGTATAAGCATCCTTTAAGTCCAGAGAGCATAGCCAATCGTTTTTCTGAATCATGGGAAGAAGGGTGCCCAGGGAAAGCATCCTGAACTTTTCTCGGACCAGATATTTGTTCAAGGCCCCTAGGCCTAGGATGGGACACATCCCCCCTGTTTTCTTTTCCACAAGAAAGTACCTGGAATAGAATCCCAGCCCTTCCTGCCCTGGTGGCACGGGTTCGACCGCATTGGTGCTGAGAAGGGCGGAGAGTTCCTCTGCAAGTACCTGCTTGTGCTGGAAGCTGAAAGACTGAGCTCCCCTAGGGTAATTTGGAGGTGTTGAAATCAAATTGAGGGTGTATCCTAGCCGGACTATTTGAAGAGGTTACGAGAGGCCACCTTTGGTGAAAAAACTTTAACCTCTCCCCCCCCCCCCCCCCCACAACCGGCAGATCGTCCGGCACAGACACTTTTATCTCGGCTATGCTCGCCTGGAGCCAGTCAAAAGCCCGTCCCTTGCTTTTGCTGGGGAGCTGCAGGGGCCTGAGGAGGCGCACGCTGTTGATGGGAACGAGCGCGCTGAGGCTTGGCCTGAGCAGGCTGGCGAGAAGGTGAATTGTACCTACGCCTATTAGAAGCATAGGAACATTCCTCCTTCCCCCATAAAAACGTCTACCTGAAGACGTAGATGCTGAAGGGGTCCGGTGGGAGAGCTTTAAAGAACAGACGATCAAGAAACTCCAGACGGCCCAGAATACCGCAGCCAGACTCATATTTGGAAAAACAAAATATGAAAGTGCAAAACCCCTAAGAAAGAACCTACACTGGCTCCCACTGAAAGAACGTACCATGTTCAAGATATGCACGATTGTTCATAAAATCATTCATGGAGATGCTCCGACCTACATGCTAGATCTAGTGGACCTTCCACCCAGAAATGCTAAACGATCTTCCCGCACCTTTCTCAACCTACACTTCCCCAGCTGTAAAGGGGTCAAATACAAACTCACACATGCATCCAGCTTTTCCTACATGAGTACGAAGATGTGGAATGCACTACCAACTCACTTGAAAACGATCAACGAATTAATTAGCTTCCGCAAAGCTTTGAAAACCTATCTCTTTAACAAAGCCTACCACAACCCATAATGACTTGAACACAACCCTTACACGCCTTTATTCAGAATGTCTCACTGTAAAGCTGCATAACCAGATCCTCTTGTTTTCTTCTATCTCTTTGCAACACCAATTGTATTTCTTCCCTGTTATGACGATGCCATAACAGATCTTTGTAAGTCACATTGAGCCTGCAAATAGGTGGGAAAATGTGGGATACAAGTGCAATAAATAAAAATAAAATAAAAAAAACATCAAAAGTGTCGTAAACACCCCTGGACAGGAATTTTCGACACGCCTTCAGCTGCCTGACCACCTCCTGAAAAGGCTTGGCTTGCTCCGATGGGAGCTTATCGACCAAGTCCGTCAGCTGCCGCACATTGTTCCGCATGTGGATGCTCGTGTAGAGCTGGTAAGATTGGATCTTGGACACGAGCATAGCAGAATGGTAGGCCTTCCTCCCAAAAGAGTCCAGAGTCCTAGACTTCCGCCCCGGGGGCGCCGAGGCGTAATCTCTAGTACTCTTGACTTTCTTGAGAGCCAGATCCACAACTCCAGAGTCATGAGGCAACTGGGTCTTCATCAACTCCGGGACCCCGTGGATCCGATACTGGGACTCAATCTTTTTGGGAATCGTGGGGTTACTTAATGGTTTCGCCAGTTCGCCATCAATGTCTGTTTCAGGACATTATGAAGGGGAACAGTGGACGACTCCTTAGGTGGCGAAGGATAGTCCAGGACCTCGAACATCTCAGCCCTGGGCTCATCCTCAGTAACCACTGGGAAGGGAAAGGCCGTAGACATTTCCCGGAGCAATGACAAGAAAGACAGACTCTCCGGGGGAGAAAGCTTTCTCTCTGGCGAAGGAGTAGGATCAGAAGGAAGACCACAAGACTCCTCGTCAGAGAAATATCTTGGGTCTTCCTCTGCCTCCCACGAGGCCTCACCTTCGGTATCGGACACCAGTTCACGAACTTCAGTCCGAAGCCGAGCCCGTCTCGACACCGAGGAATGAGGTCCTCGATGGCAGTGCCGAGAAGAAGACTCCCGCGCCGCAGGCGACGAAGCTCCCTCCAGCAACGTTGACGGGGAGTCAACCTGGGTGGCAGCAGAGGCCAATGCCGCAAGCGGTACCGGCATCGCTGTCTTCACCACGGGCGGACAGCCAACTGCCACATCTCTCGACGGTACCGGTGGCGCAGGCACCGAAGGTACCAGAGCAGATAAATGCAGCAGCCTTTCCAGGATCCCTGGAAGAAAGGCCTCGAGGCGCTCGTCCAGAGTGGCTGTCGAGCAAGGCAGCGGGGCCGGTACCAGTGACGAAGTCAGAACCTGTCTGGGGCGCGGAGGCGGTACCGGGCTGTCCGGAGCAGAGCACATCGACACTTCCTGAATGGAGGGTGAGCGGTCCTCCCGGTGTCGACGCTTCGCGGGTACCGAATCCCTCGGTATCCTGGAGCTCTCGGTACCGTGACGGGAAGGTGACTGATGGCGATGCTTCTTCGCCTTAGCTCGAAGCACGCCAGTGGTATCTCCCGGTACCGAAGAGGACGATGTAGAATCCAGATATCTCCTCGGGGCCGGGTCCGAAGGTGGTCTGTCCCGCAGGGTCTGTACCGCAGGAGCCCTCGAGACAGGTGGAGACCCACTCGATGGCTCACTGCTACCAGCATGGGACCTCTGGACAGCCATCACCTGCACTCCGGACGTCAATGCACCCTCCGATGCCGACATCGATACCCGCGATGACCTTGGTACTGCTGGCTCCGCCGACATCGAAGGACCGGATGAGGATCCAAACAGAACGTTCCACCGAGCCAATCTCACCGCCTGAGTCCTCTTCTTGAGCTGGAGGCACAAAGTACAGGCGTTAGGGCGATGACCAGCCCCGAGACGCTGAAGACACGAAACGTGCCTATCAGTGAGCGAGATCGTCCGGCTGCACCGCGTGCACTTCTTGAAGCCGCTGGCAGGCTTCGATGACATGGGCGGAAAAATCACGCCGGCGAGGTCAAACGCGATGATGCCAAAAAAAGGGCACCAAAAAGGGGGAAAAGACCTGTATGGGCGGCAAAAAAAGCCACTCACGCCAAAGAAAGAAAACTTACGGGAAACTTCTACGAAAGTAAACGGAAACAAACCAAAACTTTTTTTTTTTTAATGAAGCACACGAGAGTGAGAAGAAACAAGCCGAAAAGGCGAAAAACGTGGAGAAGAACGCAGCGAAGGCCTCTCTGGGGTAGAGAACGAATGATACACGGCTGTTCTGAACCGCAGAAAAAGAGAGACTGGGGAGCACGTTCGCGCTACGGGCGGGAAGATGATCGCACATGCGCGATTCGTGCGGGACACGCAAGAGCTAGCAAACTTCTGTTGCTAGGAAGATCTTCCGATCCTGGGGCTGCCGTGATGTCACCCAATCATGAGAACAAGCAGCCTGCTTGTCCTCGGAGAATTATGTACTTATGTTATTATGTTATGTCTGCAATACTAAAGATTAATATCCTTGCATTGACCCTGTCTCCACAGGGGATTTTTTTTTTTTTTTTTTAGTTCATATCTTTTTTATTACTTTTTTTTAAAGTAAAGTAACAAAAACATGTACACAAAATGATGTTTCATCAGAGTAATGCCATAGGGAAATGACATACAGTGGTGGAAATAAGTATTTGATCCCTTGCTGATTTTGTAAGTTTGCCCACTGACAAAGACATGAGCAGCCCATAATTGAAGGGTAGGTTATTGGTAACAGTGAGAGATAGCACATCACAAATTAAATCCGGAAAATCACATTGTGGAAAGTATATGAATTTATTTGCATTCTGCAGAGGGAAATAAGTATTTAATCCCTCTGGCAAACAAGACCTAATACTTGGTGGCAAAACCCTTGTTGGCAAGCACAGCGGTCAGACGTCTTCTGTAGTTGATGATGAGGTTTGCACACATGTCAGGAGGAATTTTGGTCCACTCCTCTTTGCAGATCATCTCTAAATCATTAAGAGTTCTGGGCTGTCGCTTGGCAACTCGCAGCTTCAGCTCCCTCCATAAGTTTTCAATGGGATTAAGGTCTGGTGACTGGCTAGGCCACTCCATGACCCTAATGTGCTTCTTCCTGAGCCACTCCTTTGTTGCCTTGGCTGTATGTTTTGGGTCATTGTCGTGCTGGAAGACCCAGCCACGACCCATTTTTAAGGCCCTGGCGGAGGGAAGGAGGTTGTCACTCAGAATTGTACGGTACATGGCCCCATCCATTCTCCCATTGATGCGGTGAAGTAGTCCTGTGCCCTTAGCAGAGAAACACCCCCAAAACATAACATTTCCACCTCCATGCTTGACAGTGGGGACGGTGTTCTTTGGGTCATAGGCAGCATTTCTCTTCCTCCAAACACGGCGAGTTGAGTTCATGCCAAAGAGCTCAATTTTTGTCTCATCTGACCACAGCACCTTCTCCCAATCACTCTCGGCATCATCCAGGTGTTCACTGGCAAACTTCAGACGGGCCGTCACATGTGCCTTCCGGAGCAGGGGGACCTTGCGGGCACTGCAGGATTGCAATCCGTTATGTCGTAATGTGTTACCAATGGTTTTCGTGGTGACAGTGGTCCCAGCTGCCTTGAGATCATTGACAAGTTCCCCCCTTGTAGTTGTAGGCTGATTTCTAACCTTCCTCATGATCAAGGATACCCCACGAGGTGAGATTTTGCGTGGAGCCCCAGATCTTTGTCGATTGACAGTCATTTTGTACTTCTTCCATTTTCTTACTATGGCACCAACAGTTGTCTCCTTCTCGCCCAGCGTCTTACTGATGGTTTTGTAGCCCATTCCAGCCTTGTGCAGGTGTATGATCTTGTCCCTGACATCCTTAGACAGCTCCTTGCTCTTGGCCATTTTGTAGAGGTTAGAGTCTGACTGATTCACTGAGTCTGTGGACAGGTGTCTTTCATACAGGTGACCATTGCCGACAGCTGTCTGTCATGCAGGTAACGAGTTGATTTGGAGCATCTACCTGGTCTGTAGGGGCCAGATCTCTTACTGGTTGGTGGGGGATCAAATACTTATTTCCCTCTGCAGAATGCAAATAAATTCATATACTTTCCACAATGTGATTTTCCGGATTTAATTTGTGATGTGCTATCTCTCACTGTTACCAATAACCTACCCTTCAATTATGGGCTGCTCATGTCTTTGTCAGTGGGCAAACTTACAAAATCAGCAAGGGATCAAATACTTATTTCCACCACTGTATACAGCCATAATAAACCGACAGTTTTCTGTGAATAGCAAAGGGTATTGAGTAGATATAAGACACAAGGGTCCTTTTACAAAGGCATGCTAACATTTTTTGCACGTTAAAAATAACACGCTAAATGCTAGAGACTCCCATGTATTCCCATGTAAAAGGGCCCCCAGTTGCCTTGAGCCTTTATATCCATACATAGAACGTCAATGTGATGACAAATCTTGTTTTAATTATGCATCCAAAGGTTTCCAAAGAATGGCCTGTTGGTTATTTGTTTTTTTTTTTTCAGAAGATTTGAATTCACATTTTGGTATCATATATACTGTGTTCCACCAGAATGTAGCATCTAACATGTTTGCATCTGCAGGGCAATGGAGATTAAAATATCAAAAACTTTGAGATCTGATTCCTGCACATCTAACTGAGGATGTGCAGAACGTACAATTATTATATTAATTGAGAGCTTGGCTTGACAGTGGAATATTCATTTCTCTCTGTTTTTTCCCTTAGGGAGCTATATTGATGAGTTTTCAAGCGCCTTGTATCAGTAAGTAACCTGGTCTCCTAAAGGTGCCATCTCACTCCAAGTCACAGTCTGATCCACTCCTGGGTTTCCGTAGTTAGGCTTTTTCCCTAGGAAATCAGAGCTACAGCTCCCAGGATGCAAAAGGGTGGGAGGGGGGAATATAACCTGGGCTGGATCAAGTGAACTGAAGTGAAGTGCCACCCTAATCCAGGGGCGTAGCCAGACAACCAATTTTGGGTGGGCCTGAGCCTAAAGTGGGTGGACATCCGGCATCTCTCCCTCCACTCCCTCCCCTAGGCGACCAATAATTTCTCAATTCCACCCTCCTCTCCTCCCCTTCATACCTTTTCAAATCTTCAGTGCTTCACTTTCTGCAAACAGTGACTCATACCCGCTGCTTTCACCAGTCCAGAGCCTTCCCTCTGACATGGTACCACTATTGTGGAAAAAGGAAGTCGCATCAGAGGGAAGGCTCTGGGCTGGCACGAGCTGCAGGTATGAGTCGCTGTTCGCAAAACATTGAAAGATTGAAAAGGTACAGAGAGGTTGGGGGATTGAGTTGACAGATGCCAAAATGTCTGTGGGGGATGGGATGGAGAGATGCCAGGAGTCTTCTGCTGACAAGGCTTAAGGAGCCTCGCCAGCCAAATCAGAGTTCTGCCACTTATGGGTGAGCCTGAGCCTAAAGTGGGTGGGCCTGTGCCCACGCCACAGCCCTAATCTCTTCTTTAAGCATTCTGCAGTTCTCTTTTCTTTTTAGTGTGGCACTGTGGCTACTGCACAAATGCCAAGTTACCTGGTTCTAGGCTGGAGATTTGGGGACATTCCTGGGTTTGAACCTATATTCTAAAGCAGTGTGAGATTTGTAGTACCTGATTTTGCCCATTGAAATCAGTGCTGCAAATCCCAGAGTGCACCAGGATAGAGTGGTCAGAAATCCAGGACTGACCTTAAAATTTCCAGCCTGAAACTGGGTAACATGGCAGCTCTGCTACTGCAGAGGGAGAATGGATTGGAAAGCTGGGGATGTGTTCTTGGAGATATTTATTGTATCCCTTCTTGTCGCTTTAGGTCAGTGGCAAATATCTTTGAGCAGAACTGAGGAGCCTGGCCAGTCCTCACTACGAGGAGCCCTGGATGGGGGCAGGGAATTGTTTTCCCCCAGCCTTGTGGAAGAGGGGCTGCTGGGTGACAGACAGGACTCTTACATACTACATCATAACCCCCCACCCCTTTCTGCACCATGCAACGGTCAAGGTCTCCAAATGAAAGAACTGAGGAAGGACACAGATCCCCAACAGACTGTCCTGAAGGCAGACAGAGACAGTGTCCGGTGCCCAGTGTCCCTTGAGTCACCTCTCTCTTCTGCCTCCGCTGACCTTGAGGGTCTTAGACACAGAGACAAAGACATAAAGTATATCAAAATGCCTGGAATACCAGGCTTAGCGCAGAGTAACCCTCAAATAAAGAATGGTGGCTGGCAGTCCTTTCTGTGCGCTGCTTTCTGTGGGTCCCAGAGGGGTCAGGGGTTGCCTGCGTTAAACATGGCCAGGAGGACCAGAGAGAAGACCGTGCCTTGGATGACCCCCCTCCCCCCAATGCCTTCTCCTGAGCTCTCTGGCACCTGCACTGGGACCTCCTTGCCTTTGTCCTGTTCTGTGGCATGTGGCTGCAGTTGTCGCTGGTCATACTTGGTGGTTGTCTGTCCCCTGCACATCACTGTACTATCTCAGTCTGCACTGATGACCAGTGGCCAGCAGGTGGCAGTAGGGACTGCAGGACTAGCCTGTGGGCTCAGTCTGAAGTAACCCCAGGCTGGTCCAGCTCAGGAAACGACCTAAAGTCCTGCAGAACTACAAATTCCAACATGTAAAGAGGAGGAAAAAAAAAACCTAGGGTTCGCCTAACATTACAGAACTAGACCCCTGAAGATCCCAGAGCCAGCAATGAGTACTGATAAACTAGCATCCCTCACCCCCGAGAGGCAGCTACCTCTGTTATAAGGATATTCCCCCTCCCAAGACACCCCCTTAGATCTCCCCCCAGAGCCCCTTTATAAGAATATTCCTTCTTTGTTTTCTTTTCCAGGAATCCCTGTTATAAGAACATCCTTCCATCCTACAACACTCCTTGTGCAGGCAGCACAAGGTCTTTTGGGTCTTATGTTTCTAAGGTTCTGATGGGTTCTGTACTGTATGGACCCCAACCCAGAATGGTCATTGCAATGACCCAACTGCATGTGTGCTGGATGAGAGGTGGGATGTTTGGAGACTATAACCCCATGTAGTATGAATTACAATGGTCTCACCCTGCCTCTGACTAACAATGAGAGGTCTCTTCCCTGGCCCCCAATTCCCTCTCTCTGACATATTTTCAGTACCATCTTCCCCCCTCTGCTCCTAATAAAAGAATGAAACATTAACCAAGTGCCATGCTGCGCCCTCCCCTCTCCCGGGGTGCATTACAAGCCTGGCTGCCCCTGAACACTGAGCCCTGCTGTAATAGGGCTTGAAATGAGGGACAGGGACAATATTGACACCTGCTGCTTTTTAAGGAGGGAGTCGTCTGGGAGGGAGTGACTGTGGAGGGGAGGGCTGATAGGGGTCAGGAGGGGTGGCATCCAGATGGTGGCAAAGGCTGTAAAACAATCAGAACCCCATCCCACCCCTCCATGCATAAAACTTCCTAGTTTATCCATCCTGAAAATGAGAAGGGAGCAGCTGCTTAACCACTACTTAACCACTGCTTAACCACTACTCAGCTAGCGATGAAGAGAGGTAAGGCGAAACAATCCAAGTTGTTAAAACAGCTGAGGAGTGGGAGAAATTGCAGAAGGATCTTGTGAGTCTGGGACTGGGTCTCTAAATGACAGATTCTTTTTAGGGGAAATAATCCAAATTACAGGCACAAAACGCTGACGTCACCACCCAAGAGAAAGAGATTCTCTGAAAAGGGCAGCAGAAGAAAACGCAGAATCTCATGATGCCTCTGTTTAGGTCCCTGGTCCTTTGAGCTGTTCTTGTCGCCCCTTGTACTGCTTTGGGATCTTGCCAGGTATTTGTGACCTGGATTGGCCACTGTTGGAAACAGGATGCTGGGCTTGATGGGCCTTTGGTCTGTCCCAGCATGGCAATACTTATGTAAGGGCGACAAAAATGATAAAGGGGACGGAGCCCCTCCCTTATGCAGAAAGGCTAAAGAGATTAGGGCTCCTCAGCTTGGAGAAAAGACTAAGAGCATGAGGGAAGGTCATAGAATCTTTGGTGGGATGGAAGTGAACTATGGGAGATAGATCTGCTGCACCCTTGTGACCCAGACTGACCACTGTGGGAGAGGCGATGCTGGACTCTGTGGACCTCAATCAGACTCTGCAGGACTTTTCTGATGTTGCTCAGTTGCCCCCTTACAGCTTTGTAAACCTCCTTGAAAGTCCTCTAAACAACTTATACTTCAAGAGGTCCAAAGAAACCCCCCCATTCAAAGGAATGGTGGGGGGAAGAGATGGAATTGGATTATATTTTCAATTTAATTATTCACTTTCCAAACCCAAGCACAGGGCAAATTACATTCAGGTAAAGCATTGAAGCCCCTTCCCCAGAGGGCTTTACAATATAAGTTTGATGGCTGAGGCTTGTTGAAGGCCACAGAAGCCATCAGTGGAAGAAGCTGGATTTGAACTCCGGTTTTCCAGCTCCCTTCTCTGAGCCTTAAGTTTTGACAGAACTGGGAAGGAGGGAGGGAGGTCGAAGCTGCCTCTATCCTTTCCTATAGTATGAGATTCAGTCATTAACACTTACAATGTGTTTTCCACAGACTGGTGACCCCAAACCTCTTGTTCAGTAGTGACAGGCAGCAGACACAACAGGGCACCTGCTGGGGGAAGTGTGTGGGGGTGGGGGGGCTGGCCGCTGAGACTTGCCTTCATGACATAGGGAACAGTCATCCCTCCCCCTGCATAAGTTACTCATTTGTAGGCTTTTATTCAGGCAGAGATAAAAGGACCCCCCCCCCTTCACACACACAAATACATCCCTCAATAGTCTCTAGGGTCCCCTGCTTCAAGTTCAGTGGCCTGAGATAATGTTTAAAAGGAAAGGGGGCGGTGGGGTCTGGCCATTAGATTTTCATGAGAGTGGCCTTCATTCTTCCTACAATGGGTGGAGGGACAGCTCCTGGATTGGGGGCGAGGGGTGAAATAGATTCATTGAGGTGGGTCCAGCTCCCATGAGCTTGCACATATGGACCAGGTTCTGCCTCGTGTCCTGTCTGTAAGCTATAAATCAGATAGAGGGAAGTATCCCAGGACACCCTCTATCTCTCAGCCTCAGAATCACCGGATACCCAAACCCTTCTTTTAAGCCTTTTACCAGTCTGCTGAACTTTTCTCTCTCATGTGCATCTTTCACGCTGCAAAAATAAGGGCGGCTGAATCCAATACCCAACTCACACACACAGCCATAGCAATTCCATGCCAAACATGAATACAGTACAGACAGCTGAACAGTGGATCTTCTTCAGAGCTCTATGCAGGTATCACACACATGAAGCATGAATGCAGCACAGATAGCTGAACAGTGGATCTTCATTTGAATACCACACAGACAGAACCCTATACAGGTGTCACACATGTGAAGCATGAATACAGCACAGACAGCTGAAGAGCAGCTTTCTATCACAGCCCATAGGAATAAAGCACAAATGATGAAATGAAGAAGTGGAAGTGCGCATGATATCAAAGATGTTAGGAGAACACAGAGGAAGACTGATCCCCATAGAAAAATTTTCTTGAAAGGAAGGCAAAGGTTGGAGTCGGGAACAGAGTAGGCTGGGGGGAAGGGGGGCCCCAGGAACCACTACTATCCTTCCATCCTGACACCCCAGTCTCCTCTTAAGTGGGGGGGGGGGGGGGGGGGGGAGCGGTATTTCTTATCAGCTCCCTGTGCTCTCGGTGTGAGCTGGGTTTTAGTTGGGTTGGGGGTCCACTTTGTTCAGACTCAGAGACCCTCCATCCCTATTTTGTCTGACAGTATTTCATTGTGCTCTAGAAACTGTTACTTAAAAAAAAACTTTTATAATTTCCCCAACAGGCTGGCGGGGGGGGGGGGGGGGGGAGGAAGGTGTCAGACCCAGAGATTCCCTCATTGTTCTATTGAAAAATCTTTTCATTTGGGGGGGGGGGGTGAGGGGGTGCATGGCATGGGACCATCCTTAGAAATCCAGGGAAGGAGACGGACAGCTGTCGGAGAAGGGGGGGTGGTGTAGGGTGTCAGAAGCTGAGCCCTTCACCCTTCATCCCTCACTCCCTCTATGCCCCATGATTTGAGTTTATAAAGAGGGGAGATCAGTAGGAAAGAGCTGCTGTAGCCAGCTCAGAACAATCAAAATAGATCCTGACAGTAACATCACCACCTACACTTTAATGCATTTTTACAGCATCATTTTAGAATGAGGGTATTAGGGGGATTCTTGTTTATAAGTACATAAGTATTGCCGTACTGGGACAGACCAAAGGTCCATCAAACCCAGCATCCTGTTTCCAACAGTAGCCAATCCAGGTCACAAATACCTGGCAAGATCCCAAAAAAGTACAAAACATTTTATGCTGTTTATCCCAGAAATAAGCAGTGGATTTTCCCCAAGTCCATTTTAATAATGGTCTATGGATTTTTCCTTTAGGAAGCCGGCCAAACCTTTTTAAAACCCTGCTAAGCTAACCGCCTTTACCACATTCTCTGGCAACAAATTCCAGAGTTTAATTACACATTGAGTGAAGAAAAAGTTTCTCCAATTTGTTTTAAATTTACCACTTTGTTTCTTCATTGAATGCCCCCTAGTCCTAGTATTTTTGGAAAGAGTAAACAGACGCTTCACGTCTACCCTTTCCACTCCACTCATTATTTTATAGACCTCTATCATAGCTCCCCTCAGCCATCTTTTCTCCAAGCTGAAGAGCCCTGGGGGGACGGACCTACATCTAAAACTTGAGTGGGTGCAGGGTTGAATATTTGCCTAAGGTTCATTCACTGATTGCAGATACACTGGTTATAAACTCAGGTCACTGACTAATTATAAAGATGCTGCTCGTTCAGTTGTTACCTTGCTCAAGCTGTTACTTCTCCATGTCCTGTCTTTTCATCCTGTTATCTGTGAGGAGCATCGCTCTTCAATATTTTATGTAACAGGATGTCAGATCAGGGAAGACCATCCCTGCAGAACTTCAAATGAAAACAACTTAATGCATATTTATTTAAGAAAGATATAGCAGCATTAGAAAAGGTTCAAAGAAGAGCGACCAAAACGATAAAGGGGATGAGCTCCTCTCATATGAGGAAAGGCTAAAGAGGTTAGGGCTCTTCAGCTCAGAAAAGAGAGGACTGAGGGGGATATGATTTTATTTTATTTATGGCATTTATACCCCGCTCGACAGCAGGTTCAGTGCGGCTTACAAGGTATGGTACAAAGTATCACAGAGATAACACGAAGGGAGTCTTTGTCCCGTATGAATTCATTTTTGAAAAAATGTATTTAAGGGGGTAGAATCTCCACTGAGTGGATGAACGCTAAATCCCATGAGGAGAAGATACAAGAAAACAAAGTGGGAAGTGGTCTACAGGCTGTCGAATGGCTTTTCATGTAACGCGCGCTAAATCTGTTAGTGAAATTAGTACAACTCCTCCTTTGTGTCTTTCCTGCTTGTTTTCATTCCCTAACAACATGAAACAATCTTTGCCATGTTGTTTTGAAGGAATACACATCAGTACTGCTAAAGGTAACTCACATGTGCCCTCTGTGGACACAGGGAAGGAGTTTACCCAATACAGAGCTGGCACCTTTGGGGTGTGTATCTGTCCTCCCTGTATCCACCCTCTTCCTCCTCCCTCCCTCTCTCCCTTTAATCTGTGAAAGGGGCTGGGCCTGAGCCATCCCTGGGGTATTTGGAAGACTGGGTGCCAGTTTAAAGGGATGAGGGACAGAGGCTCTGCAGATGAGAAAGTAACTGGAGATGGACGAGGACAGGCAGCTGCTGTGCTGGGAGGCTGGATTGGAACTCAGAGCCCGGAGGGACCCAGTCCTGCTGCAGAGCAGAGTGCTCCAGGAGCTGCTGGATACTGAAGAGCGTTACCGGCCCTCAGCCTCCTATTTCCAGCAGGTGCAAGAGGAGGTACGGCCACACATGAGAGGCCTCCTGGTACGCTGGATGATGGAGGTGAGTTACACACTTTTCCCACCTTTTCTATCTCATTTCTTTTTCCAGGTGGAGTTAAAAAAAACTTCTGGAGCTGTATTTATTTATACCCCTGTCTGTCCTTCATGCCTACAACAGAGTAAGAAGGATTAAAGACCTGCCTTAAACTGGGATCAGGGTATCGTAACATAGTAAATGACGGCAGATGAAAACCTGAATGGTCCATCCGGTCTGCCCAAATCACACTCATTATCAATTCATAATTAAACCAACAATGTATGTGATATAAAATACTTGATTGTCGTCTCTCTTTGGTGATTCTGGGACATAGACCGTAGAAATCCACCCACCCCCATCCTTAGGTTCTAACTACTGACGTTGGGGGTCAAAGCTAACTCCAGCCTATCAAAATCCGTCTTGTCCATTTGTGGGACACAGACCATAACGGTCTGCCCGGCACTGTCCTCACGTTCCCATTACTGGAGTTGCTGTCGGAAAATGGTATAAAGGAGACCTGCTTCAGGCTGGTTTAAGAATGTAAAGGACACCTGTCAATCAGGCTGGGATCACAGAGTAAAGGGGACCTATTTTTCTCTGAGGCAGGGATGTCTGTGTTATGGAGACCTGTTTCTCTGTTTGAGATTAGAGTGTAAAGGACAGTCTCCCTCTGAGGTTGAGATCAGGGTATAAAGGAGACCTATCTCCCTCTGAGGTTGAGATCAGGGTATAAAGGAGACCTGTCTCTCCCTGAGGCTGGGATCAGAGTGTAAAGGAGACCTGTAGCTCCCTGAGGCTGGCATCAGAGTGTAAAGGAAACCTGTTGCTCCGAGGCTGGGATCAGACCTGTAGCTCCCTGAGGCTGGAATCAGAGTGTAAAGGAGACCTGTCTCTCCCTGAGGCTGGGACAGGTCTCCCTGAGGCTGGGATCAGAGTGTAAAGGAGACCTGTAGCTCCCTGAGGCTGGCATCAGAGTGTAAAGGAGACCTGTCGCTCCCTGAGGCTGGGATCAGACCTGTAGCTCCCTGAGGCTGGCATCAGAGTGTAAAGGAGACCTGTCGCTCCCTGAGGCTGGGATCAGAGTGTAAAGGAGACCTGTCTCTCCCTGAGGCTGGCATCAGAGTGTAAAGGAGACCTGGAGCTCCCTGAGGCTGGGATCAGAGTGTAAAGGAGACCTGGAGCTCCCTGAGGCTGGGATCAGAGCGTAAATGAGATGTCTTTCTCTGACAGGTCTGTGAAGAGCATGGATGTGAGCCTGAGGTCTTCCCACTGGCTGTGAGTTGCTTGGATCGCTTCCTGTCTCTCCGCTCCATGGAGAAGAAGCGACTGCAGGTTCTGGGGTCTGCGTGCCTCCTGCTCGCCTCCAAGCTGAAAGAGACCACCCCGCTGAGCACAGAGACCCTTTGCCTCTCCTCGGACTTCTTGTTCAGTGCGCCCGAGCTCTGGGTAAGGACCAGACTGCAACCCTGACTCTCTCTTGCATCTCCTAAACTTGAAGGACCCGGATAGGACAGCTCTCTCTCTCTCTCTCTCTCTCTCTGCACTCTCTGGAGTGCCAATGTGTGCATGTATTGCCAAAGGAATGGTTAAATTAAGAGGGAAAAGATATAGAGTTATTAATCACAGCGAACTAAACTGACAGAGTCCAGAAAGGACAGTAAGAGAGACAGTTCCAGAGTTCTGGTGCCAGCCCAGATTGTCTCATTTCTGGCCAGGTGGCAGACACCACAGATTCTGTGCCTCTAGCTGCTCTGTCCCCCAGGATGATGTCAGTTTTTCTGCTTGATCTTTGCAAGGCAGTCTTTGATTTCTCTTTGGGAAATGTGTCTCTTCTCTCTGGATTTTGCTTCTTTCTCTGCTCTTGCGCTGCAGACAGACTCTGACATCTCAGGGTTTCAGGCTCAGTTTGTGTATGCAGGTTTCTATTTCTAAGTACTTTGTGGTCCCTTATTTTGTGTTTCCTGAGGCTCTATGTTCGGTGTGTAATCAAGGTGGGGGATCTGTCAGTCTGGCTGGTTCTGTTCTCCCCCTAGGAGGAGACGAACTACCTGTTCCTCTGATCCCATTCCTACCCACCTTCTTAACACCATCTCTCCTACTCTCACCCCTTTTATCTGTCATATCCTCAATCTCTCTCTTTCCACTGTGACCTTTCCTGATGCCTTCAAACATGCTGTGGTCACACCGCTCCTGAAGAAGCCTTCACTTGACCCTATCTGTCCTTCCAACTATCGACCCATCTCCCTCCTCTCCTCCCCTTCCTTTCCAAGTTACTTGAACGCGCCGTTCACCGCCACTGTCTTGACTTTCTCTCATCTCAAGCTGTTCTTGACCCATTCCAATCTGGCTTTCGCCCTCTTCATTCAAGTGAAACTGCACTTACAAAAGTTTCCAACGACCTGTTCCTGGCCAAATCCAAAGGTCTCTCTTCTATCCTCATCCTTCTCGATCTGTCCACCGCTTTAGACACTGTTGATCACAGCCTACTCCTTGATACGCTGTCTTCATTTGGATTCCAGGGCTCTGTTCTTTCCTGGTTCTCTTCCTACCTCTCTCTTCGCACCTTTAGTGTACACTCTGGTGGATCCTCTTCCACTTCTATCCCTCTTCCAATCGGTGTACCTCAGGGTTCTGTTCTTGGTCCTCACCTATTCTCCATCTACACTTCTTCCCTTGGCTCTCTGATATCATCCCATGGCTTTCAATACCATCTCTATGCTGATGACTCCAAAATCTACCTCTCCACACCCCACCCCCCGAAATCTCAACCAGCATCCAGACCAAAGTTTCAGCCTGCCTATCTGATATCGCTGCCTGGATGTCTTGTCATCTGAAACTTAACATGGCCAAAACCGAGCTTCTCATCTTTCCCCCTAAACCTACCTCTCCTCTCCCCCCTTTCTCTATTTCTGTGGATGGCACTCTCATTCTCCCTGTCTCATCTGCTCGTAACCTTGGGTCATCTTTGACTTCTCTCTCTCTCCTTCTCTGCTCACATTCAGCAGATTGCCAAAACCTGTCATTTCTTTCTCTATAACATCAGCAAAATCCGTCCCTTCATCTCTGAGCACTCTACCAGAACCCTTATCCACACTCTTATCACCTCTCGTCTTGATTACTGTAACCTGCTTCTCACCGGCCTCCCTCTTTCTTAGCCATCTCTCTCCTCTTCAATCAGTCCAAAACTCTGCTGCCCGACTCATTTTCCACCAAAGTCGCTATGCTCACATTAGCCCTCTCCTTAAGTCACTTCACTAGCTCCCTATCCGTTTCCGCATTCAATTCAAACTTCTCTTACTGACCTATAAGTGCATTCACTCTGCCGCTCCCCAATACCTCTCCACTCTTGTCTCTCCCTACGCCCCCCCCCTCGGGTACTCCGTTCTGTTGATAAATCTCTCTTTTCTGAACCCTTCTCCTCTACTGGTTTTCCTCTTATCTCTCCCACCGCACCTTCAGAGTACACTCTCATGGCTCTTCCTCCACCCCCATCCCGCTCTCTGTTGGAGTTCCTCAAGGATCTGTACTTGGACCCCTTCTTTTTTCAATCTACACCTCTTCCCTGGGCTCACTGATCTCATCTCATGGTTTCCAGTACCATCTTTATGCTGATGACACCCAGCTTTACCTCTCCACACCTGACATCACTGCGGAAACCCAGGCCAAAGTATCGGCCTGCTTGTCCGACATTGCTGCCTGGATGTCCAACCGCCACCTGAAGCTGAACATGGCCAAGACCGAGCTTATTGTCTTCCCACCCAAACCATCTTCTCCTCTCCCTCCACTCTCTATCTCAGTTGACAACACCCTCATCGTCCCCGTCTCATCTGCCCGCAACCTTGGAGTCATCTTCAACTCCTCCCTCTCCTTCTCTGCGCATATCCAGCAGATAGCCAAGACCTGTCGCTTCTTCCTTTACAACATTAGCAAAATTCACCCTTTCCTCTCTGAGCACACCACCTGAACTCTCATCCACTCTCTCATCACCTCACGCCTCGACTACTGCAACCTACTCCTCACTGGCCTCCCACTTTGCCACCTATCCCCCCATCAGTCCGTTCAGAACTCTGCTGCACGTCTTATCTTCCGCCTGGACCGATATACTCACATCTCCCCTCTCCTCAAATCACTTCACTGGCTTCCGATCAGGTACCGCATACAGTTCAAGCTTCTCCTCCTAACCTACAAATGCACTCGATCTGCAGCCCCTCCCTACCTCTCTATCCTCATCTCCCCTTACGTTCCTACCCATAACCTCCGCTCTCAAGACAAATTCCTCCTTTCAGTACCCTTCTCCACCACCGTCAACTCCAGGCTCCGCCCTTTCTGCCTCGCCTCACCCCATGCATGGAATAATCTCCGAGCCCATACGCCAAGCCCCTTCCCTGCCCATCTTCAAATCCCTGCTAAAAGCCCATCTCTTCAATGTCGCCTTTGGCACCTAACCACTACTCAAGAAATCTAGACTACCCCAACTTGTCATATCGTCCTTTAGGTTGTAAGCTCTCTTGAGCAGGGACTGCCCCTTTTTTGTTAAATTGTACAGCGCTGTGTAACCCTAGTAGCGCTATAGAAATGTCAAGTAGTAGTAGTAGTAGTACTGCTAATTCCAGACTCCGTTCCTTTTATCTTGCTTCACCTCACGCTCGAATAGACTTCCCGAGCCACGTCTAGCCCCCTCTTTGACTGTTTTCAAGTCCAAACTTAAAGCCCACCTCTTTACCACTGCTTTTGACTCCTAACCACTGCTCACTTGCCCTGTCCTTTTTATCCTCACCTCTTTATTCCCTTACCCTTAATTGTTCTGTCTGCCTTTATCTAAATTGTAAGCTCTTTGAGCAAGGACTGTTTTTTTTGTGTATGGTGTACAGCGCTGCGTATGCCTTGTAGCGCTATAGAAATGATAAGTAGTAGTAGTAGTAGTAGTATTGGGGTTCCAGGGCTTGGTGTAACATTTGCAGTGCTGCCTTTCCTGGGCAGGGTTCCTGCTATATCAGGTCCTGGCAATTAGTGCTGTTATTGAGTGGCAGGTTTGCTCCATAGGTGCTGTGTCCTCTCTGACAGCTTCTTACACTGCCCTCTCTCTCACCTCTGGCTGTCTCTAGAGCTGCTCTCAGTCTCCCCTGCTACTCTCTCTGGCAGTCTCTGCAGCTGCTCTCCTCCTGTCACTGTCCTTCAGCAGTTCTCTCTGGCAGTCTCTGGAGCCGCTCTATTCCGGTCACTGTACCTCTGCAATTCTTTCTGGTAGTCTCTGCAGCTGCTCTCTGTCACTGCCCTTCTGCAGTTCTCTCTGGCAGTCTCTGGGCTGCTCGCTCCCTCTCACTGTCTCTCCGGCAGTCTCTAGAGCCGCTCTCTTCCTGTCATTGTACCTCTGCAGTTCTCTGGAGCCATTCGCTCCCTGTCACTTTGTGGAATCACTCTCACATCTTCCTTGTCTCTTGCAGTCTCTGGAGCTTTTGGTGCTGAACACCCTGAGCTGGGATATTGGGGCTGTCACCCCACTCGTCTTTGTCCAGCACTTCCTGGAGCTGCTGTACATCCCCCAGGAGAGGAGACCTGTGGTCTGCAAACACACGGAAACCTTCATTGTCCTGAGCGCACACGGTGAGCGTGTGCATGAAAGAAATGCTGGGGTTGTAAGTCATGGTATCTGAGAACTGCTGGAATTATGCAGGAATCAAATAGGATCCTTAAGGGAAGGGAAAACTGAATGAAAGCCCTGGGATGAGTCTTGGATGGCAGGTGGGAGAGGGTGGAGGAAACCATGCAGTGGGCCACACCGCTATCTTGCTGTGACCCTCCTTACGCCTCTTCTCCCTCTTTTTTCAGACTGCAGCTTCCTGGTGTTCCCCCCCTCTGTAATTGCTGCTGCCAGCATTTGCGCTGCCATGACGGGGCTGCGCCTGGGGGTCCCTTCTGCTAGCGCTGATATGACAATCACAGCTCTCCTGGCCCACACCATCCAATGTGATGTGGTATGAAACTGTACCCCATTCTCAGATACCTGTTCCCCATTCCAGGACACCTTAACCCCCGTGGCCCCATTCTTAGATACCTTAACCTCCATGGCATCATTCCTGCATACCTCAACCCTCCATATCCCCTTTCCTAGATATCTTAAACCCTTCATATACACCTTAACCCTCTCGTCCTCTAGATATTTGTGTACGTCCTGTGCCCCTCACCCGTACCTCCCTTAACCCCCTGCCTGTCACCTCCTGTAGGATGCTGTGACAGACTGTCAGGAACGGCTGGAGCGAGCCCTGGTCACCTGCCTTCGGGAGGGGCAGCGGTACCAGGCGCGAGTGGACAAGGCTCAGGACAGGCAGCAGCGGGCAGGAACACCCACAGATGTCCTCCATGTCCACCTGTGACCACCAGGCCGTCTGCCACAGGACACACTGCAATTTCTGGCATTTCTGTCACTCACCTGGGACCCAGTGCTGTTATTTACGAGAGGATATTCTGCCCTGAGAACAGCTCTTCGACTCCACTGGGATGCAGCAGCAGCATCTTCTAGGAGAATTATAACATGAACACATCCAGTTTTCACATGTACAACTGGAACCTGTGGCCACCTCAGGGCTGGAGGGCTTAGCAACCCTAGCTCAGTAAGCACAGGCCCAGGGGGATGCAATGACTTCCCCCCAGAACCACACACACAGAGTCAGTGACAGAGCCGGGGATTAGAGCTGAGGCACAGGGAGATAAAGTGACTCACCCTCGGGTCACACAGAGATTCAGTGGCAGAGCCGGGGATTAGAGGTGAGGCACAGGGAGATAAAGTGACTCACCCTCAGGTCACACAGAGATCAGTGGCAGAGCCAGAGATTAGAGCTGAGGAACAGGGAGATAAAGTGACTCACCCTTGGCTCACACAGAGATTCAGGGCCAGATGCACTAAACTTAATGAGCCAGCAACCTGGTTTTTAAACCAGTTCTAGCCAGTCTAGCAAGCAAGTAGTAAAACAAGACATGCACAAAAGGGTTCTCTGAGCCATTTTCCTGTCACAGTAGCAGCTAAGGAAAACGGAATGCAAATGAGCTAATTAGTATTATAATGCGCATGCAAGGCAGATGCACAGCCGTTTTCCGACCCCATGCACCATGGAAAACCTAACGGGAGGTCTGCACCTCTCGTTGGGGCTGCAGTGGGCGGGACCCATGCAGAGGAGGACGCCCATCGCAAAAACCGGAAGAAAAAAAAAACATCCAAGTGCTCGTCAGGGACGTCCTTTCAACTGCCTAACAGTTGGACGTCCTTCACTCAAAAAAAAAGGACATCCCTGACGAGCACTTGAACGTTTTTTTTCTTCAGATTTTGTGATGGGCGTCCTTCTCTTGGATGTGTTTTTCTTACTACTAAGGTGCCCGAAATGACCACCGCCGGAATCGGGGATCAGGACGTGCTAGGACGTCCAAATCAAAACTATTTGGATGTCCCTTTCGATTATGCCACTCCAGGTCTCTCTCAACCAATCACAGCATGTTTAGCTGTCACTGGTGTCAGCTAAATGAGCTGTGATTGGCTAAGAGAAACCTGGAGGGGTATAATCGAAAGGGATGTCCAAATAGTTTTGATTTGGGCATCCTCGCACGTCCCGATCCACGATTCTCTTTCTAGGGCCCCGCTCTCTCCTGCACAATGCCCAGCAATTTATTGGTTGTAGACGGCTATTATACACTCAGCTTGTCTCCAATGACCTATTAATTGCTAAATCCAGAGGTCAATATTCCATCCTCATTCTTCTTGATCTTTCCGCTGCTTTTGACACTGTCGATCACAGCATACTTCTCGATACCCTGTCCTCACTTGGATTCCAGGGCTCTGTCCTTTCCTGGTTCTCTTCCTACCTCTCCCTCCGCACCTTTAGTGTTCACTCTGGTGGATCCTCTTCTACTTCTATCCCTCTGCCTGTCGGCGTACCTCAGGGTTCTGTTCTTGGTCCCCTCCTCTTTTCTATCTACACTTCTTCCCTTGGTACATTAATCTCATCCCATGGCTTTTCCTACCATCTCTATGCTGATGACTCCCAAATCTACCTTTCTACCCCTGATATCTCACCTTGCATCCAAACCAAAGTTTCAGCGTGCTTGTCTGACATTGCTGTCTGGATGTCTCAACGCCACCTGAAATTAAATATGACCAAAACCGAGCTTCTCATTCCCCCCCCCCCCCCAAACCCACCTCCCCGCTCCCCCCATTTTCTCTTTCTGTTGATGGCTCTCTCATTCTGTCTCCTCAGCTCGAAACCTTGGGGTTATCTTTGACTCTTCTCTCTCCTTCTCTGCTCATATCCAGCAGATCGCCAAGACCTGTAGTTTCTTTCTTTACAACATCCGTAAAATCTGTCCCTTTCTTTCTGAGCACTCTACCAAAACCCTCATCCACACCCTTGTCACCTCTCGTTTAGACTACTGCAATCTGCTTCTTGCTGGCCTCCCACTTAGTCACCTCTCCCCTCTCCAGTCGGTTCAAAACTCTGCTGCCCGTCTCATCTTCCGCCAGGGTCGCTTTACTCATACTACCCCTCTCCTCAAGACCCTTCACTGGCTCCCTATCCGTTTTTGCATCCTGTTCAAACTTCTTCTACTAACCTATAAATGTATTCACTCTGCTGCTCCCCAGTATCTCTCCACACTCGTCCTTCCCTACACCCCTTCCCATGCACTCCGCTCCATGGATAAATCCTTATCTGTTCTCTTCTCCACTACTGCCAACTCCAGACTTCGCGCCTTCTGTCTCGCTGCACCCTACGCCTGGAATAAACTTCCTGAGCCCCTACGTCTTGCCCCATCCTTGACCATCTTTAAATCTAGATTGAAAGCCCACCTCTTTAACATTGCTTTTGACTCGTAACCACTTGCCTCCACCTACCCTCCTCTCCTCTTTCCTCTGCACATTAATTGATTAGTTTGCTTTATTTTTTTGTCTACTAGATTGTAAGCTCTTTGAGCAGGGACTGTCTTTCTTCTATGTTTGTGCAGCGCTGTGTATGCTTTGTAGCGCTATAGAAATGCTAAATAGTAGTAGTAGCAGTAGTAGTCTTTGGCATGCGCAGAGCAGCCAGCATAACGTTTGGCTGCTCTGCGCATGCTCAGCTGGCCGACTGGCTTCCCCTCCTTAGGAAGAAAATCACATGCAAATGAGCTAACAGTGAGCAGCTCATTTGCATACGATTTCCTTCATGTATGCCCGTTTTTTACCGAATCGCTAAGGGATCGGTAAGGGAAAGGCTCTTTCCGTGGAGTTAATGCATCTGGCTCTCAATGGCAGAGCCAGGGTTTAGAGCTGAGGCACAGGGAGATAAAGTTACTTACACAGGGTCACACAGAGTCAGTGACAGAGCTGGGGATTAGAGCTGAAGCACAGGGAGATAAAGTGACTTCCCCAGGGTCACACACAAAGTCAGTGACAGAGCCGGGGATTAGAGCTGAGACACAGGAAGATAAAGTGACTCCTCCAGGGTCATATACAGAGTTTGTGTGACAGAGCCAGAGACTGGAGCTCAACGTAGTCTGTAGTCTGTGGTAGTGTCATCCTTACATGATGATTTTTGTTTTTTTGTCTTAAGTTATTTGTATAATATTAATAATTTATTATTTATTGTGTTATCATGTTGGTTATATTTGAAATTTATTATTGTAAGATTCCCTATTTCCCTGCTCCTGAAGGTTGTGGAGCGGATTAAACCCTCCCTGTGTCCATGACCTATAATTGCTGGGGGGGGGGGGGGGGGGGGTTAAAAACGCCCCAGGCAGCACAAGTGCATGGTGGACAGGTTGGAAGAAAGAATGGGCAGGGGGCTGAGCCCATCCCTGTAGGAATCACCTGCTGGCCTTGTCCCCAGCCCCTCTTGATAAGGAACCTATGGAATTCTGAGAAAATTATATTAAAATTCTGCGCACAATAGACCCGATATTCAAAATAAAAGAGCTGATAAATTCAGGTGGCTAAGTCAGACTCTGAAAATGTGTGCCCTATTTTCAGCTGAAAATTCATCTTGATGTAGAAGCTTAAAAGTTGTCTGTCAATATTCAGCTGGTGGCCACTTTTTTAAAAAAGAAATGCTGACCTGATAAGGGCAGAATAGGTTAGGCAGTTAGCTTAGCGGGGTTTAAAAAGGTTTGGATGGCTTCATAAAGGAAAAGTCCACAGACCATTATTAAAATGGACTTGAGGAAAATCCACTGCTTATTTCTGGGATAAGCAGCATAAAATGTATTGAACCTTTTTGCGATCCTGCTAGGTATTTGTGACCTGGATTGGCCACTGCTGGAAACAGGATGCTGGGCTTGATGGACCTTTGGTCTGTCCCAATATGGCAATACTTATGTAATAAGGGCCCAGATCCTCAATGCCAGGCCATATCTGGAGCCACCTGATCTTATGCAGGTCTCGAATGATATCGGCCAGGACTCACGTAAGGGAAGCAGGTGTCCTCACTCCCTCTAAATCCCACCCTTCTCCCAAAAACAATTAGAGCTGCCAATCAGCCCCCCCCCCCCCCCCCCCGACGTACTTTGGATATCCTTGGTGATGAGGGGGTTCTACAGGCAGTACAGATGACCACTCACTCCAGCTCTGGCCTCAGAACGGTGTCTGCCTGCCTCTCCACATATTCATCCGTGTAACTGAGTATCGGCGCTAACCACCACTGCAGTCCACGGCTGGAGCCAGTACTTAACCAGTTAGCTGTGATATTTAATCTGCTAACCAGCCACGTGGACAACGTTAGGAGAACAGAAAGGCTGTCTTAACTTCATCTGCTGAGTTAACCGGGCACTGCTCTGAACATCAGCCGGGTGACTGTACATGCCTAGATATTCAATTACCGCCGGGCACGCCCCCAGCACTAGAAAATACAAAAATATTGGCGCGCAGTGTGAGTCAGAAGTCTACCACAGGACCAAACTGCCCCATGGCAAGCCCATGGTAGGCTTGCCACGCTTTTGTAAAAGGACCCTTTATGAGCTTAGTGCTAAAAATCAGAGCTAAGCTCCTCCCTGCCCTAAATCTGCCCCTCTTACCATCCACTTGTCATGCTCCTAAATTTAAGAGTTTAGTGAAATTTTCAATAAAAGGTTCTGCATTCAGCCCTAGCCAGTTTTCAAAGAGGTCAATTTATGAGCATAACTAGGGCACAAAATTAGGAGCAGCTTTTTCTTGAATACTGGGGCCAGTATTTTCTTGGGGAGGGGCCCAGCAAGCCAGCCCATCCCCATCTGAGTCAGTGACGGATGTATTTTAGGGCACTATTATGCCTTTAACCTATTTCTGTAATTTTGAATTGCTTCTCTGGTATAAAATGCACTTTATTTGTTAGGTCTGGGCGAAGGGGGGGGGGAGTGCACGGAGCCAATGTTTTATACTGAAATAATAATGTTCGCAATAAAATAAAACGTAATATATAAAAGAATCAATCTGTCTGTTTAACTGTGTGATATGAGCAGAGCTTCTGAGAAAAAGATTTTTAAAAAGTGAAATAAAATTCCAGAAAGAATGGCACAATGGAAAGAGAACAGGGGCTGAAAATGACAGAGAGACAGCGGCACCACAGAGGGACTCATAATGCAGAGAGGGCAGGGGCAGAAAATACCAAACAGCAGCACCACAGAGGGATTCATAATGCAGAGGTTGAAAATACCAGACCGACAGCTGTAGCAAAACACAGAGGGGTAAATATTCATCTGGCAGTGGTAAGCGTTTTGCTGGCTGCTGGCGGTGTTATTCATGGATATAAAATGCCAGGCTGTGTCCGGGCTTTGGCACTGCATATCCAGTTTTTGCTGTGCCGGCTAACATATAGCCAAATATGCCAATATTCAGAACGTAACCAGCCATGGGCTGACGCATAAACATATGACTGTGTTTTATTTGTCCCATTTATGTGGTTTCCCTGGTCGGTTAAATGTTGGCTCCGCCCCCGAAATAGCTGGTTTTCATTTAGGCGCTAATTTTCCACAGCAACAACCAGTTAAGTGCGGTTGAAAGTTAGCGGATATCTCTGAACAAGCGATTTAACTGGTCAGCAACTGTTTCTGGCCAGTTAAATCATTTTGAATATTGACCAGAGACAGCACAGGAGAGCAAAAATACCACAGATACAGCTGCACCATAGAGGGCATCATAACACACAGAGTGTAAACGCTTAACATACTGAACTAGAAACATAGCTGCAGGATGGAGAGAGGGAGGGAACTGAAAATCCCCCTAGAGAGTGCAGGGACTGAAAATACCAAAGACTGTAGCACGAAGCAGGAAGCACAGAAGACTGAAAATATCAACCTGTAAGTACATCGCAGAGAGCACAGGAGAATGAAAATATCAGCTTGTAGTACATTGCAGAGAGCGCAGGAGAAAAAAACGCCAAAACCTTGAGCACAATGCAGGCAGCGCAGGAGACTGAAAATATCAGCCTGTAGTACATTCCAAGAGATCAAAGGAAATTGAAAATTCTAAAGACTGAAGTACAAGGCAGAGCACGCAGGAGACTGAAAATACCAAAGACTATAGAATAATGAAGGCAGCTCAGGTAACTGAAAATACCACAATGAGACTGCACTCTCTTGCTCTCTCCTTCCAGTCCAGAATTTCACTGTTTCGGACTCCAGCCAGATGACGGACGCAGAAATGACACACCCCAGCACCAATGAGGCCTGCTTTGTGATTTTCAATCGTCTTTTTTCCAGAAACAATTTTCATGACATCATACACACAGCGTCTGACAAGTGCCATGACATCACAGCAGGAAGGAGAAAAATATATCTATACACAGGGAACCGCCCCACCCCGCCAGCTGCAGAGGTTTGGGGAGTGGGGTACCCTCTTTCTTTTTGTTTTTTTTGTACATGAGGGAGAGATGTTTAGTATTTTCATCAGAGAGGAACTGGCTCCTCCTCCCCCAGATTTTCATAATGTCATGCAAAAAAATTAAAAAGTTAACATTCAAAAATCATTTACACAGTTCCAACACGATATAACATTATACATATAAATACAATTTATACTATACAATTGGCAACCTGTGCCCCTCTCCCCCCTCCCGCCCTCTCCCCTCTCTCAGGCTTATGCAGAGCTTCCCTGCAGCTGTTTTTGCCCCAGATCAGGGGGTGAGGTCAGCTGTATGATTCAGGTCTGCCACAGCTGGATGGAAGGGGACAGCTGTATTCAAGCCCCCAGGGCTCCCATTCAGGGAGGGGTTGGACACGGAGAGGGGGAAAGCTTGGAGATATGGGGAAGTATCAGTGCCCAGACAGTATCACCATTGGCGCCAGCCAGGAACAGCCATACTAAGGGTCTCACATTTGCAGGAGGATAATACAGTAAGAAGAGCAGAAGCGCCGAATTGAACTGCTAAGAATGACACTGGCCATGAAAAAATCAGATGGAGATGTTAACCCACATCTGAGGATTCAAGTCAAAGGATTTACCCATAGTAAATGTGCCAGGGAGACATAAAGGAAACGGGGCCTGGGTCCTTCCCAAAGTCACTGTACCAACACGAGGTACAAGGAACAAGGCTTGGGACCTATCTAAATTCACACAGGTGACATAGCCTGGGGCCTGCCCAAAGTCACTTTATTAGGCCTGAAGCCTTTCCCCAAAGTTAATGTACCAACGTGGCGCTGGAGTCTTCCCAAAATCACAATACCAATGTGACATACAGGGAACCGGGCCTGAGTCCTACCCATAATCAATGTACTAGTGTGATATACAGGGAACCGGGCCTGGGGCCTTCCCAAAGTCACTTTATCAATGTGATGTACAGGGGCCTAGGGTCTAACCATAATCAATGTACCAATGTGACATACAGGGGACAGGGGCTAGGGGCCTTCCAAAAGTCACTGCACCAATGGGCCTGGGGTTTCTCCCAGTTACGTAACGGGTACAAAGTCTGTGGCCTACCCACAACTCATTCCACCCCCCTCCCCCCTTAGGGCTGCCACCTCACCCCCAGGCAATTCAGTTCTGGTGTTGCCCAATCCCTTTTTTTAGGCAGATCAGAACAAATCCATGCACCTAAGGAGAGCAATTCCAGTGCCGAATCAGACCTATGATCCTTAGCAGCTTCAAGTACAAATTACCCCACGCTCCAGACCAAGACCAGCACAGTCCGGGCTAGAACACCTCTCCCTCAGCCGCAGGGGTTAATTACCTCCCCAAAACAGCACAGAAGGGGGGGTCCAGCCTTATAATGGGAGACAGAAAGGATGTTAAAAACAGAGTAAACCGACATCCATCTCCTAGCTTCAAGAGCACCTTTAACCCCCCCCAAGGAGTTTCCACGCTACCCACCCCATAAATACAAATGTAATATATTAACCAGGGACCCCCTCACATTACTACCAGTATCCCACATGGGGCTAGAATGGGTACAGAAGAGGACAGAGACTGGGGGGTCTTCTCACTGCTCCCTCTCTTTCCAGAGTGATAGTATGCAGGTGCCCCCTCCAGCAAGCATAATGTCAGTCCTCGCATGGCGTGAAAAGTGCTTCCAGTGGTCTTATTACCACAATATTGTCACCTGTAAGAGGGGGAGGAAAGCAGTTATAATTCTACTGGCTGGCCCCCCTCTCCCTTTGAGCCCACATCCCCCCCTTCCCTTCCTCTCTGTGAAACTCCCTAATCTCACTCCAAGCTCTGCTTTAATTTCTTCCCTTCCACCTGCCCTCCCCTTCCCTCACTGGAATACACCCCAAGCCCTCTCATGCTCCCCTCTCTCGCTGGAATACACCCCGAGCCCTCATGCTCCCCTCCCTCGCTGGAATATACCCCGAGCCCTCTCATGCTCCCCTCTCTGGCTGGAATAGACCCCAAGCCCTCTCATTCTTCCCTCCCTCAGTGGAATAGACCCCGAACCCTCTCATTCTCCCCTCCCTCGCTGGAATATACCCCGAGCCCTCTCATGCTCCCCTCTCTGGCTGGAATAGACCCCAAGCCCTCTCATTCTTCCCTCCCTCAGTGGAATAGACCCCGAACCCTCTCATGCTCCCCTCTCTCGCTGGAATACATCCCAGGCCCTCTCATGCTCCCCTCTGTCGCTGGAATATACCCCGAGCCCTCTCATTCTCCCCTCCCTCGCTGGAATACACCCCGAGCCCTCTCATTCTTCCCTACCTCGTTGGAATACACACCGAACCCTCTCATGCTCCCCTCCCTCGCTGAAATACACCCTGAGCCCTCTCATTCTCCCCTCCCTAGCTGGAATACACCCCAAGCCCTCTCATTCTCCCCTCCCTCGCTGGAATACACCCCGAGCCCTCATTCTCCCCTCCCTCGCTCTCTCTTTTCCAGGACACTCACCATGCTGGGCCTGTATTAACAGGAGTAAGTCCTCACTGACATATTGTCTGTGCGCTGGTTTCCCGAGGAGCTTCCTGCAAGAGACAGGTAGACTGTGAAGACCATAAAATCTCCTGCTCCCAGCCACGATACTGGGAGATCCCTACATACAAAATTGTGCAAACCAGTATAATCAACTTATAATGAAAATAGCACCTGAAAGACCTGAGAGGCCACAGTGGACACTAAAAAGGTAGGACTTCTTTTCAAGTGGGTCAGCTTTTATTTCATGGGTCTAGAAAACTCCCAGGACATAACTTTTCCTTTGGTTATGATTATTTCAAGCCATTAACTAAGACTTCCAAATCTTCAGTTTGCAATTCTTTCAAACAGGTTTTAATGCGTTTGTGGGTGCAGGGTGATAAGAAAATGTTTAGCCTCAGTTAACAGCTTGAAATAATCATAATAAAAGTAAAAGTTATAAAGTCCTGGGAGTTTTTTTAGAGCAAAGAAAGCAAAGCTGACCCACTTGACAAGAAGTCCTTCCTTTGTGGAGTCCACTGTGGCCTCTCAGCTCTTTGTCTACCTATATGACGAACAGCATTCGACTGACCCCTTACACACCTCAAAACCCCCATCCCACACACATTTCTACTTCACAGTATGTATGGCTGGGTGGAGTTTCAGGGAGTGGAGGTGGAGCTGACTGCGACTGCAGTGCAGTGAGATTCCTCCCAGCAGTGTCCTCTTAGTGTTGGGAAGGAGTGGTCCTGACAATGTGAGCTTCCTCTCAGCAGTGTCCTGTCAGTGTTGAGGGAGGGGGATCTCTGGCAGTGTGAGCTTCCTCTCAGCAGTGCCCTGCCAGTATTGGGGGAGGGGGTCCCAAGCTCTCACGCCTCTGATACCTTCAGACTGGAATTTGCGCAGCTGTAATGCCGGCGAGGTGATGGAGCACACAGAAGCAGTGCGGAAATTGACAGGCAGCGTCTCGGCAGAGTCGGGGCTCACCCCCCTCAGGTCTTTCTCTCGGAACATCTTCCTCCAGGATGGGGAGCGGCTGAACGGCTTTGTGCTGTCTGGCTGGAAGGTGGGGGGTAAGACATGAAAAGAACATGGAAGGGGTTTGGTTCTTCACCTCCAACTCCTTTGAACCCATCTCTCTCCTTCCCTTCCCTTCCCTGCCCTCCCTTCTTTCCCCTCCAGTTCCTCTCCCCTTCCTGCCCTCCCCATCCCCTTTCCCTCCTTGTTCCTCTTTACATCTCCTTCCATTTTTTATCTCTCTCCTCCTCCTCTCCTACCTCCTCCCTTTCCACTCCTCTCTGCCCTCCTCCCTCTCTCCATCCCTGCCTCTCCCTTCAACGTCCTGTTTCCTTCCTCCTTCCCTCTCTGCCCTGACACTTACCTCATCCAGCCTGCGGTCTGTTCCCACGCTGATCAGGTTAGCAAATTCCTTTTCCAGGATTTGCCGTGCCTGTAACAGCCAGAAAGAAAAATGAACGGAGGGTCTGTAGCTGAGAGAACAGAGACCTCTGCACGGACCGTGATCCCCACCCATCCTAGGTAAGAGTGAGGTAAAAGGCATCTTCACTGACCCCAACCCTCCCCTAGATCTAAAGGAGCAGCCTCACCTCCCTGGGGCCCCCACCTGTGTGTTCTGTGTCGGGATCTGTAGCAACAGTGCCAGGTCGGTGAAGTCAAAGGTGTCGTCCAGTGCAATGAGCGACCCATGGACCCCACTCTCCTGCAGGTTCCCTGCAAATTCCTTCAGCCCCAAAGACTGCAGCCAACACATCACCCGCTCATTGGACCAAACCATCACATCTGGGGGAGAGAAAGAGAGATGAGTTATTCAGGCCTAAGCAGTCACCCAACCAACCAGAAACACACACACAACTACTTACTAATACAAACCCACACACATCCAGCCAACCAGAAACACACACACACCCCTTGGATAAATGTGGGTTATAAATAAATAAACATAAACACAGCCATTCACTAATACATACCCAAACTCACCCAAACAAATCAATGTGGAAACTCAAACGCTTGAAACAATTCTTCCCGAGGGAAACATTTCGCAACCTGATACAATCAATGGTACTAAGCCACATAGACTACTGCAATGGAATTTATGCGGGATGCAAAGAACAAACCTTAAAACCGCACAAAACACAGCAGCTAGGCTTATATTTGGAAAAACACGATTTGAAAGCGCAAAACCCCTCTGCGAAAAGATACACTGGCTCCCAATCAAAGAACGCATTGCTTTCAAAATCTGCACCCTGGTTCACAAAATCATCTACGGCGAAGCCCCAGGATACATGACAGACTTGACTGACTTACTAACTAGAAACACATCCAAATCAACACGAACGTTTCTAAATCTGCACTACCCAAGCTGCAAAGGACTCAAATATAAATCAACTTACGCATCCAGTTTCTCCTACATAAGCACGCAACTGTGGAATGCACTACCAAAAGCCTTGAAAATGACGTACGACCACCTAAACTTCCTGAAATCACTAAAAACTAGCCTGTTTAAAAAGGCATACCCTATCGATCCAACTTAAATACCTGATCTCTGCAACATATCAAAACTAAAATACGTAATGGACATAACTCAACTCTTCCGTTGCACGATTCCCTAATGTGGCTGTGCCACATGAACTTTATCTTACCACAACATCATTTTGTATTTGCTCACACCGGAGTCTGCAAACGCCTCTCCGTTATTATGTAAGCCACATTGAGCCTGCAAATGGGTGGGGAAAATGTTGTAACAAATAAATAAATAAATACCCCCACACACAATAACCAGACTAGACCACCATGTCCAGTGGTCAGAAAGAGAGATGAGTTATATATTTCTCCACATACTTCCACTGACCCCACCAAAGCCCAACTCTGAACCAGGTCATCACGTCTGTGGCACAGAAAGACAGTCAGAAACCCCAAGACTGTCATGTCCCCTACCTCAACGCAAGCAGCGTCCTCGGGCTGCGCAGGGTCCCATTGACATGCACACTTGATTGGCACTGCCTGAGCCATGTGTGTGTAGTCCTCTCTGGGTTTGTTCAGAGAGCAGTGGTTGCAGGCTCCTTAATTGCTTTGCTTCCATGCACCTGTTTCTGCTCTCTCTCTGCCTGGCTTCCAGGCTCCTTGATTGCTTTGCTTCCACCCACCTAGGTCTGCTCTTCCTCTGCCTGGCTTCTCTTGCTTGTCTCCTATTGGTTTTCCAGTTCCTCTTTCCCTTGCTCTTGTCCTATGGCTGTGCCCCTTCTCCCTGCTGATGTCAAACGCCAGCACTATCAGCTGAGCTCTCCCTTGGCTCCATGCTTCGGCTTCTACTTTGGTAGGTGTTTCTAACTCTGTAGTCTGCTTCTTATCTACTGGTCCCTTGTTGCTGACTTTGCCTGTACCTGGATTACCCTTCTGCCTGCCTACTGACTTTGGCCTGCATCTGGATTACTCTCTTGCCTGCCGCTTGCCTGCTGACTTTCGCCTGTACCTGGATTACTCTCTTGCCTGCCGCCTGCCTACTGACTTTCGCCTGTACCTGGATTACTCTCTTGCCTGCTGCCTGCCTACTGATTTTTGCCTGTACCTGGATTACTTTCTTGCCTGCCGCCTGCCTACTGACTTTCGCCTGTACCTGGATTACTCTCTTGCCTGCCGCCTGCCTACTGACTTGCCTGTACCTGGATTACTCTCTTGCCTGCCACCTGCCTACTGACTTTCGCCTGTACCTGGATTACTCTCTTGCCTGCCGCCTGCCTACTGACTGCCGCTTGTACCTGGATTACTCTCTTGACCTGCTGCCTGCCTGGCCGATACATTCATCCCCCCGCTTCCAGCTCCGTTCCCTGTCCTGCAGGCTGCCCGCACCTAGGGGCTCAACCTCTGGGGAACAGCGATCAGCACAGGTGAAACCCGGGGTTGTCCAGCCGCCAAGCAGAACCTAGTCCGAGTACCAGGCTCAACAGCGCTCTACTTGGTACAAGAACTCACAGTCTGACAAAGACACACAGAGAGACAGAGCCAGAGAGAGACTGAGATGCACTCCATGGAACTGACAGGCAGAAAATTTCAAACAAATTGGAGAAAGTATTTTTTTCACCCACTGTACAATTAAGTTGTGTAATTTGTTGCATTAAGAGATGTGGAAGAGCAGCTGGTTTAAAAAGAGCCTTGACAAGCTAATATCCGGAACCCATTGCTGAAACAAGTGGTAAAAGTGCTTAGTGTAGCAGGGTTTAAAAAAGGTTTGGACACATTTCAGAAGGAAAAGACCAGAAACCATCAGGGCCGGCGAGAGGGGGGGGGGGGGGGGCAGGGGGGACAAAATTCCTGGGGCCCGGTGCTGCAGTCCCCAGTCTCACTTGCCTGACCTCTGCTCCGTCCGCCACTGAGCCCCCTGCATTAAAATCGGCAGCACCTCAGCTGAGCTCCGTTTGGAAAGGCAGATCGCCTCCCTTCGGGCCCTCCCTGTGTCCCTCGCAGAAACCGGAAGTTACATCAGACGAGGGCGGGACACAGTGAGGGAAAGCCCGAAGGGAGGCGATCTGCCTTTCCAAATGGAGCTCAGCTGAGGCGCTGCCGATTTTAATGCAGGGGGCCCAGTGGCGGACAGAGCTGAGGGCAGGCAGGTGAGACCAGGGAGCTGAGGGCAGGCAGGTGAGACCAGGGACTGCAGCAGCGGCGGGGGCAGGGGGTTGGGGGTGGCCTTGCCCCAAGCCCGGCTTAGTCTCTCGGTGGCCCTGGAAACCATTATTAAGGCAAAAGCAGTTATGTAACTGGGTTTAAAAAAGGTTTGGACAATTTCCTGGAGAAAAAGTCCAGAAACTATTATTAAGGTAAAAGCAGTTAATGCAGCTGGGTTTAAAAAGGCTTCCTTGTTCCTGGGGCGGCATGGAGAAGGGAGGCTGCTTTGACAATGGATTTCTTTGACTGGCAGGGCTTCAGCACCCACCAACAAAGGAATGGCTACTATTCGCCAGGTACTTGTGACCTGACTTGGCCACTATTGGAAGCAGGATACTGGGCTAGATGGACCATTGGTCTGACCCACTATGGTTACTCTTATGTTCTTAAGGTTTGGATAAATTTCAGGAGGAAACGTCCAGAAACCGTTATTAGGGTAAAAGTAGTTATGTAGCTGGGTTTAAACAATGTTTGGACAAATTCCAGGAATAAAAGTCCAGAAAGTAATTTTAAGGTAGACTTGGGGAAAGGCACAGCTTATTCCTGGAGGCAGTAGCAGGGATCTTACCACTTTCTGGGACTGTAACAGGTACTTGTTACCTGGACTGCTACTGTTGGAAGCAGGATACTGGGTTAGATGAACCATTGCTCTGACCCAGCATGGCAATTCTTATGTTCTAAAAGTCCATGAGCCAAGTAGATTTAGTATCTCTGGCTGTTGCTGAGGACAGGATATTGGACTTGAGGGGCGGCTGGCTTGAGCCAACATGGCACAGCCTATGTTCTTATGCAAAGGAAAGGCAGACACGCGCCACAAACCCGCTTCTCTGGTAAATGGATTTCTGTGAGTTATAGGTGCTGAGGAGGGGGCCTTGGACTAAGATCACACATTAATAAGATTCCTATACAATCCAGAGGTCCAGATTCCTGTGTCAGGGAAGGGTCTGTACCTTTCAGCTGGTTTTGACTCTCATCCCGTCTCCTCTCCAGCTCCTTCCGGTCATAGTTTAGCCGTTTCAGACACATGATCCCATAGTGCAGGCTGACCCTAGGGGCAAAATCACAGGAGAGGGGCACAATTGAGAGGTAGGCTGCTATGCCCTTTTGCCTACATCCCCCTCCCTCCATTCCTCCTCCCACACCTTCATCCTTCCCTAACCCCTCACCCACAGCTCCCTTTCTCCCTCCTACGCATCCTCTTCTATTACCCTTACCTCCCCACAGCCCTCCTCCTGTCCATTCCTCCTCCTTTACTTTATACTCCCTCCATGCCCCTATTCACCTATCCTTCAAACACCCTTCAAATCCTCTATTCCTCCCCTCCCTGCTCTCTTCACCTCTCTAACCCCTCCTCCACAACTCCCCACCATACTGTATCCCCTCCCTCACCTGTGAAAGCTGTCCACCATCTTCAGCTGTCCTCGGAGCTCCTTCTTGTTGAGGTGGTCCAGCATCCGAGCATCCACGAGGGACTCCATGAAATAACTTCGGTACTGCGGCAAGCCCAAACTGGGGAGCCAGTCATTCCCCACCCACTCGTGATTCATGTCGCCGTACGCTAAGATCTGAGAGAGGCACAAAAGCAGGGACATTGAGTACATGAGTAACTGGGGAGGACCGGAAGAGGGGGGGGGGGGGTCAGTTAATGAGAGGACAATTGGGGAAAGGGCGACTCCAGGAGAGAGGAGAACCAGAGCAAGGGGGACATCAGGTGAGAGGAGAACCAGAGGAGAGGGACACTTGTGAGTCTGAGGAGGAGGGACACCAGGTGAGGAACAACCAGAGGAGGGGGGGCACTAGGCAGAGGATAGCTGGAGGCAGGGGGACACCAGGTGAAAGGAGAACCAGAGGAGGGGGGGACATTGGGAAAGATGGGATAGTGCATGAGCCATCAGACAGAGAATAAGGGGATTTATGGCCTTATTTTCACTGGATGACAGCTTTGAGCCCAGGACTGGCTGGAAGGGCAGGTGAGAGGCTGCTGTGCTGGAGGCACAGTAAATCCAGAGCTCACTGATATGCTGGGTGTAAGCCAAGGTTCCAGAGTGAGAGAGAGATGCCCATACCTGTTCCCAGCTGATCTCCTTCGACTCCTGCCAGAGATTGGGGGTTAGCGAGCAGGAGAAAGGAGAAGTGAGAGGGCAGCAGTTAGCAGTGTTATATGAGCTTCTGCAGGCAAAGAGAAAGCACGGAGAAGCAGGAAGTAATAGGAACCAGGCATAGCACAGGATCACTACAGGACCACAAGGCATGCAAAGCACAGAAGCATTGAAAGCCATGCAAAGAGCAAGAGAACTGAGACCCCTGTGGCACCCACAGTCATACAAAGAACAGGAAAACTGAGACCCCTGTGGCGCTGAGAGCTGTGCAAAGAGCAGGAACAGCAAGACCCCTTACATAATGGCACATTTAAAACAAATAGGAGAAAATATTTTTTCATTCAACATACAATTAACCTCTGGACCAAGTAAAAAAAGCAGTTAGTGTAGCTGGGTTTAAAATAAAATAAAATAAAGACAAATTCCTGAAGGAAAAATCCATAAACTATTGTTAAGGTAGGCAAAGCCATTGCTTATTCCTGGGATCTGCAGCCTTGGAATCTTGCAATTTCTGGGACTCTGCTGGTATTTATGACCTGTACTGGTCACTGTTAGAAACAGGATACTGGGCTAAATGGACCTTGGTCCAGGGGTGTGCTGGTAAATTGTTAACAGGGGGCTCTCTCTCATCAGCAAAGTAAAAGAGAATTCAGGAGGGGCCCAAGCCCACATTTTGGGATCCATTTGTTAAAGTAGCCATGGAGAACCGGCTCCCAAAATTCTTAAAAACTTAACAAACGGCTCTCGAGAGCCTGTGAGAGCCTGCTCCAGCACACCACTGCCTTGGTCTGACCCATTATAGCAACTCTTATGTTCTTATATTTTGCAGTGGCAAGAGTTATGTAGAGCGCAGGACCACAAATTATGCAGAGTGCAGGAACACTGAGACGCCTACGGTGCCAAGATCCATACAGACCACAGGAACACTGAGATGCCTGTAGTGCCAAGAGCCATACAGACCATAGGAACACTGAGACGCCTGCGGTGCCAAGAGCTATACAGATCACAGGAACACCGAGACACTGCGGTGCCGAAAGCCATGCAGAGTGCAGGACCACAAATCATGCAAAAAACAGAAGCCCTGTGACCTCTGCACGAGGAGGAAGAGAGTTGAGCAGTAAGACTCACTGGTTTTGTTGTGGCAGTCAAGGACTCCATCTCCTCATGGGTCATCCAAACGTTGCCAGTAGACTGCTCACATGATCCAAATGAAATCAGTCACATCCATCACCCCCAGGATGTCAAGAAAAAGGAGAAAGGAACTAGGAATTCATATGCTGACAGAAATCCTGGAACATACAAAGCCAGACGTGCCCACAACGAGAACCATATGGTACAAAGTGGGACAGTATGAGGTCAGACAGGGTCATGCAATGAATGGGATGTTAAAAGGCTGGACAAGGACCATCATTCATGAGGACGTACCAGGTAGGGTAGGGTTGTGCCAGAAATGGGATGGTACCAGGACGGGCAGACTCATGTCACACATGATATGAGACAGGGCTGGGCAGGGTCTCATGCACACGGCTGAGTCGAGACATCCTCTTACCGTGCGGGATGTGGCTGGTGCAGATGGGCTAGTGAGAGACACCATTTCCTGGATGGCCAGGCGCAGCTTCAGTCGATGTAGAGGGTTACTAATGCCGATCTCTCGCTGGATCTCTGGGTCTGATAGGTTGGCCATAATGGCGCCACTTTTCACATTCGCTCGGCAGGCAGCCACATACCAAGCAGGCATCCCCACCCAAAGCTGTGGAGAGAGACAGCATGTCAGGCAGCCAGGAAACAGAAACCTAGGACAGTGCAAGGCCTTCATGGACCGGTGGCTCTATCAGCCCAGCTCGGACAGAGGGTTGAACTTTACTGCATTCAGGTACCTTTGACCCTAACAGGGGCACAAACAGATGCTTTGGGGCATCCAATAATCAAATGCCAACCCCAGAGATGCAACCAACCTTAGTGGAGTGAATAAGAGAGGACAAGGACGTGATATTGAGGAACGGATATACCTCATATACTGATATGCTCAGTACTCCTCGTTCTTCCTCCACCCTAACTGATATCCCCTGCCCCGTATCCCTCTCCTACTTACATGTATCATCCCCCCGTAAACATGCACACCCCTTAGTACCTCCTCACACACAGACATACTGTTCCACCTTTTCACCTATGCATCACAGTTTTACCCATTCACTCCCCTCCAAAAAAATTATCCCTCAAAAATACCTCCTGTATTACCCCTTACATACATGCTCCTAATATATCCTCTCCCACATTTAGGATCACATCACCACCAGCCCCCTCACTCTGCACACAGACCCAGAACCCCATATGATACCTCCAACCAGGACACGACTGTAGGTCCATCCCATGCAGCAAAGGGCAGCCCCTGCCTACAGGCATCTTCCAGCAATTCATGCCTGCAAGGGACAGAACAGGTCATTCATTATGTGCCACAGCCCCTTACCACCCAGAAATGTCCTAGTCCTGATTCTGGGTTGTATGACCCACTTTCTGCGGACTTCCAAGCCCAACCCTGTACAAGCATCCATCTCTGGGTTCTAAGATTCACTCTGCACAAGTACCCAACTCTGGGTTCTAAGCCCCACTCTGCATAACAACCCAGCAGTGGGTTCTAAGCCCCATGCCCAGACATCCAGCTCTGAGTTCTAAGCCCTGCCCTGCATAGGCACCCAGCTCTAGATTCTAAGCCCTGTCCCAAACAGGTACCCCCAGCTCTGGGTTCTAAGCCCCCACCCTGCATAGACATCCAGTTCTGGGTTCTAAGCTCTACTTGGCCTCAGGAACCCACTCACTTTTCTTGTTTCGTCTGTCTTTCTCCACAGACCCTGCAAGCTTGGTGAGACCCATGGGATCTGCAGGAGACATCTCCTCTGAGGGGGTCCCAGCTGTAGAAAGAAGGAAAAAGAGATAAGATACTGCAGCCCCCCCCCCCCCCCCCATGTAAGCTCCTGTTTCTCTTCACCAAGGAGCAAGGTTGTGAATTGGCACATAAACATGTCGGGATACGGGATGTGGCCCTTACCCAGTGAGGGGGAATCCCGGCCACCCAGCTGCCCCATCCGGCCTTTCTCTTTCTTGCCGAAGAGGCGGCCAATGGAAGATTTGATGCTTTTCTTCTTTGTGACCTTGTGAAGTGAATCCTGGCTGGTGCTGTTGACACTGCTCAGACCCTCCTGACCCAGGCTGGAAGGGCGAGGGGGAGGGAGAAAGATAACAGTTACCAATACGTGCCTCTAGGAACCCCTTCCTCCTTCATCTGCTTAGTACTCGGTAGTCTTACCCCTCCAAACCCCAGCGTTCATACTGTCTCAGTACGCATGGCCTACCTTCCCCGGAGCTCCCGGCCTTCCTCCAGTGAGCTGTTCTGCAGCGCTAGAGCTTGCGTCATTCTCTCCAGACACACTGCCCGTGGCGTCATTGGGGTGTGATCTCACTAGGGACCTGTGGCTTCTCCTCACGAACATCTTCCTTTGGCACATGGTTCTGGGCGGAGTGTGAAAGAAAAGGTCCGTGAGAGTTAGAGCACAACATTTATACCCAAAACAACCCTGCAAGAGTAATCCCCAGTAACCCCCAAAAAATCATCTAGAGGAAATCCCCAGCACCAACAGATAACCCCAGCACCCCAAAAAAATAACACTGAAGAAACCCCCAGTAACCACAGAGAATAACCCCCAGAACCCTAAAAAAGTAACACAGATGATACCCCCTAACACAAAATAGCAAACCAAGGATAACCTTAGCCTCCCAAAAGAGCAAACTCAGAGGTTAACCTCTAGCACCCCAAAAAAGAAACACAGAGGAACCCCCCAGCACCCCATAAAATAACACAGAAAAAACCCCCAGCACTCCAAAATAGCATTCAGAAAGAATGGCCCCTTTCTCCCGAGCGAGAAGCCTGACTCATAGCCCTGCCAGCACAGCTGCACTGAAGCAAAAGGTACCAATGCGCCTCTCATTTTGGGACCCTACGGGGATAGTGGGTGTGGCAGGCTGCCCAAAGGGGTCGCAGAGTGGGCAGGGTGGGTACTTACAAACTTCTCTCCCTCCCGGGCAGGGCTATGGGGAGTAACCCTGGGTGTGGAGTGCCCACTGCTGGGTGGGGAGGGGCTGGCCAAGGTGGAAGTGGTGACAGAAGTGGGGATGGAGGCAGCGGAGCGATAGCGACCCAGAGAACCATCCAGCGTGCCGCTGGTCACCCGACTTTCAATCTCTTCTGCTCGAAGCTCTGTAGTCTCTTTCTCTTCTTGTATCAGCCTGAAAGGGAACAGAAGCAGAGTAAGGACAGGAAGGGGAGAACAGAAAGACCTGATCTGCTCCCCTTGGTTCCATCCCCAAGGCAGCAACAATCCCTCCCTTGATTTCCTTATAAATAAAATGTCACAGACCAAAGGCCTCACAGCACAAATAGACTTTATGATGCAGACAGAACTTAAGGCACAGACAAACCCTACAATGCAGATAGGCCCTGCAGCACAGACAGACCCTACGGTGTAGACAAGGCCTGTGGTGTGGATAGACCCTACGGTGTAGACAAGGCCTGTGGTGTGGACAGACCCTAGGGTGTAGACAAGGCCTGCTGCGCAGACAGACCCTACAGTGTAGACAAGGCTTGCGGCGCAGACAGATCCTATGCTGCAGTCCTATCTCTGCTGTGGGTCCTAATACCCCCACCCACCCACAGTGACCCCTCACTTTATCTCCTTGTTGATGGCTTCCAGCTGTTCCTGAAGCATGATTGCCAACGTCTGAACGTCCGTCTGGCCACTGGGGGACAGCAGGTCGGCTGAGTTGAACAGCGTGTCTCGATCATCCTCATCCGAGCCCTCCAGCTCCCCCTCAAAGGCCTGTGCCACATTTGCCAACACGCTGGCCTGCTGCACTCGTTCCCACTCCTCCTCATCCAGGGTCAAGATCTGCGCATGACACGAGGGGAGACAGAAAGGGGGGATGGGCGGAGAAAGAAAAAAAGAAAGAATAAGGAAAATGAGGTTGAAGAGAAAGGAAAGAGAAGGAGAAAATCATTGGGAGGAGGAGAAGAGTGCGAGGGAGGGAATGAGGAACATGTGGTGGAGAGAGGCAACCAAGAGTGATAAACGATGAAGAGACGGTGCAGAAAGGAAGGAGAAACAGGTTTCACCATTGCTTCCTAAAGGGATCCTCAATCCAGTCCTCCCTCCCAGAAACTTTAGGTCACAGAGAAGCACAAAAGATACTTACATGAGCAGCATCCAGGGAAGGCCAGGGAAGAGAGAAGGAACCACTTTATCAGGCAGTACCAGAGAGGGAAGGACAGCAGTAACTAACATTATCACATGGGCAGAGATGGGAACGGACAATTTTATAAGGGCCTACAGGACATGGGAAAGTATCACGTGTGACACAATCACTGAGTGCAGACAAGGGCAATAACCACATTACCAAGAGGTACTAGGGAGGGGGGTAATAATGGCCATACCAGGGAGAGGAACAGTAATAAATGTGATACAACCACATAGCACAGGGATGGAAAGTGACAACTATCAGGGCACAAAGGACACAGGGAAAATATTAAGTGTGACATTGTATTGTATATGTTTCACATATTTTATAATTTTTTATGTTTATATACTATTTTATATGTTTTTAGACTCTTGAGGCAGGCCTCTGGCCGAAACACAGATCTGTGTTGAGTCCGTAATAAAGTTTTCCTGTTCTTCTCAGTTGTCCCAGTCTCTGGAGTTATTTGTCCACTTCACGCTTTTTCTTTTGATTTGCACAGAGAAGGAACCACATTATCAGAGCATACAGGAGAGGGAGGACAGCAATAGGTGTGACACAATCTCAGGGTGCAACTAAGGGAGGGAACCACATTATCAGGGCATACAGGAGAGGGGGACAGCAATAAGTAAGACAGAATCTCAGGGTGCAGATAAGGAAGGGAACCACATTATCAGGGCATACAGAATAGGGTTACCATATGTCTGGATTTACCCGGACATGTCGTCTTTTTGAGGACATGTCCGGGCAACCGGGCAGGTTTTGCCAATCTGCCCATTTGTCTGGATTTCTGGACAAACGGTCAGGCTGGTGGGTGGACAAACGGGCAGATTGCTAGCCTCTCCTCCCCTTACTTACTACTGCCCTGGTGGTCTAGTGTAGGGTTACCATATGGCTCCAGAAAAAGGAGGACACATTGATCCAGTCCAGGTTTTGCTTCCACTGAAATCAATGGAAGTAAAACCCAGAATGGCTCAATCTGTCCTCCCTTTTTTGGAGCCATATGGTAACCCTAGTCTAGTGACCTCTTCCGCCTTCCTGTTGCTGATTCAAAATGGCCACCGAGAGTTGAAGTGACCTTGCGAGACTTCAACTCTCAGCAGCCATTTTGAATCGGCACCGAGATCAGCAACAGGAAGGATGCATTAAGGGCAGCGCTCTGGGCATGAAAGAGGGGGCTCTTTCCTGCCCCAAAGAGGTCACTAGACCACCAGGGCAGTAGTAAGGTAAGGGGAGGGGGGTGACGGGGAAGGGGGGGTGATGGGTGTGTGATGGGAGGAGGGGAAAATGTGACAGGGGGCGGAGCGAGGGTGTGAAAGGGGGCGGGGCATGTGTCCTCCTTTTGGGGGACAAAATATGGTAACCCTAATACAGGAGAGGGGGACAGCAATAAGTATAACTCTATCACACAGTGCAGATAAGGAGAGGTGCTCCAGACATAGCTAAGGGACATTATTGCACTGGACAAACTGCTGTAGGTGAGCATCTAGTCCCTGAAGTCATGCAGGGAGAATTTAGATCAGCGCTTGTATCATACCTTGGAAGGGTCATCTTTAAGTGCAGCCCAGCGACCCCTCTTCGGCCTGCGCACGACTGCACTACTGCTGTAGTGTTCCCCGTGACTCCCCATGGGGAGCGTTGGGGCCTGAGAGTAACGGAGCTCCAGTGCACTGCCTGGGAGGGACCTGGAGGAGGGCAGTACAGAGAGAGGAAGTGATTGAGGGAAGGACAAAAAAAAGAGAAGGAGAAATGTTTTTGGAGTAGATCCATCCACAATCGATAGAAACAGAGTGAATTCTAGATATTCATATAAAATGGGACATGGGAAGGTAGCATCCCAGAAAACAGGACCTGGGACAGGTTAAGGGGAAAAATGAGCAAAATGTACTGGGATAACATACCTAGAACAGGCAGGGGAGGGATACGCAGGCTATAGTGAACATGGAGTAGGCAGAGGAGGGGTACATGACCTATATTGGAGTAGGTAGAGGACAGATACACAGGCTGTAGTATACCTGGAGTATGTGCAAGAGGGTACATACTACTATTACTACTATATAACATTTCTAAAGCGCTACTAGGGTTACGCAGCGCTGTACAATTTAACATAGAAGGACAGTTCCTGCTCAAAGAGCTTACAATCTAAAGGACAAATGTACAGTCAGACAAGTAGGGGTCGTCAAACTGGGGCAGTCTAGATTTCCTGAAAGGTATAAAGGTTAGGTGCCGAAAGCAACATTGAAGAGGTGGGCTTTGAGTAAGGATTTGAAGATGGGTAGGGAGGGGGCTTGGCGTAAGGGCTCAGGAAGTTTATTCCAAGCATAGGGTGAGGCGAGGCAGAATGGGCGAAGCCTGGAATTGGCGGTGTTGGAGAAGGGTACTGAGAGGAGGGATTTGTCCTGTGAGCGGAGGTTTCGGGCGGGAACGTAAGGGGAGATGAGGGTAGAGAGGTAATGATGGGCTGCAGACTGAGTGCATTTGTAGGTAAGAAGAAGAAGCTTGAACTGTATGCGGTATCTGATCGGAAGCCAGTGAAGTGACCTGAGGAGAGGGGTGATATGAGTATATCGGTTCAGGCGGAATATAAGACGTGCAGCAGAGTTCTGAACGGATTGAAGGGGGGATAGATGGTTAAGTGGGAGGCCAGTGAGGAGTAGGTTGCAGTAGTCAAGGCTATATTATACTTGGAGTAGGTAAAGGAGGGATACAAGGCTGTACTATAACTGGAGTAGGTAGAGGATGAATTCCCAGGCTGTAGTATATCTGGAGTATGTAGAGGAGGAGTACGTGGGGCTATAGTATACCTGGAGTAGGTAGAGGAGGAATACATAAGCTGTAGTATAACTGCAGTATGTAGCGGAGGAAGTCCAAGGCTGTAGTATACCTGGAGTATTTAGAGGAGGGGTACGTAGGCTATAGTATACCTGGAGTAGGTAGAGGAGAAATGCACAGGCTGTAGTATATCTGGAGTAAGTGGAGGATGGATATGTGGTTTACAACATACCTGCAGTAGGTGGAGAAGGGTTATATGGGCTATAATGTACCTTAAGGATGTGAAATAGGGATACACAGAGTAGTGAAGGAGAGATACATAGGCTGTAGTATATCTACATTAAGTGGAGGAGGGATTCACATGCTGTAGTATACATGGAGTAAGTGGAAGTGGGCTACACAAGCTTTAATATACCTGGAGTAGGTTGAGGTGGGGCGGCCTCTCAGCTGATCAATCTCAACTTGCATCCTTTCAATCTCAGCTAACAGCTGCTCCTGGAAGGTAAGAAAAAAAGAAAGGGGAGGGGGATTATCACCTTGCATCATCAACTGGCTGGGGGAGGGGGGACTTTCTCTAAAACAGCTCAAAGATCCACAAGCTGCCACACAAAGTGGAGAGTCACACAGGCTTCAGTCCGCAGATTTGAGCCATGCTAAATGAGCATTTCCCAGATACCTCCTGCTCTCCATCCCTAGACTTTCCCTGGTCCTGCCCAAACCTAGTATCCACTATCCTATCAGTGCAAAGTGTGGGGTAAGCTGGAGTGCAGTCTAACAGTATTTGCTAATACATTCTAACAGCTTGTTCAGCAATGAGACCACAAGTCAATTTGCAGCTGTCACAGCTCTGAGTAACTGCTGACAGCTGCAGAGTGTTAGGATTGTAAACCAGATCTGCTGAAGGTCACACTGTAAGAGCTAGAGAGTGTCAAAATGGTGAAAAATTCTGTGCTGAAGATCATATTGTGAGAGATGGTGGGAGTAGTGGGATTGGCTGTCACAGCTCTGACTGATTCTATGCTAAAGGTCAAACCATGAGAATTTGTGGACGCAATGGGATTGTAAACCAGATCCACAGGCATCATAGTTCTAAGTGATTTTTTAAAATGAAGATTACAGAGTGAGAGATGGTGGGAGAAATGGGATTGTAAACCAAGTCCACAAATGTGTGGGCTCTAAGCTTTCATCCTGGGACTATAGTGGCCCAAACCTTGCAATGACGAACTGGACGAATCAGGCATGCAGACACTCCCTCCCAAAAGCAAGGGATAAATGAGCACCTCTTCCCCTCATCACCCAAAAGAACAGGGATCAGAGCTCCTTATGATCCCCATACAAGGCAAGCAGCCACAGATAACACACATGAAGAAATTAGGTCTTACCTGATAATTTTCTTTCCATTAGTCTTTCTCACTATTCCAAAACCATTGTAATAGTTGTGTCCATCAACCAGTAGGTGGAGATAGAGAACTGAAAACTGAGCTGAGACCACTCTCTTGGCATCCAGTCTAGCTCCACAGTATTTACATAAACAAGCAGTAAGGAGAAATTCAGAATAAAAACAACAACCTTAAACAACTCGCAAACCTTAACAATAACCAGATGAGCAAACATGTGTGGACCTCTCTTATCTCTGGAGAACTTGTAGAGAACTAGAGATATGCAGGAAGCACCATGCAAGGTAACAGCCGTTATTTGACCCATAACTTTGCACCGACTAAACATCTCAGAAACATCAGGCCTCTGGAATAGTGGGAAGGATTAATGGAAAGAAAATTATCAGGTAAAACCTAGGTCAAAAGCAACTCCTAGAGTGGGTGGAATCCTGGCGCCGCCGCCGCCTTGAAGACCAAAGCCCCAAAACTGGCTTCTGAGTGGGCTGCAAAGTCCTCCCTGTAGTGCTTGGCAAAGGTATGCAGCATTGACAACATCGCTGCCTCACAAATATCTGCTGGGGACAGTAAGGTAGTCTTGATGTCACTGTACGTTGACGCAATAGTCTCCTTCAGCCATCTAGCAATGGTGGGCTTGGAAGGCATGAGATCAAGCCTCTGTTTACCAAAAAGCACAGTCTGTCTGATTTTTGAAACTCATTCATGACTTCCAGATGTCTAATGAGGACTCTACACACATCAAGAAGTATTCAAGGAAGAATACTGAGCCTCTTTGCCCTCTCTGTAAAAGGCTGGAATCTCCACAGATTGGTTGAGATGAAATGCTACTACTACTACTTAACATTTCTAAAGCGCTACTAGGGTTACGCAGCGCTGTACAGTTTAACAAAGAAGGACAGTCCCTGCTCAAAGGAGCTTACAATCTAAAGGACGAAATGTCAAGTTGGGGCAGTCTAGATTTCCTGAATAGAGGTATAATGGTTAGGTACCGAATGCGACATTGAAGAGGTGTGCTTTGAGCAAGGATTTTAAGATGGGAAGGGAGAGGGCTTGGCGTATGGGCTCGGGGAGTTTATTCCAAGCATAGGGTGAGGCGAGGCAGAAAGGGCAGAGCCTGCCATGTTCAGTTTCAGGTGGCGGTTGGTCATCCAGGCAGCAATGTCGGATAAGCAGGCTGACACTTTGGCCTGGGTTTCCGCAGTGATGTCTGGTGTGGAGAGATAAAGCTGGGTGTCGTCAGCATAAAGATGATATTGGAAACCATGAGATGAGATCAGCGAGCCCAGGGAGGAGGTGTAGATTGAAAAAAAAGAAGAGGTCCAAGGACAGATCCCTGAGGAACTCCAACAGAGAGCGGGATAGGGGTGGAGGAAGTGGATACCACTTTCGGAAGAAAGGAAGGAACCATGCGCAGGGAGACCCGTGCCTCTGAAAAACAAAGAAAAGGATCCTAACAAGAGAGAGCTTGAAGCTCCAAAACCCTATGTGCCCTCACAACTGCCACCAAGAACACTGTCTTTAGCGTAAGATCTTTCAAGGAGGCCTTCTGGAATGCCTCAAAAAGAGGCTTCTGAAGAGTCCAAATGACTAAATTAAGATTCCACTCTGGACATGGGATACAAAAGGAAGGCCACAAGCGGCCTGCTCCCCACAAGAATCGAATGATATCCGGGTGAGCCTCAAGAGACGTCTTCTATAGTTGGCCCCTGAAACAGGACAAAGCTGCAACCTGAATTTTTAGAGAACCCAACACCAGTCCTTTTTGAAGACCTGCCTGGAGAAACACTAGGATGTGCACAATCTGAGCAGAGAAGGGAGAAAGTCTGTGCTTAGAATACCAGCCCTCCAACATTCTTCACATCCTTGATTATGCCATGGATGTAGAGTATTTCCAAGCCTGAAGTAAAGTAGCAATGACAAGATCAGAATAACCTTTTAGTCTCAACCGAGCACTTTCATGGCCAAACCATAAGACCAAAGGGGCACAGATTCTCCATAAGCGCTGGACCTTGCTTCACTAGGCTGTGTACCTGCAGAAGATGGAGAGGATCCACATCCAGGGCAACAAGAATTATTTGACCTTGGTGCAATGCGATCCTTTTCAACACACGGCCTACCAGTAGATGTGTCTCCGGCCAGGGCTGCAGTAGGGCATCGATCCCCATCAAGCCCGGTTCTTTCCAATGGCTTTAGTACTTTGGCACTTTGGCTTTCCTTTTTGTCACCATCAAGCCCAGAAATGGAGAACCCCCATCGGTCCACTATCAGCTGAAAATCCTGGCTGGATAGTTCCCATTCTTCCGGGTCCAAGAAGTGCCTGCTGAAAAGTCTGCCTTCACATTCAAGGATCCAGCGATATGAGTTGCCGACAAACTCATGAGGGGGGACCGCCTCCACCACAATCGGATGGCTAAGGATCCCACCTTGTTTGTTGATATAAGCCACCACCATTGCATTCTCATAGAAAACTCGGGGCCCCCCCCAGAAAAGCCACATTGAGCCTGCATAGAGGTGGGAAAATGTGGGATACAAATGCAATAAATAAATAAATAAATAAATAAATAAAAGGAGCAAAGTCGAGTAAGGCATAGCGCATGCCCTGAGCTCCAATGCTAAGGTGGTCTTCTTAGGTCACCGCCGTAACAAGGGAGTCCACCCTGGGAAACTGCAATTTATCTTTCTGCCCTGGAACTAACGGGTAGAGGCAAGCCATGGCTATTCCCACTCTCAGCCCCGTGTCCAGTGAGACCCATTCTGCTATAATCAGGTCTTGAACATCTGGATGAATTGGGAAGGCCTTAGAAGGACCTCTAAGCCCCCTCATGATCGAGAAAGATGGAACTCCTGATGCCGAAGCAGAAGGCTCCTAAATGTAAAGCACCACCAGTGTCTCAGAAATAAGAAATATGAACCACCTCATTACTTTTGGATCACCCCCTCCTCAGGAGGGAGCTCTCCTCCTCTAACGCCTCCTTCAACGATGGATCCTCTGAATAGACCGAGGCCACTTCAGATAAGGAGAAGCAGAGACAGCCTCATCTGCTCACTCCTGGAGGTCTAAACAAGATCTCTTAGGAGCCAGAGGAGCAGCAATTCGGACTGTCCCTGCTTAAGTAAATAGGCCTAGTGTAAGAGCAATATAAAATCCCGAGAAAACAAAGATACTAATGCAGCTGAATGCTCTGTCGGGCCCTGAGGCTGTAAAATGGTGGCTGAGCTCCGCACATGATCAGGCAGAGGCTGCTCCTCACTAGCAGTTGGCCCTGACAAAATGGTGCCCATTCCCGCGCCCTCCTGCATCAAACTGAGTATCAGCCCTGCCGTAGAGCCTGAAGACCCCAACATATTCGGATGCTGCGTCAAATCTGAAGATGTGTTGTCGCCAACCATTTCCTCTGCACTCCGTGGGAATCCTGACTTGCAGGCACTGCAATGCTCCTATGTCGGCCGGTGGGTCCCAGAGCAGGAACACCCTTAACTGCCTCTGCATGAGTCACTCTTCACACCAGCTGTCACAAGTGTAGCACAACAGAGTCCCAAATGGTGAGTCAGGATCCCTCCCCTGCACTAAGTAGGACTTGCAGCCTTCTAAGGTTAGTCTCCAAGTCTTACCCCAGAAGAGACAGAATCAGGACTGTCCCATGCTCTCCAGCAAACCTCTTTCCTTCTACCTTTTTTTTTTTTTAAAGTTTGTTGTGCTGTAAGGGAGAGTTCCACAGGAAACAGGGGAGAGGTGAAGGGAGGGAAGAAGTAAATTCATGGGGCATCAGAGACAGGGATCTGTGCAGACTCAAGCCACCCCCAAAGCTCAACTGGGGACCCGTTGACCAACTGGACCAGGAGCAAATCAGTCAGAACCAGAGGCTGAAAAGTGTGTCCATCCATCTGCTGGAGATAGAAAATACTGAGGAGCTGGACTGGATGCCTAGAGAGAGATGTCTCAGCTCAGTTTTCTATCTCCACCTGCTGGTTAATGGACACAACTATCTCGCAGGTTATGGAATAGTGGGAAGCTACGTAATGGAAGGAGCCATTTACAAACCTTGTTGAGGAGAATATCATGCTGTAGCTTTTTCAGGTTGGCTATCTCCTCAGAGAGTGCGTTCTGACAGCAGGAGGGGAGAGAAAAGGACAAACAGAAAGAGAGAGAGAGAGAGAGAGATGAGACTTCTGCAGACAGACAGACCCTTCAGCAGGGGCTTGGAGGGGACAGTTACAGAGAGGAAAGGAGTTACAGGTGCAAACAGTGATGAAGATGATGAGTGACTGATGGAGGGCAGTGCATGACTGTGATAGAGCAGCAGGCGACTGAGGGATGTGGGCAGCTTGGAGGGGAGGGAACACCAGATATGAAACTCCTAATTAGCAAGCAAAGGGCAGTGTTCAGTTAGGAACATCTGGGTTTCCATCCTCTAGGAGCTGTTGTGAGGTGGGAATATTTGGAAGATGGTTGGGTGGGTTAACCGTCTTGGTCAGTGCCCCCATTTTCTTGGTGTGGAGGTGTGTGGGGGATGGATGGGGTGAGGCCGACATGTTTTGTTTTTTTGGGGGGGGGGAGGGATTGGGTAGGGTAGGGGTGTTTGGGTGTGGATAGGGTGGGGGAGGGATGAAGGGTACCTTCTCCTCCAGGGCTCCCATCCTCTCCTTTAGGTGCAGCTGCAGCCGCTCATTGGACTCTGAGAGGAGTTTATCTACAGTCTCTGACAGACGCTTGTTGTGTTCGTCATTCATCTTCTCCCTCTGACGGGCCTATGAAGGATGAAAACATTCCATGCGCTTATAGCACTCCGCGGTCCTGAAGCACTCAGGACACATCTCCCTACACCAAGTCTCCTGCTCCGGGACTTCTCCACCTAGGTCCCAGGCTCTTCACCTCCTCCTTAACCTCTTGTTCTGGACCTCTCACTCCTGAGGATCCACACCCTGGATCTCTTACCTCTCACCCCCTCTCTCAGCTTCTGGTTCCAGATCTCTCACCTCCTGTGACTCTAGACCTAGATCTCCTCCCTCCCTCCCCCTCTGCTCATGGTTCCAAATCTCTTACCCCCGGTGACCTCAAGCCCTGGATCTCTTACCCCTCACCCCCTCCCTCAGCTCCTAGTTCCAGATCTGTCACCCCTGTGACTCCAGACCCTGGATCTCCTCACACCCTCCCTCTGCTCATGGTTCCAGATCTCTTATCCCCTGTGATCCCAGGCCCTGGATCTCTTACCACTCACTCCCTCCCTCAGCTCCTGGTTCTAGATCTGTCACCCCCTGTGGTTCTGGATCCTGGATCTCTCACCCTCTGTAGCTCCTGGTTTTTCTCCTCCAGCTGACCTTCTAGTTGTCGGAGCCTCTCTTCAAAGTTTCCGTGTCTCTCTTCAGCCTGTGGGTAGGAAGGCAGGGGACAAACAGAGACAATTAACAGAGCAAGAGGCAGACACAGACACAGACACAGACAGAAAGAGCTTCTTTGATATCAAATACTAGCTGTACCAGAAATAAGATCTTCAGAACATGTTATCCAGGGCAAACGCCCATCACACTGGAATTGTCAGAAGTCTTTCCCCAGCCCACATGTGCTGCAAAAGAAGTGGGGGGGGGGGGGGGGGGGGAGGGGACAGGGTAGGCTTTGAAGTCCCCTAGGAACTGACACCCTTAGGCCCTATGGTTGCTCTGTTTGCAAGAGGGGATTTAGGGCAGATTGGCAGAGGAAAGCCATTTTCATTTATGGAAAGAAGTGTGTACAAACACACACAATCTTTCTTCAGCTGGTCAGAACGGAAGACATGGGGTGGAAAGCTGGGCACAGAAGGGCCCTTCCTTCCCCACACCCCATTTCTCTGACAGGGATCAAGAGCTCCTGCGCCCTAGTGCCACTGCCAGACAATAGAATATGTGTATGATAAAACTGATACAGCAACAATTAAAAGGCAGCCTGAGCTTCCCCGTCCATAATCACACTGCAGTAATTAACAAAAAAAATTATGGCAGCGGAAAAGGCTCTGCCCTCACCTCAGACCACGACCCTCCCCAACCATACCCCGATCTGGCTTCATGTTACCTTGTTGAGAGCAGCCACACGCTGGGCTAGCTGAGCCTCGATCTCCGGGAGCGTCTCAGCCTTTTGTAGCGTATGTTGCAGCTTCTGTTTTGCATCCTCCAACCACTCTTGCAGCTGACGATTCTTCTCTTCACTCTGCGGAGAGATACAGAGGTGATCAGGAGCCCAGTGGCCCTTTTAAAAGTCACTGGCCCACAGTGGAACCTGCAGCTGCTGGTCAGTGAATCACAGGAGGACCCGGTGGTCACTTATCCAGGGAGGATCACGGGGCCACTGGCCAGTCAGCCACAACAAAACCCACAACAGCAAATTACAGAACAGAGAAGTGGCCTAGTGGTTAGGGACCCGGGGAAGCCAGAGTTCAAATCCCACCACAGTGGGATTTGAAGCAAGTCACTTAACCCTCTATTGCCTCAGATACAAAAGTTAATTTTAAGCCGTCTGGACTGTGGAAAGGTGAGATCATACAGAACCTAAATCCACAGTGTAATTCACAGCCACTGATCTGAGACACAGAGACCCTGTACTCATCTGAGGAGAACCCCCCCCCCCCCGTACCTATCTGTGAAGAATGGCTCCCTGTGCCTATCTAAGGAGAACCCTCCCCCATACCTGTCTCAGAACCCCTCCCCCTGGACCTGTCTGAGGGAAGCCTCCACCCTTCGGCCCCCTGTACCTATCTAAGGAGAATCCCCACCCCCCATATGTGTTTAAGGAGACTTGCTCTCCCGTACCTGTCTAAGGAGAATAACCTAAGAGTAGCCATACTGGGTCAGACCAATGCTCCATCTAGCCCAGTATCCTGTTTTCCAAACAGTGGCCAATCCAGGTCACAAGTACCTGGCAGAAACCCTCCATACCACAAATCCCAGGGCAAATAGTTGCTTCCCATGTCTGTCTCAATAGCAAACTATGGACCTTTCCTCGAGGAACTTGTCCAAACCTTTTTTAAACCCAGATATGCTAACCGCTGTTACCACCTCCTCCGGCAAAGAGGTCCAGAGCTTAACTATTCTTTAATCCACGGGAGACGTATGTGTTAGGCGGTGAGAGTCTGATAAGTACGGACGGGCAGGGCCGTGCCGATGCGGTAAGCGAGGTAAGCGCCGCAGGGGGGCGCCCACCTCTGGAGGGCGCCGCCGCGGTGCTTACCCTCGCCCCGGCGCCCCAGCCCAATCGTGGACTTCGGACTTCCCTGCTGCCCTCACAAGCGTAGCGCTTTTGTGAGGCAGCTCGGGCTCTCCCTCCTTCCTTACTTGGTTCCCGCTCTGGCTCCCCGATCGGCAGCCCCCCCCCCCGTGTTTTAACCTTTACTCTCCGACGTGGCAGCGATGTCAATCAATGAAGAACGTACAACAGACTCGCTTCCAGCTTCTCTCCTCACAGTGTCCCGCCTTCAACGTCAGCGATGATGCACTTCCTGTTCCCGCGAGGGCGGGACACTGTGTGAAGAGAGAAGCTGGAAGCGAGTCTGTTGTACGTTCTTCATTGATTGACATCGCTGCCACGTCGGAGAGTAAAGGTTAAAACACGGGGGGGGGGGGGGGGGGGCTGCCGATCGGGGAGCCAGAGCGGGAACCAAGGAAGGAAGGAGGGAGAGCCAGAGCTGCCTCCCAAAAACGCTGCAGCCTGCCACATGTAGGGGGGAGGGCAGGGGAGAGGAGAATTGTTGGCCATGTATGGATGCAGGGCAGGGAGAGAGAAGAAATCACTGGACAGGAGGGGAGAGGGCAGAGCAGGGGAGAGAATTGCTGACATGGATGGAGGGGAGGGCAGGGAAGAGAGGAGAATTGCTGGGCATAGATCGAGGGGACAGGGGAGAGAGGAAATTATCTGGAGATAGATGGAGGAGAGGGCAGGGGAGAACGGAGAGTTCCTGGACATGGACGGATGGATGGATGGAGGGGAGGGCAAGGGAGAGAGGAGAATTCTGGACATGGATGATGGGAAGATGGGATCCGGAGATGGGAAGGCGGTAGAACAAGAGGACATGAAATGAGATTGAAGGGGGGCAGACTCAAAAAAGATGTCAGGAAGTATTTTTTCACAGAGAGGGTGGTGGATGCTTGGAATGCCCTCCCGCGGGAAGTGGTGGAGATGAAAACGGTAACGAAATTCAAACATGCGTGGGATGTGCATAAAGGAATCCTGTGCAGCAGGAATGGATCCTCAAAAGCTTAGCTGAAATTGGGTGGCGGAGCAGGTGGGGGGAAGAGGGGTTGGTGGTTGGGAGGCGAGGATAGGGGAGGGCAGACTTATACGGTCTGTGCCAGAGCCGGTGATGGGAGACGGGACTGGTGGTTGGGAGGCAGGAAATACTGCTGGGCAGACTTATACGGTCTGTGCCCTGAAAAAGACAGGTACAAATTCAAGATAAACTTATATCTTGGGCAGACTAGATGGACCATGCAGGTCTTTTTCTGCCGTCATCTACTATGTTACTATGGATGGATGAATGGAGACAGGGAAGAGAGGAAATTTTCTGGAGATGGATGGAGGAGAGGGCAGGGGAGAACAGAGAGTTCCTGGACATGGATGGATGGATGGAGGGGAGGGCAAGGGAGAGAGGAGAATTCTGGACATGGATGGATGAATGGGGACAGGGGAGAGAGGAAATTTGCAGGATATGGGTGGATGGATGGAGGAGAGGGAAGGGGAGAATGGAGAGTTGTTGGACATGGATGGATGGAGGGGAGGGACGTCAGGAAGGAGATGCACATGGATGGAGGGGAGGGAAGAGAGGAGAAATGCTGGACATGGATGGAGTGGAGGGCAGGGAAGAGAGGAGAAATGTTGGACAAGGATGGGGGGAAGGAAAGATAAAGGAAGGAGATGCACACGGATGGAGTGGAAGGGAGAGAGGAGAAATGCTGGACATGGATGGAGGGGAGAGAAGACAAAGGTTGTAGATGCACATGGATGGAGGGGAGTGAGGAGAAATGCTTTATATGGATGGAGGGGAAATTGCTGAATTTAAAGGCTGGATTGGAACACTTTGAGGGCAGATGTTGAAACTGGAGAAAGGATAGGGTGGTAGACAGGACGCATAAGGACACAGAAAGATGGTGGACATGATGAGAGAAAAAAATATCAAATGGAAAGAAGACACTGGGACCAAAGCTAATAGAAAAACTAAATGCTCTGACAGCAAAGGTAGAAAACATTTTTTATTCAAAATTTATTAATTGGAATATGTCAGCTTTTGGAAATGTACATCTGTGATATTTTGCATGTAAGTTTCAATGTTTCTAGTATTGCTGCATGCTGTCTGACTTCTTGTATTTTGCCTTCATATCTGTTGTGTCCAGGGGCGTATCTGCGTGGGGCCTGGGCCCCCGCAGATTTTGCCCTGGACCCCCCTACCGCCATCAACTCTCCCCCGCTGCCGTTCTTACTTTTGCTGGCGGGGGACCCCAACCCCCGCCAGCCGAGGTGTGCTTCCACCTGCCGCTGCCGTAAAAACATCTTCTTCAGCCGGCGGGGGACCCCAAACCCCCGCCAGCCGCCCCGCGGTGTTTGAAATTCATCTTCGGCCTCCGTGGCCGTGCTGCTGTGATAGGCGCTGTTGAAATCCACTTCGGAGTCTGACGTCGTTGTACGTTGTACGTGCTGCGACGTCAGACTCCGAAGTGGATTTCAACAGCGCCTATCACAGCAGCACGGCCACGGAGGCCGAAGATGAATTTCAAACACCGCGGGGCGGCTGGCGGGGGTTTGGGGTCCCCCGCCGGCTGAAGAAGATGTTTTTACGGCAGCGGCAGGTGGAAGCAGACCTCGGCTGGCGGGGGTTGGGGTCCCCCGCCAGCAAAAGTAAGAACGGCAGCGGGGGAGGGTTGGCGGCGGGAGGGGGGTGGAGAGAGTCACATTGGTGGCGGTGGGGGCTCGGCGGTGGGGGGGGCGGCGGCGGGGGGGGGGGGCTAAAATGTGCCCCCTCCCTCTGGCTCTGGCCCCCCCTACCGCCGGAGTCCAGATACGCCCCTGGTTGTGTCATGTGTTTTTCATGTGTGATCAAGATGCAGTATTCTGCTAGCGTGAAGTATTTGCAGCCCTTTTTGTTTTATTTTGGTTTCACTAGGTTGTGTACTGGTGTTTTAGAGCCCGGTGTAATTATAGTGCTGCCTTTCCACACATAAAGGTTGTAGCTCGTCCTGTCCTTGGAATTAGTGCTGTTATGGTTTGGTAAGGCTATGAGTGTGTTTTGCACAAGTTTGTATATAGTGTTTTGCAGTGGAGAGATTGTGTGTTGGCCTTACTAAGTTGACACCAAAACATCTGAAAGGGTGTACAGCGTAAATCATGACACACTACCTCTTGAAGGATCTACATATGGTCGTTAATAAAAGGAGCTCATTGTGAACACTAGCCACCCTAAAAGGGTGTTTTTTGGCTCTACACGTATCATGATATTATGATCCCTTGTTTCATATTGTTGACGGTCTGCATGTTCCGTATGGTGGTATATTGGTGTATTAGGGTCTTCCCAGTGTAATATTTATGGTACAGTAAGGTTCTGAGTGTGTTTTTGCACAAAGTTGTGCATAGTGTTTTGCAGTTGAGCGAACCACTTTATTCTTTGACATATGATACATATCTAATATCTAAATTTAATAAAAGGTATTAATTGTGACATTTTTATTTTTTTTTTCTGTATGTGATCAGACAATTATGGATTTAAGCTCCACCCCTGGCCCACCCCTAACCCCGCCCCCTTTAGCCTCCCCAAACAGTTGGGCCACCGACCGCCTATGGCAGGCATGGATGGGAGGGCAGAGAGACAGGCATGGATGGGAGGGCAGCAGCAGGGCCCAGGGAGAGGACAAATTGCTGGAAGTGGAGGGGAGAGAGGAGGATTGCTAGCTATGGATGCAGCAGGGAAGGGCAGAGAGGGACAAGGGTGGACATGGGGGCCCAGGGAGAGGACAAATTGCTGGAAATGGAGGGGAGGGGAGAGAGGAGGATTGCTGGCTATGGATGGAGGAGGGAAGGGCAGAGAGGGACAAGAATGGACATGGATGGGAGGGCAGGACCCAGGGAGAGAGAAGAAATTGCTGGAAATGGATATAGAGCAAGAAATAAAGAAGAAAGGAGGAAAGTAAAGAAATAAATGGAAAGGAAGCCCTGGAAATGGAGTTAAGAGGACAGATAGCAGCAGACTCAGATACTGGGCCAGCATGATCGGAAAAAGAAAGTCACCAGACAACAAAGGTAGAAAAAGGAGAAATTAGATCTTACCTGCTAATTTGCTTTCCTTTAGTCCCTCCGGACCGGACCAGGATTGGACTGTTGGGTTGTGCCCGCCTACCAGCAGGTGGAGACTGAGAAAAAACTCTGACTCTAGAGAGCCAATAGGAGCCCTGGCCATGTGACCTTAGCCTCAGTATTTGAATAACAAAGCAGGAAAGAAAGAAAGAACTTCTGTGCCGTATGGAATCCTAGCAGCCACAAATTCCTCGGCAAAACCGAGTACTAGAGCTCACCAGCAACTCTCACCAGAGAAGTGGTATGGCCCATTTGTATTAGAGCTCACCAGCAACTCTCACCAGAGAAGTGGCATGGCCCATTCATATTAGAGCTCACCAGCAACTCTCACCAGAGAAGTAGTATGACTCAAGGTTTTATATATATTCCATCAACTGAGCTCACCAGCAACTCTCACCAGAGAAGTGGCATGGCCCATTCATATTAGAGCTCACCAGCAACTCTCACCAGAGAAGTGGCATGGCCCATTCATATTAGAGCTCACCAGCAACTCTCACCAGAGAAGTGGTATGACTCACTTAAGGTTTCATATATATTCCATCAACTGAGCTCACCAGCAACTCTCACCAGAGAAGTGGTATGACCCATTAAGGTTTTATATATATATATTCCAGCAACTGAGCTCACCAGCAACTCTCGGCAGAGAAGTGGTATGACATATTTAAGGCTTTATATATATTCCAGCAACTGAACTCACCAGCAACTCTCACCAGAGAAGTGGTATGACCCATTAAGGTTTTATATATATTCCAGCAACCGAGCTCACCAGCAACCACCAGAGAAGTGGTATGGACCACGCAAAATCTTTTTTTTTTTTTTTTTTTTAAACATTCCACGTGTGGTAAAGGAACGAGTACACTTCCAAACTTAATAAAAGAATCTAAAGAGTTGATAGAACACGGGAGGGGCCTGGTCCGGTCCGGAGGGACTAAAGGAAAGCAAATTAGCAGGTAAGATCTAATTTCTCCTTCCTTAGCATCCCTCCGGATCGGACCAGGATTGGACTGTTGGGAAGTACCAAAGCAGTAATCTTACGGGAGGGACAGACATTGAGAATGTGGTAGAGTCCCTGAAGACACCCAAACTAGGATTAATACGAAGCCAAAGCTTGACGATCCAAGAACCGCCAATAAACTAAATAGAATGACTACAAAGCAAAAAAGCTGAGGCTGAAAAGTCCAAGCGACGCTGAACATTGTCCCCTACCAAGTGGCCGCTATATATTGTCCCCTACCGCATCAGTGCAGCGCAAAGGACAGAGAGACTCGAGAAAAAACGACTGAAAGAAGGATGACAAAGGTAGAAGCAGAGCCGCCTGGAAACAAAAAATTGCAATGAAACTACCTCAGCTGAGAAAGTGGAAACCGAAATCCTGAAGTACAATACTCCAGATATTGTAGACTATTGCTGACCTAGCAACAGATTGGAAGTATGTCAAGCCTGTCAGTGAGAAAGTACCTGATCACTAGAAGCTAAATAGGTAAAAACAAGAATGCAGTTAAATAGTATGCAGAAGAAGAAGGTACCTAAATCCTTGCTGCAAACTAGACTGAAGGTCCAAATAAACTGACAGCCGCTGCAGTTACCCAACATGAAAAAAAAAAAACATATCTCAGAGCGCAATTCAACTGAGAGAGAAAGAATCATCTGTAGCTGTTGCCTCTGCAAGCCAATCACCTGAGACTCTTGTCGTAGACCCCAATTAGTGAAAACGGGAATAAATCAACAGTAGACACTTGTTAGTACCTTTCATCTGTTAGAAACATATAGAAGTCCATAAAACACTACACAGTTCCAGGAACAACATGTATAGAATGTTTGTACGTTTAGGAATCTAGCCAGGTGCTCATGGTCTGGATTGGCCGTGGACAGAAAGGTGGGCTCAATAGGACCTTTGAGCTTTTCCCAGTGTGGAATTACATATGTACTTATGTAGTAGAACTATAAATATACATATATATTTTCACAGATGCAGCCATCAAAAAACTGGTCACTGTGTATATGCTCCCGGCACACCTGCAGGAAGAATGCTCAATCTCAACCACCAGACCACTAGTGAGAATACAGAGGCCAACTGAGCGGAGGGATTCCATCAGAGATAAATATCTGGATAGGAGAGGGCATCTATCTCTGCCGCTGACAAGTCTTTTTAGCAAGAGAGTAAGCGAGGCACATGGAAGGTCAGAGCGAAAAGAAATAGTTGTAGAACTGGGACCTCCCCTTAAGGTACTATCCACTGAGAACTCTTTTTTTTTTTTTTTTTCTTCAATGGTCACAAAATTGACAGAGTGAAAAGCTGCCCAAAAAAGACTACCGAGACTCCAAAGCGAATGAAGAAAAAATTCCTTCTTGGGAGCTAGAAAGTAAAATTTTACTCTGCAAAATAGAGCAAGGTAATGGCCGAAGGCCCAAGAACATCCAGAGAAAACAGAAAGTGGGACGCTTGTAGAGAAGACAAAAACAGTCTGCGCCAACTTGACTAAACAAAGAGAGAAAAAATAGAAACATGCTATGAAATCTAATGAGATCACACGAGAGCTCAAAAGAGAGCTCAAATGAGAGACCTGGCTACATGCACCCCATAACCTAGGGTGTGCCTGAAATGCACCACCTGTTGCTTGACCTGACAACTCTGCCAATAAGACTGTCTGTAATGAACCAGACATCTATGGAAAGGATGAAACGACGAGACGTAGTTTCATGAGCGCCGCTGCTACTATGACCATAACTTAAGAAAAAAGTGCGCGGAGCCGACGCGAGACCGAAGAGCAGGGCAAGAAAACTGGTAATGAGGACCTTATCATCCTCGTATCACGGACATTACTCCTCCTATACTGAGCTGTACTAAGATGTACCGACCCACATCCATAAGAAATGAATGTGGTACTTGCAACCTGGATTGACCACAACTGAGAACAGGATGCTGGGGTTAATGGACTCTTAGACTTTCCCCGTATGACCATACTCATATACTAATAGCAAAAATGCACAGGAAGTGAAAGAATCCCCTTCCAATTGAAAGGAAGGTCTGGAATGAGGACATATAGAATGAAAATGAAAGGATCACCATATGTTGAGCGTGGACTGAGACACACTGGCCTTTAATTTTACCGGATCTCCCCAAACCTCGTATCATGTCATGTCTCCTTCCTCACTGAGATGTACAGAGATGAACAGATGCACACTCACAAGAATGAATGTGGTATTTGCAATCTGGATTGACCCCATCTGAAAACAGGATGGGGACTCTTGGCCTTTCCCATTATGGCAACACTTATGCCCTTATGGCAAAAAATGCACAGAAAATGAGTGAATCTCCTTCCAAGAGAAAAAAACTCTGGAGAGAGGAAGAATAAAATGAAAATGAAAAGGAATAGACCTGGAAAATACCTATTACGGAAAAGGTGGTGAATTTGTGCCACAGGAGACAAGACTGTACCTGACGTCAAGAAAGCCTGAAACAAGACCCTAAAATCTGTAAGGAAGAGAAAGGGATAGCAGATGTTATGGATGGTCATACTGGACAAAACCAGAATGTTTACCATGTGCCCAGGCTGAATAGATAGAGGAAACAAAAATACAAGTAGATGGCATGAGGACCTCCCACTATCCTTAAGTGGGAGAAAATGCAAATTGACCTGATAACTTTACTCCCTAAGTGGACATATATCTTGTAAGTCCTAGAAGAAAACTAAGATAACACATGAGAAACTCCAAGACAGTTGGAAAGTAGAGAAGATGTGAATAAAACATGCCTTCTAAGGCATCTGAGAAAACTAGGTGCTCGGTAGACAGGACTGAGTCTCCTAGAATATGAGAACCATCTGAACCATGTAGCCTATGCAACTGTCATCTGCTATGCCAAAGAGAACGCATAGCCATGAAAGAAAATTGCTGAAAGGAAGTAAGACCGTATGTCCAGAATTGCAAAGTACGCAACAATTGAGTATCAGACAATGTATTTCATTGCACATGGCATCTGAACCATATAGCCTACGCTCTAGAGAACGTTTGTTAAGATCTTAAAACACTGTATAAGAACATAGCCACGGAGGAAAATTTCCTGAAAGGAATTAAGATCTTATGTCCAGCATTGTAAAGTACCAAACAATGGCACCTGAACCAGATAGCCTATGCCATAGAAAATGTTTGTTAAGTTCTTAAAACACTGTATAACATCATAGCCATGAAGGGAAATGCTTGAAAGGAGCTAAGATATTATGGCCAGATTTGTAAAGTACTAATCAATTGACTATTAGACAATGTAGTCCTATTCACCAGGAAATGAGAAAGACACAGAGTGACACACACTGGACCTCCATAAAAAATGCGCTAGACAATAGCAAAGACCTTTCCTCCAAACATCACACACAAGGGAAAGGAATAGGAAATTGGTTATTTTGGAGCTGAGATATAATTTAATTCGCCCCATTGTCTAAAACAGAGAATTCCCGACTGAGCTGCACTTTGAAATCGGAGTCTTGCCAAGAACAAAGAAATCGCCAACTGAGCTGCACTTTAATTCACAACATTGCTAGCAACCAAAAAGTCCCCGACGGAGAAAAAACAGAGGGAAAAACAAAATGAGCGCCATTCGCATCGTAACATTTCGGTTTTTTTTTTTTGTTTTGTTTTTTTTTTAATAGCTTGAAAAATACATGTAAAAATTAATTGCGGGGAAAATATACTACCAATTGCCCCAACTACCGGAGAAACAATATCTCCTTTCCATTGCACAAACAGCCAAACACAGTAAAAGCAGAAAAACGCTGCCGCATCAATGGAAATTGCAGCTGCAAGCAAAACAATGGCGGCCAAGCGCGCCAAAATGAGAAGAATAAAGTTCGGGGGAGAAAACCACTGACCAGACCGACGAAGAAGCAGGAAATCCGTGCCGCTGAAAAACAGATAACCTCCGATGTCGCACAAAACATGGTTTAGCCTCTGGCCCGACAGGAACCGTCAATACAGCTCCCAAGCTATACAGACCTGTCCAAGAGCGAGCACGCGCTTAACAGTTCGTGCCTCTTCTTTTTTTTTTTTTTTTTTTACAACTACCGCCGCTAACAACGCCGGATAGCAGAGGAAAAATAATGAAGATAACAAAAAACCACCGATTAAAGTCACAGACGCTGACTTTTCATTTTTTTTTTTTTTTTTTTTTTAAATAGCTCCGCCAGAAAAGAAAATAAAGACTCTTCAAACAGAATAAGACAGAAGAGCTACCTGCTCGTTATAAGCCTGGGGAAATCAAAAACTACTTCCTTTAAATTCCTTTCATTTGAATTAATTCTTTTAATTTTCTTTTACTTGATTTAATTCTTTAAAAACAGCTGCCTATTAAAAGTGGCTGCCTCTCCCAAAGACGGTACACCTTTCCAGAGAAAGGGACGGCCCTTCCCTGCTAAGCCAGGGAGATGGGGAGGAAGGGGGGTGGACTCGAGACACCCGAGTTTAACACCCCAGAGGCTGTCAAAGAAAGAAAAGAAACCCTGTCAAGCCTCTAATTACGATTCCAGGCACAGAAGAAGTATTATAAATATATCTGTAATATCTTATAGTGAAAAAGAGAGAGAGAGACTAATGGGCTCACTTCCTACCTGCTGAGAGACTGAGAAAATACTGGGGCTAAGGTCACATGGCCAGGGCTCCTATTGGCTCTCTAGAGTCAGAGTTTTTTCTCAGTCTCCACCTGCTGGTAGGCGGGCACAACCCAACAGTCCAATCCTGGTCCGGTCCGGAGGGATGCTAAGGAAAATCATTTTATTTTCATTTTAGCGTTTGGAATATGTCCACTTTGAGAATTTACATCTGCTATCTTATTTTGCAATGTATAGCAATTTGTTTCTAAGAATATTGCTGACAATTCCTGTCAGTGTGGCAAGTGGTGAGCGATCATTTTCACCGGGGGGGGGGCGTGATCATTTTCCCGGGGGTGGGGGGCGCCAACTGATAGTCTGCACGGGGGCGCCAGAGACCCTAGGCACAGCCCTGCGGACGGGGAGAGGGATCTTGGGGTGATAGTATCTGAGGATCTGAAGGCGACGAAACAGTGTGACAAGGCGGTGGCCGTAGCTAGAAGGTTGCTAGGCTGTATAGAGAGGTGTGATCAGAGAAGAAAGGAAGTGTTGATGCCCCTGTATAAGTCGTTGGTCAGGCCCCACCTGGAATATTGTGTTCAGTTTTGGAGGCCGTATCTTGCTAAGGATGTAAAAAGAATTGAAGCGGTGCAAAGAAAAGCTACAAAAATGGTATGGGGTTTGCGTTACAAGACATATGAGGAGAGACTTGCTGACCTGAACATGTATACCCTGGAGGAAAAGAGGAACATGGGTGATATGATACAGATGTTCAAATATTTGAAAGGTATTAATCCGCAAACGAACCTTTTCCGGAGATGGGAAGGCGGTAGAACTAGAGGGCATGAAATGAGATTGAAGAGGGGCAGACTCAAGAAAATGTCAGGAAGTATTTTTTCATGGAGACTGACTTTAGTAAAATGGGGGAATACCTGAGGAAGGAGCTGATGGGCTGGGAGGACGTACGAGAAGTGGAAGGGCAGTGGTCCAGGTTGAAAGAAACTATAAATAGGGCCACAAACCTCTATGTAAGGAGAGTAAATAAAAGCAAGAGAAAAAGGAAACCGATATGGTTCTCCAAGCAAGTGGCTGAGAAAATAAAGGCTAAAGAGTTGGCGTTCCAGAAATACAGAAAAACTCAAAAAGAGGAACACGGAGAGGAATACCGGATGAAACTGAAGGAAGCCAAGAGAGAGATACGTTTGGCGAAAGCACTTGCGGAAGAACAAATGGCTAGAAAGGTAAGGAGGGGTGACAAAAATTTCTTCAGGTATATTAATGAAAGGAAAAAGACTAAAAAGGGAATTGTGAGACTGAAAGATGCTGCGAACCGCTATGTAGAAAATGATGAAGAAAAGGCAAATTTACTAAATAGATACTTTTGTTCTGTTTTCAGAGAAGAAAGTCCTGGAGAAGGACCGAGATGGACTGACAAAAGTACATGTGAGAGTGGAGTGGATTTAGCATCGTTCACGGAAGAGAGTGTGTATGAACAACTAGGAAACCTAAAGGTGGACAAAGCCATGGGACCGGACTGGATCCACCCCAGGATATTGAGGGAGCTCAGAGAGGTTCTGGCTGTTCCTCTTAAAGATTTGTTTAATAAATCCTTGGAGACGGGAGAGGTTCCATGCGATTGGAGAACGGCAGAGGTGGTCCCTCTTCACAAAAGTGGTGATAGGGAAGAAGCTGGAAACTACAGGCCGGTAAGCCTCACTTCGGTTATTGGAAAAGTAATGGAAGCAATGCTAAAGGACAGGATAGTGAATTTCCTGGAAGCCAATAAGTTGCAAGATCCGAAACAACATGGTTTTACCAAAGGGAAATCGTGTCAAACAAATCTCATTGAATTCTTTGACTGGATGACTGGAGAACTGAATCAAGGATGTGCTATGGACGTAATCTACTTAGATTTCAGCAAAGCTTTTGACACGGTTCCCCACAGGAGGCTCTTGAATAAACTGGACAGGCTGAAGATAGGACCTGAAGTGGTGAACTGGATTAGGAACTGGTTGACAAACAGAAACCAGAGGGTGGTGGTGAATGGAATTCGCTCGGAGGAGGGGAAGGTGAGTAGTGGAGTGCCTCAGGGATCAGTGCTGGGACCGATTCTGTTCAATATATTTGTGAGTGACATTGCAGAAGGGTTAGAAGGTAAAGTTTGCATTTTTGCGGACGATACTAAGATTTGTAACAGAGTGGACACCGGGGAGGGAGTGGAAAACATGAAAAAGGATCTGCGGAAACTAGAAGAATGGTCTAAGGTTTGGCAATTAAAATTCAATGCGAAGAAATGCAAAGTGATGCACTGAGGGAGTAGAAATCCACGGGAGAAGTATGTGTTAGGCGGGGTGACTCTGATAGTTACGGATGGGGAGAGGGATCTTGGGGTGATAGTATCGGAGGATCTGAAGGCGACGAAACAGTGTGACAAGGCGGTGGCCGTAGCCAGAAGGTTGCTAGGCTGTATAGAGAGAGGTGTGACCAGCAGAAGAAAAGAGATGTTGATGCCCCTGTATAAGTGGTTGGTGAGGCCCCACCTGGAGTACTGTGTTCAGTTCTGGAGGCCGTACCTTGCTAAGGATGTAAAAAAAATGGAAGCGGTGCAAAGAAAAGCTACGAGAATGGTATGGGATTTGCGTTACAAACATATGAGGAGAGACTTGCGGACCTGAACATGTATACCCTGGAGGAAAGGAGAAACAGGGGTGATATGATACAGACGTTCAAATATCTGAAAGGTATTAATCCGCAAACAAACCTTTTCCGGAGATGGGAGGGCGGTAGAACGAGAGGACATGATATGAGAGTGAAGGGGGGCAGACTCAAGAAAAATGTCAGGAAGTATTTTTTCACGGAGAGAGTGGTAGATACTTGGAATGCCCTCCCGCGGGAGGTGGTGGAGATGAAAACGGTAGCGGAATTCAAGCATGCGTGGGATAAACATAAAGGAATCCTGTGCAGACGGAATGGATCCTCAGAAGCTTAGCCGAGATTGGGAGGCGGGGCTGGTGTTTGGGTGGTGGGGCTAGTTCTGGGCAAGACTTCTACGGTCTGTGTCCTGAAAATGGCAGATTCAAATCAAGGTAAGGTATACACAAGAAGTAGCACATATGAGTTTATCTTGTTGGGCAGACTAGATGGACCGTACAGGTCTTTTTCTGCCGTCATCTACTATGTTACTATGTTTTCATGGAGAGAGTGGTGGATGCTTGGAATGCCCTCCCGCGGGAGGTGGTGGAGATGAAAACGGTAACGGAATTCAAAAATGCGTGGGATAAACATAAAAGAATCCTGTTCAGAAGGAATGGATCCTCAGAAGCTTAGCGGAGATTGGGTGGCAGCAGTGGCGTTCCTGGCCTGGATGGCACCCGGGGCGGAACGTCGATGCGCCCCCCCCCCAGATGGCACCCCCCCCCCGGGTGCACGCCGCTGGTGGGGGGTGCTGTGGCGCGCCTGCTCCTCCGAGTTCGCTAAACTTCGTTGATTCGCTGCAGCTCCCTCTGCCTCGGAACAGGAAGTAACCTGTTCCGGGGCAGAGGGAGCTGCAGCGAACGAAGTTTAGCGAACTCGGAGGAGCAGGTGTGCGCCGCGGCACCCCCCAGCGGCGTGCACCGGGGGCGCACCGCCCCCACCTTGGTACGCCACTGGGTGGCAGAGCCGGTGGGGGGGGGGGAGGCTGGTGGTTGGGAGGCGGGGCTAGTGCTGGGCAGACTTCTACGGTCTGTGCCGTGAAAATGGCAGATACTAATCAAGGTCAGGTATACACAAAACGTAGCACATATGAGTTATGTTGTTGGGCAGACTGGATGGATCGTGCAGGTCTTTCTCTGCCGTCATCTACTATGTTACTATCAGGCTTATTTTCGAAAGTGATCGCCGGGCATCTTCCGACACAAATTGGGAGATGGCCAGCGATCTCTCAAAGGCGGCGAAATCGGTATAATCGAAAGCTGCTTTTTTGACACCATCGCCGCTTTCCCGTTGCCGAGCCAGCGAAAGTTCAATAGGGCGTGTTGGCGGCGTTGCGAAGGCGGGACATGGGCGGGCATGGGCATGGCTACCAGATGGCCGGCTTTCGCGGATAATGGAAAAAAAAAAGCGTCGTTAATCAGTATTTCGCTGGGTTTACTTGATCCTTTTATTTTCACGACCAAGCCTCAAAAAGGTGCCCCAACTCACCAGATGACCACCGGAGGAAATGGGGGATGACCTCCCCATACTCCCCCAGTGGTCACCAACCCCCTCCCACACTAAAAAAATAAAAATAAAAACCTTTTTTGCCAGCCTGTATGCCAGCCTCAAATGTCATACCCACCTCCCTGACAGCAGTATGCAAGTCCCTGGAGCAGTTTTTAATGGGTGCAGTGCATTTCAGGCAGGCAGACCCAGGTCCATCCCCCCCCTTACCTGTTACATTTGTGGTGCTAAGTATTGAGACCTCCAAACCCCCCCAAAACCCACTGTACCCACATGTAGGTGCCCCCCTTCACCCATAAGGGCTATGGTAATGGTGTAGAGTTGTGGGGAGTGGGTTTGGGGGGAATTTGGGGGCTCAGCACCCAAGGGAAGGGAGCTATGTACCTGGGAGCTATTTGTATATATTTTTTTAATTTTTAGAAGTGCCCCCTAGGGTGTCCGGTTGGTGTCCTAGCATGTCAGGGGGACCAGTGCACTACAAATGCTGGCTCCTCCCACGAGCAAATGCCTTGGATTTAGCCGGGGTTGAGATGGCCGCTTTTAGTTTCCATTATCACTGAAAAACAAAACCGGCCATCTCAAACCTGTCGAACTCTGGCATTTGGCCGGGCCAAACCGTATTATCGAAAGAAAAGATGGCCGGCCATCTTTTTCGATAATACGGTTCGGCCAGCTGTTTGCGGTGCCGCCAAAATAGATCGCAGGCAATCTATTCCGCTGGCGCCATTCGATTATTCCCCTCTATGTTACTATGTAAGTGAAAAATGTTTTCTCCTATTTGTTTTAAAAGTATTTCCATGTAACTTCCTCGAGTGTCCCCTAGTCTTTGTATTTTTGGAACGAGTAAAAAATTGATTTACTTGTACTCGTTCTACACCACTCAGGATTTTGTAGACCTCAATCATATTTCCCCTGATCTGTCTCTTTTCCAAGCTGAAGAGCCTTAACCTCTTTAGCCTTTCCTCATACGAGAGGAGTTCCATCCCCTCTATCATTTTGGTCGCTCTTCTTTGAACCTTGTACCTATCTAAGGAAAGCCTTCTCCCCCGGTACCTATCTGAGGAGAACACTCTCCCCCCCATATCTGTCAGAGGAGAATCGCCCCCTTGTACCTATCTGAGGAGAGCCCCCTCCCCCTCCCCCCCCCCGTACCTGTCGAAGGAGTGAATCTTTGCTGGCCAGCTCATTCTCCAGTTTGTCGTTTGCATCATGGAGCGATGTGGCTTCTCTCTGGGCGCTCAGGTAACGCTTCTCCAGCGTGGTGATCCGTTCCTCCATGTCCTCCCTCTGGGCTAGAGCCTGACATGGCCGGACAGACAGACAGACAAACAGACATTTTTATTTGATTTTATACTTTACTATACTACTGTGATTTCTATTCCGCCTCTAACCAAAATAGTGCAAAGCAGATTACAAACTGTCAGAAAATAATCCCAATCGGACGGAATTACAAACACATAATTAGTTTACAATCTATAAATTAAATATTAAACAATCAAGATTCTCGATACAAAAACAGATATGTTTTAAGCATACAGTTCAAGCTTCTCCTTCTTACCTACAAATGCACTCAGTCTGCAGCCCCTCATTACCTCTCTACCCTCATTTCCCCTTACGTTCCCGCCCGTAACCTCCGCTCACAGGACAAATCCCTCCTCTTAGGACCCTTCTCCACCACCGCCAACTCCAGGCTCCGCTCATTCTGCCTTGCCTCACCCTATGCTTGGAATAAACTTCCTGAGCCCTTACGCCAAGCCCCCTCCCTACCCATCTTCAAATCCTTGCTCAAAGCCCACCTCTTCAATGTTGCTTTCGGCACCTAACCTTTATACCTTTCAGGAAATCTAGACTGCCCCTATTTCACTGACTGTACATTTGTCCTTTAGATTGTAAGCTCCTTTGAGCAGGGACTGTCCTTCTATGTTAAATTGTACAGCGCTGCGTAACCCTAGTAGCGCTTTAGAAATGTCAAGTAGTAGTAGTAGTAAGTGCTTTACGAAAAAGAATATATGGTGTAATAAGATGAACAGGGATAGTGTTCCAGATCTTAATACCCTGAAAAACAAAAAGAACGTCTGAGCTACAAACCAGGCCCCCATTTCCCCCTCTCCCCTGGAACCAGCTCAGCACCTGTTCCTGTGCCCAGCGGATACAGAGTCTGCGTTTTCTCAGAGATATACTGAGCTGCCCTCAGCTTGGAGAGCAAATCTACATCCCAGACCCTCCTCGGAAAGACTTAGTTATTTCTAATCAAGCTGCAGAAACACACTGCACAAATAACCCTTCACCTTTCACCCCTTCACTCTCTGGGTGATGAGGAAGAAACAGCCTCACTTCAAACGGAACATCCACCCATGCAACCTCCGAGAACACTGACCCACCTGTTTCTACATATGTGAAAATAAAGCCCCTTCATAATGTCAACATCTCCAGCTGTCGGCCAAATCTGATGCACTCTGTGTGACCAGATACCATCTAGATATTTTAATTCCATTTCCAATAAAATCACTCTTCCACCTCCTCAACTTCCCCTCCCAGATCCTGTATCATACCCTCTATATATCCTGATTTCTCTCCCTTAGATACGTTCACCAAGCAATATAGAAATCATTTTGTTCAGGGAAGACGGCTTAGCAAAATCCAAATAGAGAAGAGACATGTTTCACAAAGAAAAGAGAGAAAAAACATAGAATAAGGGACCACAAATTAGAAACAGAAACCCCGAGATGTCAGAGTCTGTCTGTAATGCAAGAGCACAGAAAGAGAAGCAGAAATGCATTTCCTCCTGTACTGAGCAAAATCCAAAGAGAAGAGACACATTTCCCAAAGAGAAGAGAGAAAAACAGAGCATAAGAGACCACAAATTAGAGACAAAAACCCTGAGATATCAGAGTCTGTCTGCAGTGCAAGAACAGAAAAAGCGAAGCAGAAATGCATTTCCTCCTGTGCTGGGTAACATCCAAAAAGACAAAACATATTAATTTCCAGAGTCAAGAGAGAAAAACAGGGGAAGAGGAAGTGATGTCAGCGGACCGAATGGCTGCTTAAACACTGAGCTCCAGCACACCCGCGATAAAACGAACGATTCCCCCCTCTATACAGCGATGAACGTGGGCACAAAACGCTCTTGAGATCTGCTATAGGACACGGAGAGCGGAGAAGGAATGCAGGCGAGTGGCGGTCCATTAAATCTCTCCCAATTTGCTTTTGAAAGCAGCGCGCCGAAAAAAAAAATGGCGGAGCAAACCGAGACTGTGCCAAACACGCAGGAATCGGATAGGGAGTTGTTCCCATCCCAGGAGCAAATGGACCGGTTGGGGGAGTTGCTACCTGAGCTCCGCAAGTGGCTACAAGAAATCCGATCCGACCTGAACGCTAGGTGCCAATCTGAGGGGAGAAATCGCAGAAGTCGGCCAGAGAGTAGACGAAGTGGAAAATCGGATGGAAGACCAAACGGAAGCTCTGCATTCCCTAGATTTGCAGGTCTCCGATGTCAGACTGGGACAACAACAAATTGGCGACAAACTGGAGGACCTGGAAAATAGAAGCAGACGCTGTAACCTGCGATTCCGGGGTATACCGGACACATCCGGTCTACCAGGATGCAGAGAACGGTGGTGCAAAAAATAGCAGGTGCGCTACTCTCCAAGGAGGGAACTACAATGAACCCAGAGGAAATAAGATAGAACGAGCGCATCGGGCATTGGGCCCGACAAGACAGAACTTGCCTAAAGATATTATAGCCTGTTTCCAGGAATATAAGATGAAGGAAAAAATCTTGCAGGCCGCTCGTCAAGTAGCTGATTTTAAATGGGACACACATCACATAGAGGTGTATCAGGACCTGGCTGCGGCAAATTTAAAGAGAAGAGCGGAGCTAAAGCCAGTGACAATCAAGCTACGAGAGATGGGCCTGCGTTATAGATGGCGACACCCATTTGCGTTGGTGTTCTATAAGGATGGAAAGATGCACCAAATCCGCACGATAGCAGAAGCGCGGGAGGCACTCCCAGAGGGAGAACCCTTGGAGACCCCAACAGCGACGGATAGGAGCGGGCCGATGGGAGCATTGATCAACCGCCCCAAATGGCAGAGAGTGGGGCGCAAGAGGCTACAGCGCCAGCAATCAGCGGGACGGCTGACCTGAAGCTCCTGGAGGAGACCTATCCAAATTGGAAGATCAGGTGAAATGAGCAGCAGATCAATGGACCGAGACAGAGAAGAAATAGAACTGAAGACAGTTGATGTTATTTGTTGAGTTTGAGAGGGAGGGGGGATATATATCTGTATATAAGTTATATAAATATATGCATAGAGTCCAAGGTATGGGCTGAAATATAAAACTACCCCGGGGGGATGTTTTTGTACTAAGCAACAGCGACGCTTCTAATTAAGGTGACAGAAGGGTGAAAGGAGGTCACTTCCTGCCTGAGTAGCACCTACTGATTAAAAGTTCTGGTGCTTATGCTGAATGGGGAAGGGGAGGGAGTGGGGAAGGAGGAGGGAAGGGGGCGTAGAATTGGTTTATGGGGGGAGAAGCGACGAAGAGATGGACAGTGGGATGGCAGGATAGATATGCAGTATAACAGTAATACAGATGGCTCTTAATTGTGTGACTCTGAACGTCAGAGGCCTTAATACCCCTCAAAAGCGCTCTCAGATGTTCAGAGAGATGATACGCATGAAAGTAGATGTAATGTTCATCCAGGAGACGCACTTGAAACGAGGACATGAGCGACTAGTGAGGCATAAGAAATACTCACTAATACAGTATGCCTCCAATAGAGAAGGGATAAAAAAAAACAAAGGGGTTTTAATAGCGTTTTCCAGTGCGTGCCCATGAATCATACAGGAAATGATAAGAGATCCTGAGGGGAGATACCTCATGGTAGTGGCATCACTGTATAATGTACAATATACTTTGGTATGTGTATATGCTCCTAATGATGGCCAAAAGGAGTTTATAGAAGAGCTGGAAAAGATAATTCAGAAGGAAGCTAGAGGGCATCTCCTATTAGGCGGTGATTTTAATATCGCACTAGACCCACATGTGGATAATTCGGGAGGCATAGCGGGATATGCTCAAAAGGATAGGCAGCCTATGAGAAGCTGGATGGCACGGGAATGTCTGGTGGATGTCTGGAGAGAGATACACAGGAATGAGAGAGACTACACATACTATTCGCCTAAATATAAAACATATTCGAGAATAGACTATTGGCTGGGTGATGGAGCCATAAGGGGCAAAATATTGCAGACTGAGATTGAGTCCTGTTCCTGGACTGATCACTGCATGGTGAGGTTGGTGGTGGCAATCAGGACAAAACAGAGGGGGTGCAGAAACTGGCGCATGAACGAAGCTATATTATTAGATCCCCAAACTGCACAACAAGTTGAAAAAGGCATAGAAGAATACATCAAGATTAATGATACAGGGGAAGTTCAACCTGTGAGTGTTTGGGAAGGGCTGAAAGTAGTGATAAGAGGACAATTAATTGCTTTACAGACACACCTGAATAAAGAAAAAAAAAGATAAAGAAATTAAGATAAGAGAACAGATGGAAAGACTAGAAAAGGAACATAAGGCTGATCCCACCAATAGTAAAAGGGAGAAGGAAATACAGCAGATAAGAGAACAGCTTAATGCATTACATCTAGAGGAAATAGCCATTCAGCTACAGTCAGTGAAGCAAGAACACTTTGAATTTGGTAATAAAGCTAGCAGACTCTTGGCTCATAAATTAAAAAAAAGAGAACAGCGCAACTATATAGCTGCTATAAAAAATATGGAGGGGAATATACTTACTAAAAGTGAGGATATACAAGAAGCATTCCGGAACTTCTATAGCCAATTATATAAAGGGGAGCAGATAGCCACCAAGGAGGAATTGGCGAACTATGTGGAGGGGATAGAACTGCAGAGGGTAACGGAGGGCGAGAGAGACAGAATATCAGCAGCAATCACATTAGAGGAGATAGAGGAAGCAATAAGCGACCTGCCTAATCATAAGGCCCCGGGGCCTGATGGCTTTCCAGTACGATTTTATAAGATGTACAGGAAATGGTTGGCCCCCCTATTGCTGAAGGTGCTCACCTCTTTGATGAAGCGCAGGAGATACCCTATTCCTGGAGACTGGTGGAAATAGTACTAATTTTGAAACCAGGAAAAGACCCGCAACAATGTGGCTCATACAGACCAACATCTCTTCTAAATACCGACTACAAGATTTTCACTAAAATACTGACGCGTAGACTGAGAGGAGTGATGCCACGCTTGATTCATAATGACCAAGCAGGGTTCATAGAGGGGCGTCAAGGGGGAGACAATATTAGATGCCTGATGCATGTAATTCAGCAAATAGAGGATGAGAGGGACCCGGTACTCTTGCTCTCAGTAGATGCAGAGAAAGCTTTTGACCGGGTGGACTGGGCCTTTCTATTAACATTGGTGAAAAGGGTTGAAATGGGAGATAGATTTTACAAGTGGCTCCAACTCATATATGCGGAGCCCATGGCAACCCTAAAAATTAATGGTGGGCAGACTAGTCCGGTGTGGTTATATAGAGGTACGAGACAGGAATGTGCTCTGTCCCCTCTCTTGTTTGCCTTGTCTATAGAGCCACTAGCACGGAAAATTAGAGAACACACAGGAATTAAGGGGGTGGTCAGAGGCAAACGAGAACACAAGATTATGCTCTTTGAGGACGATATTCTGCTGACTCTCTCGCACCCGAGTAGGACCCTTCACGGGGTGATGGAGGTGATAACACAATATGGGCGGATGTCAGAGTTCAAAATCAATCTAGCAAAATCGGAAATCCTCAATTTAACAGTATCCCAAAAAGAGGTACAGGAGATAAAGGAAAGGTACCCATTTGTGTGGGCCCTAAAATCTATCAAATATCTAGGGGTACAGATCACCCCCAAGGTGGAAAAGCTATATCAGGCTAATTACCCTAGTAAAGTAAAAGAGCTATTTGCTGAGCTAGATAGATGGGAGAGACTAACTACGGCATGGACAGGTAGGATCAATGCGATAAAAATGATAATATTGCCCAAACTGCTGTACCTGTTCACGGCTCTCCCGGTGCCGATCCCGCACATTTTTTTTCGGCGTCTGCACCGGAGAGTATTTGCATACATTTGGATAAAGAAACCACCGAGGGTCCGCAGGGGGGTTATGCACCAGCCCCCAGCAGTGGGAGGTATGGGGGTCCCAGACTTCCTTCTATATTACCAAGCGGCTCAACTAAAAATATTGGCCGACTGGACGCCGACTAGCACTAAGAAATGGCTTCATGGAGGAAGTGACGTCACGAAACGGCATGGCTGCATGCTAGCTGAGCTCCGTATAACCCGCGGAGATCTACAAGCTAAAAAGCCTGTTTCAAGCGGCGAAATTATTGCAAAACGCGAGCAGAGGAGAGCGCAACACAGCGGGATTAAACTCCCGATGCAGACGGAGACGGAGAGAGTGAATTTCTCCCGCTTCGCATTTACATCGTTGGCGCGCGGAGAAAATAAAATGGCGGCCGCAACATTGAACCGCCCGGAACGGGCGATCGCGGCAGCGGAACTTGTAGAATCAGCACCCTCAGGGGAAACACACACCAATAAAGACCAGGAGGAGCCCGAGGAAGAAGTGGGTCCGGAGTGGCAGAAATGGCTGCAGGAGATTCGGGCAGACCTGAAGGCAATGCGAAGTGAGCTGGTGACTATGGGGGCAGATCTCAAAGGTGAAATAAGAGAGCTAGGTTCTCGCCTGGAGGAGGCAGAAAATCGGCTTGATGCCCAGTCAGACGCACTCGAGACCTTAGATCAGCGAACCACGGAAAGCCAGCTAGCCCATCAGCAGGTCCTCGACAAGTTAGAGGATCTGGAGAACCGTAGTCGCAGATGCAATTTGCGGTTTCGTGGCCTGCCGGAGTCCCCTGCCTACATTGACTGTGAGGATACTATACAAAGGCTGACAAGTGATCTGCTAACAGCTGGAGGAACAGCAATAGAACCAACCGCGATCCTCATTGAGAGAGCTCACCGGGCACTCAGCTCTCCACGAGCCAATCTGCCTAAGGACATAATAGTGTGCTTTAGAGACTTAAGATGAAGGAGCAGGTGGCAAAAAGCGGCACGACAGACCCCAAATTTTAAGTGGGATACATACACAGTGGAAGTGTATCAAGATCTGGCAGCCACTACATTGAAGCGCAGAGCGGAACTCAAACCAGTCACTAGAAGACTTCAAGAACTGGGGATCCGGTACAAGTGGAGGCATCCATTTGCGCTAGTATTTTATAAAGAGGGTAAAATGCAGCACATAAGAACACTTGCAGAGGCGAAAGAAGTGCTACCAGAGGAAGTCGAGATGGAGACATCAACTCCGACGACAGCAGCAAAGAGAGGCCCAACCCGGGTGATACCGCCTAAATGGCAACGAGTAGGCAATGGTCAGTGACGCCTAAAACGCCAACAGTCGGCAACAAAAGTGACCTGAATGAGAAGCACTTCACTGGGAAGCCTCGGTTAAGGAGCAACTGTTGAATCAGCAAAAAGACAGAAGTTGATTGAACGTGCGCTCAGTGGCAATGCTGCAAAAAAAAAAGTTGGACCTTAGGAAGTGATTGGGTGATGTATTTTGTTTTGTTAATACTATGCAAACACCTGTTATGTTGTTCTGTTGTCACTTAATTTTATAGAAAGGTTAAAATTGCAAAGAGACAAGGCTTAACTCAAAGATGCAGGAGCCTCCGCGGAAATATGGACTGAACAGCTTACACTTCCTTCTAGAATGCCCTTAGTGATATACAGGGGCAGCTTTCTAATGAGGGGAGGGGGGAGGGGGGAGGGAGGGAAACCCTGGGATAGGGACAAGAAAGAGGCCTATCAGGATGTTAAGGGGAGGGCTCATCAGAGGAAACCAATAGGAAATAGGCAAAGAAGCATAATGACTCAGAGATTAGCAGGCAATAGAGCAACTTATTATGACATCTCATGGCAGATATTAACCTACTACTGATTAATGCCAGAGGGTTGAATATCCCGAGAAAGCGACAACTCCTGTTTAGAGAAATGCTCCGTTTGCGAGCAGATGTGGTCCTAGTGCAGGAGACCCACTTACTATCCAGACATGAATATTTGTGCTACCATAAGAAATATCCCCATATATATTTTGCGTCCAATAGCGACAACACAAAGAGTAAAGGGGTAATGATGGCATTTGTGGGTGATAAACCCTGGAACATACTTAAAGTGACCAGAGACAAGGGGGGAAGATACCTCCTGGTAGTGTTGTCGCTATTAGGACAGATCTTTACTATAGTAAACGTGTATGGGCCGAATGCACAGCAAGAAGGTTTTTTCTCAGAGTTAGACCAACTGCTCCAGAAACATGTAGAGGGCTCCCTATTGGTGGGGGGGGGGATTTTAACCTTACCATGCAGGCTCATCTAGACAACTCCTCGAGTAGCATACAATATGGCCGAAGAGATAGAGCAAAATTGCACGAATTTGTGAATCATTGGCACCTAATAGACCTGTGGCGGCAAGTACACCCAAGAAAGCGTAGCTATACCTACTACTCTGCAGTACACAAGTCATCCTCCAGGATTGACTACTGGCTAGGAGAAGCAGCGATAGCAGGTTTGGCAGGGACACAGCAGATTTTACCTAGAACCTGGTCAGACCACTCTCCGGTTCTGATGCAGCTGACACTACCCAATACGCGAGGGAGACAGAAAAGCTGGCGTCTGGATGATGCTCTTTTGCAGGATCCGGCTAATCTAGTTAGCATTGAAACCAATATTAAAGAATATATCCAATTCAATGATAATGGGACAGTTTCACCGATAATAGTTTGGGAGGGATTTAAAGCAGTCATGCGGGGTCACCTCATAGCGCTGAAGGCACACACTAGGAAACAGCGGATGTTAAAAGAGGCGACTCTCCGGAAACAACTAGAACAGGAAGAAGCCAGGCTTCATAGTGGTGGATCGGAACATAAGCAGGCGAGCTTAGATAGAGCTCGCCGGCTGCGGGATCAAATCTGTGATTTGGAGCTAGCGGATATCTCCGAGAGTCTTCAGAAGGCTCAACAGACTCACTACGAATTTGGCAATAAGGCTAGCCGTCTTCTGGCCTATAGGCTAAAACAGCAAGCGAACCGCAACATAATTGCGAGCCTAAGGGATGAGGGAGGGGACACCCACACAGACTCTGATTATATAGAGTTAGCATTCAAAGACTTTATGAGAAGTTATACACCAGAGGCGAGGAGACAGATCATATAGAGATAACAGATTACTTAGAGGGGTTAGAGCTTCCAAGACTGACATCTAGTGCCACTCAGATGCTAGCATACCCCATTGAAATGGAAGAGGTTATTCACGCTATTAAGGAGCTCCCGGCAGGTAAGGCTCCGGGACCCGATGGCTTCACTGGCAAATTCTATAAAACATTTGGGAAGCTTCTGGCCCCATTGCTATTGCAAGTGTTTAATTCCCTAGAGGACAGTCCGGGGCTCCCCCCAACCTGGAATTTGGCTAATATTACAGTCATCCACAAGCCAGGGAGGGACCCACAGCTCTGTGGATCTTATAGGCCTATCTCACTGTTAGGGATAGACTATAAGATCTTCACAAAGATTTTGGCAACACGACTGCAAAAACATCTACCCTTTCTAGTTCATGAGGATCAGGCAAGCTTCGTGCATGGGAGACAGACATTCGATAATATACGTAGAGCACTACATTTGGTATACCATGCACAGGACACGCGGTCTCCATTATGCATTCTGTCACTAGATGCCGAAAAGGCGTTTGACAGAGTGAGCTGGTCCTTCTTGTTTGGAGTGCTAGATAAAATGGGATTCACTGGACGTTTCCTCCACTGGCTTCGTCTAATCTATAAAACCCCTCAGGCCTCCATTAGAATAAATGGCAGACTGACAGAGCCCTTCAATTTATATAGAGGAACAAGGCAGGGATGTGCAATGTCCCCCCCTGCTTTTTGCCATTGTAATGGAGCCGTTGGCGGTTAGGCTTAGGGCACATCCAGAAGTAAAGGGGCCACGATTGGGTAGAATCGAAACGCGGACGCTTCTCTTTGCAGATGACGTCTTGCTGATGCTAAAAGATCCTGAGACCTCCTTTCCGAAAATACTAGAGATGCTAAATGCATACGGGAAAGTCTCGGGGTTTAAGATTAATCTAGACAAATCTGAAGTGCTTGACATAAATATTCCCATTGAACAAAAATCCCGTCTACAGCAGGCAAACTCCGTTCCGATGGGCATCGCGATACATTCGATACCTGGGGGTTAATATTCCCAGAGACATCAAGGAGTTATACCAGGTTAATTTCCCCGAGATAGCGAAGCGTTTGCTGCAAGACTTGCAAAGATGGGGGGGTCTACAGTTGTCCTGGGTTGGGAGGATAAGTGCAGTAAAAATGGTAGTACTCCCAAGGATACTGTATCTTTTTATGGCATTACCAATTTCCATCCCAGATAGCTTCTTACGAGGCCTCCAGAGGGACATCTTCTCCTTTATCTGGAAAAAAAGACCACCGCGAGTTAGAAGAGAAGTTATGTACCAACCAAGGCAGCAGGGAGGGATGGGGGTCCCCTCTATTACCCTATATTACCAGGCGGCACATCTTAGAACAATAGCGGCTTGGTTCACAGACACAGAAAAATTGAGTGTCAGGATGGAGCAGGGCTGGGTGGGCCCCTTCCCGCTTAGGGCTATTCCATGGCTAGCTAAACAGGAGTTAGATGAACTCATCAAGGGATGTCCGCCGCTGATGCAGTGGCCCTTGCACACCTGGAGTGGGGTGCGAGAACAGTTCTTTCCAGGACGTAAGTTTTTTCGGCACATGTACCTTAGATTTGCTCCACACTTTACACCAGGAAGGCATACCACGGCCTACTGTGGCTGGGAAGATATGGGTCTGTGTACGTTGGGCCAAATGTGGGAAGAGAATACGACAATAGCGTTTGAAGAGCTCTGCAAGGAACATGGTTTATCCTCCTTACAGGCTTTCCAATATTACCAAGTACAGGACTTTATAAAGCGAAGGGCAAGAGATGAGCTTAACTTATCAGAAACTAAGATAGAAATGTGTATGATGAGAGGGGGAGGTAAGGGGAGCATATCAAGACTCTATGAAGCATTGCTTCTATACTCCAACCCCGTAGAACATTATTTAGCTATATGGAATGAAGCCTTGAAGGAAACATATACTTTTCAACAATGGAAATTAGCATTTAAATCTCTGCTTAAGGTCTCGATTTCTAGCTCTATGATTGAGAATGGACATAAGATATTATACTGCTGGTACTATACCCCGCATCGCATTGCAAAGATGTTTAGAGGATGCTCAGCTACATGCTGGCGACAGTGCGATGGAATAGGGGACATGTTCCACATCTGGTGGGCCTGCACACACGCTCAGACATACTGGACAATGCTTCTGAAATTTCTGACTGAGGTCACTGGGATAACCTACCCAATGAAGATGGATTACTGTTTGCTACATTTTAAACCCGAAGGAGTTCCAAATCCAATACATCAGTTTGCTGGACAACTGTTTGTGGCAGGCAAGCTGGTATTAGCAGCGGCTTGGAAACAACCATCACTGCCGGGCCTTCATAAAGTCCTGCAAAAATTAGACTACATTTGCCTTATGTCCAAACTCACAGCATTACGGAATGGACATTTAATACAACATCAAAAGACTTGGCAGCTCTATGAACAGTGGTTGTCCTCCCGAGACACTAAGAGACAGTAAATGTTAGGCACGAATGAGTAGATCGAGCGGGGGGGGGGGGGGGGGGTGGGGGGGGGGGGGGGAGGGAGGAGAGGAAGGGAGGGGGTGGGAGGGGCTCTGAGAAATTGAATGAGTGGAATTAGAAATGGGAAACAGTCCAGGCAAGGTGTCAAGCAATATGGTTGTATTAAAATTATTCTCTGTTTTGATATGTTTATACATGAAAATAATAAAATAAATGGAAAAAAAAAAAAAAGAAATGGCTTCATTGGGAAAGGGCATGGATGGGCTCCTGTTTTTTGGGAAATATATTGTGGAAGCCGAAAGCAAATGCCAGGGCGGAGGCGCGGAAACTCCCAATTGGGATGAATCACTTGCTTAATACATGGTTCCAAATTAGAGCAAAGGTTTTCCCTGAATGTCGCTATTTCTTGCAAATGGCCATAGGTGGTGCCCCGGGTTTCCCATTGGGAGAAGAAGAGAAAACGTATCAGATTTGGGCCAAGAAGGGACTATATATGCTGGGACAATTGTGGGAAGATGGGGAAATAAAGGGATTTGAGACAGTAAAAGAGGAGTATGATCTGGATGATAAAGACCAGGTCTATTATCACTGTGTGAGGAACTTCATCCAGAGAAGGGCAAGAGAGGAACTTGAGCTGACTGAGACGGGATTAGAGAGGGCACTGAAGGGAGGAGGGGGGAAGGGATGTATAACACGATTATATAAGGCATTGATACTATTCACTTCACCACAGGATTTCTATACGGATAGATGGGAAGCAGTGATACACAAAACTCTGCCGACAGGATGGTGGGCGAGCAGTTTAAGGTTCCTATTGAAAGCCTCAATCTCGCAGCCACTGGTAGAAAACGGATATAAGATCTTATACTGGTGGTACTATACACCAGATAGACTCCATAGGATATACACGAATGTGTCAGAAGATTGCTGGAGAGAATGTGGAGAAAGAGGGACATTTGTACACATATGGTGGGAATGCCCCAAGGTGCAAGTGTTCTGGGAAAAGATAGTGGAGGTGGTCAATGAGCTGGGAAAGGGGGGATACACGCGACAGATAGAATACTGCCTACTTCATGCGCGACAAAAGGAGAGCAGGGTGCAGGAACACAAATTGGCGATCCAAATCTTTGCTGCAGCTAAGATGCAGCTGGCCCGTGCATGGAAAAAAGTGGAAGTGCCCTCTATGCAAAGAGTAGGTTATAAAGTGGACTATATATATCAGATGTCTAAACTGACTGCGTTGAGAAAAGGACTGACGCAAGGGTTCCAGAAAATCTGGGAACCATATGAATGCAAAAGAGATCATCTATGGCTGCCATCAGGGGAGGGAGGAACAAGTGGGAGGGAGGATAGGGTGGAGAGGGTAGAGGGGTAAGACGAGAGGAAATGTGAGTTGGTTGATATGTACTATATAGAATGTATAGAGCTATGTAAGAAATATTTGGACCGTGTGGTCACCACTGTTCCAAAAGTTATCAAAAATTTAATAAAGAAATCTCTCTAAAAAAAAAAAAGAGAGAGAAAAACAGAGTAAGAGACCACAAATTAGAGTTAAAGACCCCACAACGTCAGAGTCTGCAGTGCAAAACCAGAGAAAGAGAAGCAGAGATGCATTTCCTCCTGTACTGAGCAAAATCCAAAGAGATTAGAGACATTTTCCAAAGAGAAGGGAGAAAAACAGAGAATAAGAGACCAGAAATTAGAAATAGAAACCAGCAGACACAAACTAAGCTGGAAACCCTGAGATACCAGAGAAAGAGAAGCAGAAATGCATTTCCTCCTGTTCTGAGCAAAATCCAGAGAGAAGAGACACATTTCCCAAAGAGAACAGAGAAAAAACACAGAATAAGAGACCACAAATTAGAGGAAAAACCCTGAGATAGAGTCTGTCTGCAGTGCAAGAGCAGCGAAAGGGAAGCAGAAATGCATCTCCTTCTGTTCTGAGCAAACTGCAAAGACAAAAGAGACAAGTTTCCCAAAGAGAGAGGGGAAAAGAGAGAATATGAGACCAGAAATTAGAAAAATAAACGTGCAGACACAAATTGAACTGGAAACTCTGAGATGTCAGAGTCTCTCTGCAGCGTAAGAGCAGCAAAAGAGAAGCAGAAAGATTCCTCCTGTACTGAACAAAATCCAATGAGAGAAGAGACACATTTTCCAAAGAGGATAGAGAAAAATAGAATAAGGGGATAAATATGCAGACACAAATTGAAAGAGAAAAATACCAAGCCTGTCCCCTCAGTACAGGAAAGTTTGGGGATATAAGCTCATCATGCCCAGAGGCTTCCCCCACACCCCCCCCCACACCCCCCCCCCCCCACACCCCCCTTCCCCCCCCACACCCCATCTTACCTCCTTCAGGTCTCTCTGGAGTTTAGCATTCACCTCCTCCGATTTGATAAGGTCTTTTTGTGCCGTATTCAGTTCCTCTTCCAGTTCAGCCATCTGGCGGCACATCATGGTGAGCCGTTCTTTCAGCTGGGACAGCTCCATCCTCTGCTTCTCCAGGACATCCTCCATCTCGGACTCCCGGCCCCCCCTTGGCTCCAAGTGTGAGGAAGCCCCATTCAACAAGGCCTGAACAAGAGAGGGCAAAAGCAGAGGAGAGGGAAAATAGATGGTAGATCCTGGCTTTGTTCACACTCCTTCCTATTTCCAATGGGAAAAGACGCAACAGCCTCACCAAGCTGCAAAGTCATCCCCTCGCCCCCATACAGACAAGGTCTCCCGTCACCAATAAGGACCAGACCCTCCTGTAACTGTCAGGACTCTTTTTAGGGTCCAGCCCTCTTCCTTCTCTTCCAGCTACCAAATCAAATGCGGATCATTCCCAACCTTCTGATCAGCTGGTTTCTTGAGGGAGCCAGAGCCTACTGGTATCAACTGAGCTCCATAATCTCCCCACTACCACCAGCCCCGATTGAATCCCTGCCAATAGAAGACCTCTTCTCCTCTCTTATACAATTCCCTGCCAATAGGAGACTCCTCCTCTCCTCTTACACTGCTTTGGCTGTTTCCATCTTTATCTTTACAGGTGTCATCGATTCCTGAACGTCTTCGGGCCAGCTGCTCCCGCAGAGTGAGAGACTAAAGGGCAGAAAGAGATTGACAGGTCACAGGCCTGACCCGAGCCCCCCCCAGCACTCCCTCCCTGCCTCCCTCCCGCCAACCTTTTCCCAGTGGCTCCATCACTCTCAGGAACCTCCAAGGACCTCCAAGGACACTGCTCACGCCAGTGGTGCATGGCTGGGGCCCACCACACCTCCAAACTCCCTGGAAAGGCTGTGAGGTGACCTGAGGGACAGCAGAGATGCCGGTGGCATGAAGCAGGGTCACTTTTCTGGGCAGGGTGCAGGTCACGGTACCTCCTGGCTGGAGATTTCCAGTTCTTCCTCCAGGACAGCCACTCTCTCCAGTGCCACTCTCAGACGCTCGCGGACCTGCGGACAGAGAACAAAAAGTTGGTGGAGGGGACTGTATATGAACTGCTCGTTTTCCAAACCTCCCATGCCCTCAGAAGAGATACTCCAGGCTCCTCAGAGCTCAGGTGCTATATCTAAGGTCTACCCGTCCTCACCCACCCCTCAAATCTCAGCCAGCAAGGGAGAGAGCAGCCACACTCACCTTCTCATCGAGAGCCTTGTGGTGTTCAAATAAGGATTTCAGAGCTTTCAACACTTCCACCTCGCTGGAGACCCCAGCAGGGGATTGGGCCTGCCGTTTCACCACTGTCATCCTGAGGGAACGCTCGTGCCGAGACACCAGGCATTCCAGGTGCTCCAGGAGCAGCTGGAAAGGGAGGGAGAGAGGGAGGCATAAGGAGGGAGACAACGACAGGACAAGTTAGGAAAGAGGTTAATCTATTTCACTGGGCTTCCACCATGATAAGTGAGGACATCACTATCCTCTCCCCAATTCATACATACATAAGTATTGCCACACTGGGACAGACCAAAGGTCCATCAAGCCCAGCATCCTGTTTCCAACAGTGGCCAATCCAGGTCACAAATACCTGGCAAGATCCCGGAAAAGTTCAATACACTTTATGCTGCTTATCCCAGAAATAAGTAGTGGATTTTCCCCAAGTCAATTTAATAATGGTCTGTGGACTTTTTCTTTAGAAAGCCATCCAGACCTTTTTTAAACCCCGCTAAGCTAACTGCCTTTACCACATTCTCTGGCAATGAATTCCAGAATTCATATGCCAGCACCCATCGCTCAGACACAGCATTACCCCAACTCCCCTCCCCGTTAACACACCAGCATCTTCCCCCACATCTCTTTCACTCAAACACTTGTATCTTTACCCCCTTCACTCAGACACCCATGTCTCTCCTTCTCTCTTCATCCCCAGGGGAGCATAAACTCTCTCCTCAGTCCTTTTCTCATTCATCGGGATCCCACGAAGCATCTCCCCGGCTTCCTCCCCAATTTCAACAGGGCCAGACTAACCCTGGTGTTATTCCTTTCTGCTTTTAACTCCGAAATCTCCTCCTCCCGTTCCAGGAGATGCTCCCGGCACATATTCAGTTCCTTGGTCAGGGCTGCAAATTCCTGAAGAGAAAGAGAGTCTGAGAGACAACTAAGGAAAGATAAAGGAGCTACTACAGACAGGGAGACACACACAATGAGAGATAAGATAGAGGCATTTAAATACCTCTGTGGTACAAATGAACAGGTGGAGGGAGATGAGAGACATGATAGAGACATTTAAATACCTCTGAGGTATAAATGTACGGGAGGTGGGAGAGGGGAGGTATGATAGAGACATTTGAATACCTATGTGGCATAAATGCACAGATGGATAGACTCAGGGTGATCTATGGTGTGGAAGAGGGGCTGAGTGCTTAGGACTAGGGAAAGCAGGGCTGTAACTTTTTCAAGGTTGGCTCATGAATTCACAGATGGTGTAGCTTTCCTTTCCCTCTCTGCATGCAGGTGACTTATTTAATTGGTTTGGGGTATCCACTATGCTGTGTGCTGAAAGGTTACTGTAAAATGAAATAAAAATATATCTCATTTAGCATTGCCTCAGGTACAAATTGAACCCTTTGGGCTCCCAGGGGCAGGGGGGTTCCTGCTGTACTTCACCTTAAATCCTCTGTCACATTACCAGTCCCATGTTTAGGAAACACTTTTCCAATATCTTTTCGGCTAGAGACAAATTTGTTGATATTTAAAGAGGAGTCATTATTTTGTCAGTTGATAGCTGGATTGATAGTTTTTAGTTTCATTTCATTAATGTTGTGTAATAACTTGTCTCTAATGTTTAACCGGTTCCCTGCATGGAATGTTATGATAAGTAGGCTATGAATAATTTTAAATAAAATAATAAATAAAACACAAAGCTTTGAGCTAAATCCAAACAAAATATTTTTCTTTCTGGAACAGGTGGTGGATAATGGAACAGCCGCCCTGTGGAGGTGGTGGAGTCGAGGACTGTAGCATGGGACAAGCACAGAAGATCTCTGAGGGAGAGGAAGGGATTGTAGAGGTTAGTAGTTAGGTGGATGGACAGACTGGATAGGCTGTATGGTCTTTATCTGTGTCATTTTCTATGTTTCTATGTACAGGGATCTCTGAGAGAGAGTAAGGGATTGCAGAGATTAGTAGTTGAGTGGCCGAACACCAGTGGCGTAGCAAGGGCGGGGCGGTGGGGGCGGTCGGCCCCGGGTGTCAGAGGGTGGGGGGGTGCTCCGCTCCCGCTGCTCCCACCCTGTACTACCTTAAAAAAAAAATTTTCGCAGCGCCGGAGTGGCAGGCAGCGCCTCGCGTCTGCCCTGCTGGTAAAAATCTCCTCGACGTCATGTCCGGCCTTCCTATTACCGCGAGGGCAGGCGGGACTCAATGTGGGAAGGCTGGACACGACGTTGAGGAGATTTTTACCAGCAGGGCAGGAGGCGCTGCCTGCCACTCCGGCGCTGCAAAAAAATTTTTTAAGGTAGGACAGGGTGGGAGCAGGAGAACAGAGCGGGTAGGTGTGTCAGGTCAGGTGGGAGGGGGGACTCAGATGGGGGAGCTGAGAGGGGTGCTCAGAGGGATGAAGGGGATTGGGGAGGGTTGGGGAGCCCAGATGCGGGTGCTCAGAGGGGAGAAGGGGGATTGGGGAGGGTGGGGGAGCCCAGATGTGGGTGCTCAGAGGGGAAAGGGGATTGGGGGGGGTGGGGGAGCCCAAATGCGGGTGCTCAGAGGGGAGAAGGGGATTGGGGAGGGTGGGGGAGCCCAGATGCAGGTGCTCAAAGGGGAGAAGGGGATTGGGGAGGGTGGAGGAGCCCAGATGCGGGTGCTCAGAGGGGAGAAGGGGATTGGGGAGGGTGGGGGAGCCGAGATGCGGGTACTCAGAGGGAAGAAGGGGATTGGGGAGGGTGGGGGAGCCCAGATGCGGGTGCTCAGAGGGAAGAAAGGGATTGGGGAGGGTGGGGGAGCTCAGAGAGGTGCTCAGAGGGGAGAAGGGGACTGGGGAAGGGAGTGCTCAGATGGGAGAAGGGGTCTGAAGCTGGAACTGGGGTCTGACAAGGGGGCAGGAGGGAAAATAGGGCCATGCCTGGGGCAGGTGGGAGAATGGGTCTGGGGCTGAAAAGGGGGGATGCAAGGCATGTGGTGGATGAAGGGGGCTGGAACTGGGGGCTGAAAAGGAGGGTAGTTGGGATAAGGGGGCTAGTACTGGAACTGGGGGCTGAAAAGGGGCAGGGGCTGAAACTGTGGGGACTAGGGGCTTTAAAGGGGACAGGGAGAACTGGCTGGGGCTGAAGCTCGGGACTGATGGGAGAAAAGGGCTGTGGACTGGTGGGATAGTGGGGCTGAAAAGGGAGGCAGGTGGGAGATATGGGCTGGGGCTGGAACTAGGGGCAGGTAGAATAAGGGGACTGGAACTGGGTGCTAAAAAGAGGGGGCAGAGAGAGAGGGGACAGACCCTGGATGGAAGGGGGGAGCGTGAGGGAGGGCTGACCCTAGATGGATGGGAGAGGGAGGGCAGACGGATTGAAGGGGCAGAGAGAAAGGGCAGATGGTGGGTGGAAGGGGAGAGAGAAAGAGGGCAGACTGGGGCAAATGGTGGATGGAAGGGGCAGAGATAGAGGGCAGATATGGATGGAAGGGAGAGAGAGGGCAGCCAGTGGATGGAAAGGGCAGAGAGAGAGGGCAGACAGTGGGTGGAAGGGACATTAGAGAGGGCAGACACTGGATGGCAGAGAGAGAGCAAAGACAGATGCTGGATGGAAGGAAGATGGTGAAAAGAAGATGAGGAAAGCAGAAACCAGAGACAACAAACTGTAAATATATATTTTTATTATTTTGCTTTAGGATATAGTATTGTAGCTGTGTTAATAAATGTTTATAAATAGAACATGTAAATAAGGTAATCTTTTTATTGGACTAATTTTAATACATTTTGACTTAACTTTCAGAGAACAAAACCCCCTTCCTCAGATCAAGATAGGATACTGTAACAGCACTATACTGTACTGACCTGAGGAAGGAGATTTTGGCCTCTGGAAGCTAAATGTATTAGTCCAATAAAATGGTATTATTTTATTTTCTGTATTTGTTTTATTTCTATTTGTTAATTTGTAAAGTGGTGATTGGTATTTGTTAGTTTTTTCAAATATACATCTGCTGTCTTTATATTTTGCACAGTACTAGGGGACATTTTCTGTTTCTGTGGTGTTGCATTGTATGCAGAGTCTGGCATCGGGGGTTCAGTTTAATTTTTGTCTAAATAGAAAGTTTATGATTATTTATTCTATAGTGGATTAGGGTGTATTTGTGTTTGTGAAAAAGACATGGCTTTCAATTGGCATTGACTGTGCAGGATCGACGATCTGTACTATTCTGTCTGATTTCGTTTTACAATATGTGAATTGATGTTCTAGTGCTCACTGTAGTGTTTAAGATGCTTTCCTTTTCCTTGTGTGACTCGTAGATATTACTGCTTATGGTATGGTAGAATTGCTCTATAGGTCCTGAGTGTTTTGTATTCTTGGTATGCCTAGTACTGGATTTGGGGGGGTGTTAAAAAATGACCGGCCCCGGGTGTCAACTACCCTAGCTACGCCACTGCCGAACACACTGGATAGGCCGTATGGTCTTTATCTGTGTCATTTTCTAGGTTTCTATACACAGAGGATCTCTGAGGGAGAGGAAGGGATTGTAGAGGTTAGTAGTTGGGCAGATGGACAGACTGGATAGGCCGTATGGTCTTTATCTATGTCATTTTCTATGTTTAGAGGATCTCTGAGGGAGAGGAAGGGATTGTAGAGGTTAGTAGTTGGGCAGATGGACAGACTGGATAAGCCGTATGGTCTTTAGCTGTGTCATTTTCTAGGTTTCTATGTACAGGTATCTCTGAGAGAGAGTAAGGGATTGCAGAGATTAGTAGTTGGGTGGCCGAACACACTGGATAGGTCGTATGGGCTTTATCTGTGTCATTTTCTATGTTTCTATGTACAGAAGATCTCTGAGGAAGAGGAAGGGATTGTAGAGATTAGTAGTTGGGTGGACAAACACACTGGATAGGTCGTATGGGCTTTATCTGTGTCATTTTCTATGTTTCTATGTACAGAAGATCTCTGAGGAAGAGGAAGGGATTGTAGAGATTAGTAGTTGGGTGGACAAACACACTGGATAGGTCGTATGGGCTTTATCTGTGTCATTTTCTATGTTTCCATGTACAGAAGATCTCTGAGGAAGAGGAAGGGATTGTAGAGATTAGTAATTGGGTGGACAAACACACTGGATAGGTCTTATGGTCTTTATTTGTATCATTTTCTATGTTTCTATGTACAGAGGATCTCTGAGGGAGAGGAAGGGATTATAGAGATAAGTAGTTGGTGTGGATGGACAGACTGGATAGGCCATATGGTCTTTAACTGTGTCATTTTCTATGTGCAGAGGATCTCTGAGAGAGAGGAAGGGATTGTAGAGGTTGGAATGCCCTCCCGCGGGAGGTGGTGGAAATGAAAACAGTAACAGAATTCAAACACGCGTGGGATAAACATAAAGGAATCCTGTTCAGAAGGAATGGATCCTAAGGAGCTTAGCCGAGATTGGGTGGCAGAGCCGGTGGCGGGAGGCGGGGATAGTGCTGGGCAGACTTATACGGTCTGTGCCCTGAAGAGGACAGGTACAAATCAAAGTAGGGTATACACAAAAAGTAGCACATATAAGTTTATCTTGTTGGGCAGACTGGATGGACCATGCAGGTCTTTTTCTGCCATCATTTACTATGTTACTATGTTAGTAGTTGGGCAGATGGACAGACTGGATAGGCCGTATGGTCTTTATCTATGTCATTTTCTAGGTTTCTATGTACAGAGGATCTTGAGGAAGAGGAAGGGATTGTAGAGATAAGTAGTTCGGCGGATGGACAGACTGGATAGGCCGTGTGGTCTTTATCTGTGTCATTTTCTATGTACAGGGGATCTCTGAGGGAGAGGAAAGGATTGTAGAGATTAGTAGTTGGTGTGGATGGACAGACTGGATAGGTCTTATGGTCTTCATCTGCCATCATGTTTCTACATTTCTATATTTCACTCAGGAGAAAGCACATGCTGGACAGACAGGGGGAGGGTGTGTAATATGTGTGTGTGGGGGGGGGGGTGACAAAGTGCAGCACACAAGGAGAAAGGAATTTAGGGGAAGACTTGTGGGATTTGTTGGGGGGGAGAGAGAGAGACATGTAGGTCTCTAGGCATTGTCTCTTTACCTGAGGAAGTGCGATGCTGAGCTGTCGCTGCAGAGATTCCTTCTCGTGGCTCAGTTCACGGAGACGTAGCTGTGCCGTGGCCAGTCCCTCTTGTGTCTCTCGCAGAGTCTCCAGCAGACGCTCTCGCTCATTCAACATGTTCACCATCAGTTGCTCAAAGTTGGCATCATCGGCGCTGTATGTGGAGCCGCGTCTGTTGTCTTCACTGATGGTCGGCATCACCTCACACATCATCCTGACGGCTCTCCGCAAGAGCGGGGCTCAACTTATGACAGGAAGCCAAGGAGGAGGAGGGACACCAGCACAGGAAGCCGGGGGCGGGCAGAGTCGCCTCAACAGGAAACCAGGGGGGGGGGGAGTGGGCAGTCTTCTCAGAACAGGAAACCAAGGAGGCAGTCACCTTAGCACAGGGAACCAAGGAAGGGGGGGGGGGGGTCACCGCAAGACTGGAAAACAAGGGGTGGGCAATGATGGGGTCACTTCAGGACAGTAAGCCAAAGGGGGTTAGTGACGGAGTCAACTCAGGAAAAAGAAGAAAGAGGGGCTCAAACCAGTTCAAGACAGGGGTCCAGGAGGGAAAGGATCAACTTAAGACAAGAATCTGTGGGGGGAGAGAAGGAATTGCAAACTGGGAAAAGACTGTGGCCACCTCACCTAGGGACAGGTAACCAGGAGGATGGGGTCAGCTCAAATAGTAAACTGGGTGGGCAGAGGTCACCTTGCCTCACGACAGGGAAGGGGGGAAGAGGGTTACTTCAGGACAGGAAGTATGGGGTGGGGGGCTCTCCTCAGCAAAGAAATTAAAGAAGGATGAGGGGGAGGGCTGAGGTCTCTTCACCTCAGCACAGGAAACTTGGGGGGGGTAGAGGTTCCCATCAAGACACAGGGTGGATCTGATAACTCCAGGACAGAAGATTCTATGAGGAGAAGGGGGGCACGTTAGGACAGAAAAAGACTCTGAGAGGGTCACTCCAAGAGACGAGACCCACTGGGGATCACTTCAGAACAGAAGACCCAGTGGGGGGGGTCACTCCAGAACAGGCAAATGAAGAAGAGAAGTCACTTCAAAACAGGAAACAGAAAAGAGCCAACATCACCTCAACTCAGAACAGGAAACTATGGGGAGGCTTGAGGGGTCCCTCAAGGGAAAGGAAACTGGGGATGCAGCTCACCGCTAGTCATGAAGCAAGTAGATCACCTCAGGAAAGGAAAACAGGGCTGGGTGATGAAAGTGGAAGAGGGGCATAGGGAGGAAGTTAAAGGGGAAATGGGATTCAATGAAGCAGGTACAGGATTTGTTAAGGGGATGAGAGAAAATGGAAACCAGGGATCACAGGGAAAGGCACAGGACTAGAAGTCAAAGGGGAAGGTGGGGAAGAGGAATGAAAGGGGTTACAGAGAAAGGTATGGAACTGAGGGGGTGGATGAGAGGGGGAGCCAGAATTAGGGGAGAGAGAGGGAAGAATTGGGGGAAGTGGCAGATTTCAGAGAAAATGAAGGGTCAGAGTGTGAAGGGAAGTGTCTGGCAGGTGAGGTAGATAACACACCGATGATCAGAGGTGCCTTGGAGGGGGGACATTTCCCGAGCCACAAGCCCTATGGATGTCAGCCGGGAATCTATGGGGAGACAGGAAAGAGAGAGATATATAAATCCCACATAGACCTAACAAAGCAAATATTCCACCCCCCCTTAAAAAAAAGCCATGGTAGTTATGCAGCCCAATGGGCCACCAGATGAAACATCACAGTGGTTTCTGGGACGTTCTACCCTTCCAGAAGGCAATCTCTCCCAGAATAAGGACTGAAGATCCAGGATCCCAAAGAGGCATTAGCAGCACCTCTCTTGGGAGCTGGATGTCCCCTAAAAAAAAGCACCCCCCCCCCCCCACTCTCTCCGTGAAGCTTCAATGCTTGGCAAGGTCTCCCACCCCCTGAAAGTCCTGTCACATATAAAGGTCCTCCCCAATTCTCCTCACTACCAGAACCTCAAGGCCTTTAAGACCCCTCCCCGAACATAACCTCCCCACCCAAGAAGAGGGGAGAACTTAGTCCGGTCCTCAGGGTCATGTACACCTCAGAATGGAGACCTGAACTTCTCATGCATTACTACTGTAGACAAGGAAAATATGAAAACTTTTCTCCACCATAATTACCTCCTCCGAATACTGCCTCATTCATTACTCTAATTGGTAATTAAAGCCGTTTCAAGTTCTGTCACAGAGACCGACTCTACGCCCAGATGTGAAGCGAGGCTGCCGCAAACAGCACAGTCGCTGCCTGTATGTTGCTGTTTATCCCTAGCTCCTGACTCACAGTTTGGCAAATTTTTAAATCAATTCTTCTAGTGAGCTTAGCTGGAACAAGCTTCTGTCATGGAAATGAATTGCTCTAGGCTAGTACTTGGTGAATGTGGGAATGACCCTGTGCCATGGATGTGAAATTCTCTAGGCTAGTCCTGGGTGTGTGTGGGAATGACCCTGTGTCATGGACATTATTTGTTGCACTTGTATTCCACATTTTCCCACCAATTTGCAGGCTCAATGTGGCTTACATTATACCGTAATGGCGATCGCCATTTCCGGATAGAGAAATACAAGTGGTATTGCATTTAGGTAATTAAGTGGTAAAGTAGAATACACAGTGGTATTGCACTGAAGTTCCTAAAAGATAAAGTGAATTATAAAATAAGTTAGATAATCAACTATAGAAAGTTCATTTCCAGTATATGAGATAAAGTGGTAGTGCGTATTGCTTCAATATCATTAGTAGCTCGTAGGTTATTATTCTAGTGCGCAGTTTTCGGTTTTGTCTAGTTCATGTAGAGTCTAGTTGTCTAGTATTTAGGATGGATCATTATGGTATGCCTTTTTGAACAGGTTGGTTTTCAGTAGTTTTCGGAAGATTGCTAGATCGTGCATTGTTTTTATGGCCATTGGTAGTGCGTTCCACAGTTGCATGCTTATATAGGAGAAGCTGGACACATATGTGGATTTATATTTCAGTCCTTTGCAGCTGGGGTAGTGGAGATTCAAGAATGTGCGTGATGATTTTTTTGTGTTCCTAGCTGGCAAGTCTATGAGGTCTGACATATAGATCGGGGCTTCACCGTAAATGATTTTGTGGATCAGGATGCAAAACTTTGAATGAAATTCGTTCTTTTAGTGGGAGCCAGTGTAGTTTTTCTCTTAGGGGTTTGGCATGTTCGTATTTCATTTTTCCAAATATGAGTCTAGCTGTCGCGGCTCTGATGTCACTCCGGTGTTGGTGAGCTCTCGAGTCTTCCCGAGCCCCACTAGGGCCAGGAAATCACCGAGCACCCCGAATCTTCACCCGCGGCGACCGCCGTTCACCGAGGGTTGAGCCCTCAGCTGCGGGCGGCCAGCAGGACTGCTGGAACCGCGGGGTGACGGCTGGCCTGGCTGGATGTGGGTACAGAGTCCTTGGTGAGCGTGGCTTAGCCGGGCGGCTAGCTGAGCACGGGGAACGGACACAGTCTATACTGGAAATAGCTAGCAGGACGGCTAGCTGGCACGAGGAACAAACACAGTCTTTACTGGAAATAGCTAGCAGGACGGCTAGCTGGCACGAGGAACAAACACCGTCTTCACTGGAAAGAGCTAGCAGGACGGCTAGCTGACACGAGGAACAAACACAGTCTTTACTGGAAATAGCTAGCAGGACGGCTAGCTGGCACGAGGAACAAACACAGTCTTTACTGGAAATAGCTAGCAGGACGGCTAGCTGGCACGAGGAACAAACACAGGCTTGGAATGTGGCTTCAAACAACAAAACGGAAGCACTGGACCCCTTCCGTGTTTCCGTTTAAATCCCCGCTCGTCCTGGCTGGGGAACCGCTGGAACCAATCCTCTTCGCCCAGGCCGGCAGCGGGGGGACCGGATTGGTCCTCCCGTCCGATGGGCGGAGTTCCTACGCGGATGCGCCAATCCGGCGCAAGTGGGCGGAGCCTCCTCGCTGGTCCCGCTGTAGCGAGGAGGACGACGACGCCGGTGCCGCCATCTTGGCCGGCGGATCTCCTTCTCCGAGGCCGGCGCTTGCTCTTCTGGATCGCCGGCCTCGGAGCAGCCTGCAGTCGCGGCGATCCCCGTGGCAGCCTTCCCCCGCCGCCCCGCATCCCATGGGCACCCCAGCCTCTCGCTCCGGCCCGCGGACCGCCAGGTAAGGGCCCGGAACGGGACAGTATCTTCCCCGGATGACCCCTTCTCCCGGGGCTTGGGTTTGGACGGATATCGGGCGTGGAAGGCTTTGACCAATTCTGGGGCATGAACATTAGCCACGGGTTCCCAGGAATTGTCTTCGGGGCCAAAAGATTTCCATGATAACAAATAATGCAGTCTTCCCCGCCGCCACTTTGAGTCGAGAATTTCTCCTACCTCGTACTCCAGGTCCGGGGCCACCTGGAGATCTTCTTCTTGGGCCGGGGGCGGGTGCCACCCGGACCCCCGGAACCGCTTCAATAACGAGATATGGAAGGCGTTATGCACTCGTAGGGTGCCGGGTAACCGCAACCGATACGTTACTGGCCCAATTCGTTCTTGGATTGCATATGGTCCCGCATATCGAGGTCCCAATCTTCGGGAAGAACCTCGGAATCTCAGATGTTTCGTGCTTAACCATACCTTCTGTCCTGGTTGGAGCACGGGGGCGGGCCGCCGATGGCGGTCAGCAAAGATCTTGTCCTTGGTCGCGGTCTTCTGTAATTGTTCCCTAGCCATCTTCCAGACCTTTTGTAGGTCGGCCACGACTTGGTCCCCCGCCGGGGTTATGGCGGTAGCCGGGAACGGCCCTGGAAGCCGAGGATGTCGTCCATATACCAGGAAGAACGGGGACTGCCCTGAGGACGAGTGGTCACTTTGGTTATAGGCGAACTCGGCCCAGGGAAGTAGAGAAACCCAGTTATCTTGTCGTTGGTTGACAAAAGCTCGTAAGAATCCTTTCAAGGTTTGATTAATCCTCTCAACCATGCCGTTGGTTTGAGGATGGTAAGCGGATGAAAAATGGTTCTCCACCCCCAAGGCCGTGCACAAAGTTCTCCAGAAGCGGGAGGTAAATTGGGGTCCTCGGTCACTGATGATCCGAGTGGGTAGTCCATGTAGTCGAAAAATGTGGTGAATGAAAGCTTGAGCTAGAGAGGCGGCCGACGGGAGGTTCGCGAATGGAACAAAGTGAGCCATTTTAGAGAACCGATCTATCACAACCCAGATCACGGTATGACCCTGGGAGCGAGGTAAGTCAGTGATAAAGTCCATGGATATCTCCGACCAGGGACTGGTCGGCACGGGCAGTGGCTGTAGGTCTCCCACGGGGGCTCCTCCTACTGGCTTGGTTCGGGCACATACCGGGCACGAGGTAACAAACTGGAGGATGTCTCGTCTCATCTGTGGCCATCGATAATGTCGTGTGATGAATCGGAGTGTCTTTTGGTACCCGAAGTGCCCGGCCCATCTAGACGAGTGCCCCCATTGCAGAACCTCTTTCCGATCGGCGGCCGCCACGAATTTCTGGATCGGTGCAACCTCCCCTGTGGCCGCACTGAGACAAGCGGGGTCTAACATCGGATGAGTCTCCTTAGTCTCTTCTGGTACCTCAAAGGCCCGGGAGAGCGCATCTGCCGGGGTATTCTGGGAGGCCGCCCGGAACACTAATTGAAAATTAAACCTGGCAAAGAATAATGACCACCGAGCCTGTCGGGGATTCAACCGCTGAGCCTCTTGGAGGTATAGGAGGTTCTTATGATCAGTGATGACCGTGAACCGGTGTTCCGCTCCTTCCAGCAAGTGTCTCCACTCCTGCAGCGCTAGTTTCAAAGCCAAGAGTTCTCTATCCCCTACCGTATAATTCCGCTCGGCTGGGGAGAATTTACGTGAAAAGAAGGAGCACGGTTGGCGCCGGCCTTCGGGGTTGATTTGAGAAATGACCGCCCCGGCCCCTAGGGCGGACGCGTCCACCTCTACAATGAAAGGTTTCTCAGGGTCGGGGGTCAACAGAATAGACGCGGACTCAAAAGCCTCTTTTACCAGATGAAAAGCCGCTTGCGCCTCTGGCGGCCAATCCCTGACCCTCGCGTTCTTGTGGGTGAGCGCCGTCAACGGGATTGTCAACCGGGAGTACTGGGGAATAAATTGGCGATAGTAATTGGCGAAGCCCAGGAATCGTTGTAAGGCCTTCAGGCCCTTCGGTTGAGGCCACTCTCGAATGGCTTGGAGCTTGTCTGGCTCCATCTGTAACCCCCCTGGAAGCAGGATATGCCCTAAAAAGGGTAAGGATCGCTGATGGAAAGCGCACTTACTCAGCTTAGCAAATAGATGGGCTTGACGTAGGCGGTGCAGCACTGCACGAACATGGCCCGGATGCTCCAGGGGGTCCTTAGAGTAAACTAGGATGTCGTCCAGATATACAATCACCGTGGAATTTAGCAAATCCTCTAGTACACAATTGATAAGGCGTTGAAACACCGCAGGGGCATTGCAGAGACCGAACGGCATCACCCGATATTCAAAATGTCCCTCGTGGGTGTTGAAAGCCGTTTTCTATTCGTCCCCGGACCGGATTCGTACTAGATTGTAGGCCCCCCGCAAATCTAACTTCGTGAAGATCTGAGCTCCTTGCAGTCTGTCCAAGAGCTCGGGAATGAGCGGCAGCGGGAACCGATCCTTCACGGTGATGGCATTTAATCCCCGATAGTCAATGCAAGGTCTCAGCGACCCATCCTTCTTGGTAACGAAAAAGAACCCTGCCCCGGCTGGGGATGTAGACGGCTGAATGAACCCTTTCCGTAGGTTCTCATGGATGTATTCTCGCATTGCCTTGAACTCTCCTCGGGACAGTTTGTACAGTCGGCCCCGTGGGGGTACCGTATCCGTCTTCAAATTGATAGCACAGTCAAAAGACCTATGCGGCGGTAGTACCTCCGCCTCCTTGGGATTAAACACATCTGCAAAGTCTCTATAATCCATAGGCAAGGAGCCCAGTTCACCCGGTCCCTCCTCGGGCAACGTATTTAAGGCCGGACAGCTGCCAGCCCGACCCTTACAACAGGTCTCTTGACAGGAATTACCCCACGCTTGAATTCTTCCCCCGGCCCAGTCGATAACCGGGTTGTGGTATCGTAACCATGGCAGTCCCAGAACCACAGGGTGGATGGTCCGGGATAATACTAAGAATTCGGCTTCCTCCCGATGGTTCTCCCCCACTTGCAGTCCCAACATTGGAGTAATCTCAGTGACCGGCTGGGGAAGGGTAGTTCCTTGGATGGAGGTTATCCGCAGCATCGGCCTCCGGGGGAGCGTGGGCCAGCCCATTTGCTGCAGCAGTTCGAGCCCAATAAAATTGCCCCCTGACCCCGAGTCCACCAGGGCTCGGGTCTGAACCGTGGCCTCCTGCCACCGTAAGGTCACCGGTAGGATGATCAGGGTGTCTGGTAGGGGAGCGGAGTGCCCCAAGAACCCTCCCCTCAGGGTGCCTTGGGGAGCGCATTTCCCGGCCGGATGGAACAAGTCCGGAGGAAATGCCCAGCCTTCCCACAATAGAAGCACAGTCCGTTTGACTGTTGTTGCTGTCTTTCGGCGGGAGTCAACCGTTGCCGGCCCATCACCATCGGCTCCTCCCCGGGCTCCGTAGTGTCCCGGTTCCCCTGGCGAGAGGACGGCCCTTTGCTCGTCCGGGAGGTCCCTCGTGCCCACTTCTGCCGCTCCGCCCGGGCTCTGGCTCGCTCCTGGAATCGGGTGTCCACCCGTATACAGAGTGAGATGAGGGCATCCAATTGTCCGGGAATCTCCCGTCCCGCCAATTCATCCTTGATTCGTTCTTGTAATCCCTCCATAAAAATGGCCATCAAGGACTCCGGATTCCAATGCAGCTCCGTGGCTAAGGTACGGAACCGGATGGCATAATCGGCCACCGTACCTTCTCCCTGATGAATCCGGAGCAGTTCCGATGCCACGGAGGAAGGTCTTCCCGGAAGGTCGAACACCATCCGGAACCGGCGCTGAAATTCGCTATAATCATCCAAAATGGGGTCATGTTGTTCGTTCAGGGGGGCCACCCAGTCCTGGGCTTTTCCTTCACAAAGGCCCATAATGTAGCCCACCTTACTTTGGTCCGAAGCAAAGGCCTCCGGTTGCATCCGGAAGGCCAGGTTACACTGGTTGAGGAACCCCCGACAACCTCCCGGGGTCCCATCGTATCGTGCTGGTTCAGGGAACCGAGGTCCCACGCGGAACCCTCCCATACGGGGAGCCGCTGCGGCCCCTTGGACCGCAGCGGCCTGGTTCTGTACCTGAAGCGTGGAAAGCTGAGAACATACATTCTGGAGCGCCCCAGACAGGGCATTGAGCTGTTCCTGTTGCTGCTGGAGAACCTTGGCCAGGTCCCGTAGATCAGGTTGCGTCGGCGAGCTCATGGCTTCCGTTTTCTGTCGCGGCTCTGATGTCACTCCGGTGTTGGTGAGCTCTCGAGTCTTCCCGAGCCCCACTAGGGCCAGGAAATCACCGAGCACCCCGAATCTTCACCCGCGGCGACCGCCGTTCACCGAGGGTTGAGCCCTCAGCTGCGGGCGGCCAGCAGGACTGCTGGAACCGCGGGGTGACGGCTGGCCTGGCTGGATGTGGGTACAGAGTCCTTGGTGAGCGTGGCTTAGCCGGGCGGCTAGCTGAGCACGGGGAACGGACACAGTCTATACTGGAAATAGCTAGCAGGACGGCTAGCTGGCACGAGGAACAAACACAGTCTTTACTGGAAATAGCTAGCAGGACGGCTAGCTGGCACGAGGAACAAACACCGTCTTCACTGGAAAGAGCTAGCAGGATGGCTAGCTGACACGAGGAACAAACACAGTCTTTACTGGAAATAGCTAGCAGGACGGCTAGCTGGCACGAGGAACAAACACAGTCTTTACTGGAAATAGCTAGCAGGACGGCTAGCTGGCACGAGGAACAAACACAGGCTTGGAATGTGGCTTCAAACAACAAAACGGAAGCACTGGACCCCTTCCGTGTTTCCGTTTAAATCCCCCGCTCGTCCTGGCTGGGGAACCGCTGGAACCAATCCTCTTCGCCCAGGCCGGCAGCGGGGGACCGGATTGGTCCTCCCGTCCGATGGGCGGAGTTCCTACGCGGATGCGCCAATCCGGCGCAAGTGGGCGGAGCCTCCTCGCTGGTCCCGCTGTAGCGAGGAGGACGACGACGCCGGCGCCGCCATCTTGGCCGGCGGATCTCCTTCTCCGAGGCCGGCGCTTGCTCTTCTGGATCGCCGGCCTCGGAGCAGCCTGCAGTCGCGGCGATCCCCGTGGCAGCCTTCCCCCGCCGCCCCGCATCCCACGGGCGCCCCAGCCTCTCGCTCCGGCCCGCGGACCGCCAGGTAAAGGCCCGGAACGGGACACTAGCTGCTGTGTTTTGAGCAGTTTGGAGTTTCTTAATGATTTGTTCTTTGCATCCAGCATAGATGGCATTGCAGTAGTCTAGGTGGCTTAGTACCATTGATTATTTCAGGCTACAAAATATTTCCCTAGGGAAGAAAGGTTTTATTCTTTTGAGTTTCCACATTGAGTGGAACATTTTCTTTGCTGTATTTTTCACATGGCTTTCAAGTGTGAGATTTCGGTCAATTGTAACTCCGAGGATTATCAAACTGTCTGAATCAGAAAGGGTGTAGTCTGGGGTGTTTATGGTGGTGGGTTTGTTCGTGTTGTATTGTGACACTTGACATTTCGCCCATTAGATTGTAAGCTCTTTTGAGCAGGGACTGTCCTTTGTTGTTAAACTGTACAGTGCTGCGTAACCCTAATAGCGCTCTAGAAATGTTAAGTAGTAGTAGTAGTAGGATAGAATGAGACTTTGGAGCATATTTTCAAAGCACTTAGCCTTCCAAAGTTCCATAGGTTTCTATGGAATTTTGGAAGGCTAAGTGCTTTGAAAATATGCCTCATTGTGTTTTTTCTGCGTTGAGCTTTAGTTGGAATGCATCCGCCCATGAATTCATTATTTGGAGGCTGTGTGTGATTTCATTTGTGATTTGTTAGATCGTGTTTGAACGGGATGTATATCGTGACATTGTCTGCGTAGATGTAAGGATTAAGACCTTGGTTGGATAGTGATTTGGCTAAAGGTGTCATCATTAAGTTAAAAAGGGTTGGTGAGAGCGGTGATCCTTGGGGTACTCCACATTCAGGTTTCTATGGTGATGATGTATTTGAATTTGATATCACTTGATATGTTCTTGCGGTTAGGAATCCATTGATCCATCTAAGTATGTTTCCTCCAATCCCAAAGTACTCTAGGATGTTTAATAGTATTTGGTGGTTAACCATGTCGAACGTGCTGGACATGTCAAATTGTAGTAGAAGTACACTATTGCCGGTTGCAATTCTTTGTTTGAATTTAGTTAGGAGAGTGATTAGTATTGTTTCGGTGCTGTGGTTGGATCGAAATCCTGACTGTGATTCATGTAGTATTGAGAATTTGTTTAAGTAGTCGGAGAGTTGTTTGGTTACCATACTTTCCATTAGTTTGACTGCCAGAGGGATGGATGCTACCGGGCAGTAGTTGGTTATGTCATTTGTTTTTTTTCTTTAAGTCTTTGGGTATAGGGGTAAGTAGTATATTTCCTTTATCCTTGGGGAAGAGATCATGTTGTAGCATGTAGTTTAGGTGTGACGTGAGGTCCATTATGAAGCGTGGGGGGCCAGTTTTAAAAGGTTGTTGGGATACATATTCAGTTTGCAGTGGGATTTGGCGAATCTGTTTATTGCTTTGGTGACGGTTTCGTCAGTTATAAGATCAAAGTTTGTCCAGGTTCGGTCTGCTGGGTATTCATTGGGAATAGGGTCCAGGCAGTCAATGAATTTTTCGTGATCGGTGGTAGTAAGTGGCAGCGTGGATCCTAGTTTTATGATTTTCTCATTGAAGTATTTAGCAAGGTTGTCTGCTGATGGGGTGTCTGTGCTGGTTGTGGTAACTGGAGTGGTATCTAATAGTTTGTTCACAAGTTAGTAAAGTTTATGTGCATCTTTGTAGTCTGGCCCTATTTTGGTTTCGAAGTATGCTCTTTTGGTTTGTCTTATTGTGTATTTGTATTTTCTTTGCATTTGTTTCCATGCGTTAAGTGTGTATTCATCTTTCATATTTTCCATGCTCGTTCTAGTCTCCTAACTTGTGTTTTTAGTTTTTTCAGTTCTTCGTTAAACCAAGGTATCGAGATGTGTCTTCGTGTAATTCTTGTTTGTAATGGTGCAATTTTGTCTAATATGCTCCTGCATCTGTTGTCCCAATTTAGGAGGTAGTGTTTGGAGTCTGTTTGTGCTATCCATTCGTTTTTGTAGATCTGTTGCCAGAATGTTACAGGGTCAATTTTGCCTCTCGTGGTGTAGGTTGTGCATTCTTGCTTGTGGTATGTGCCTTTTTTTCGCCACTGTAGGGCAAGGTTTAGTTTGTGGTGGTCTGACCATGGTATGTCAGTCCATTTTGTATCGGTTAGGATAAGGTTTAAGTCTGAGGACAGTTTGTGTGTGATGAGGTCAATTGTGTGTCCTTTGACATGGGTAGCTTGCATATTTGGCCAACTGAGGTCCCATAATTGGAGGAAATCCTTGCATTCACGTGCATTGGTTGCATTAGGGTCTTCTAGGTGTAGGTTTATGTCCCCTATTATAAGTAGATTAGAGTTAGATACACAGGTATTTGATATGAAATCCATGAAGTGTTGTTGGCATTCTTGCCAGTTACCTGGTGGTCTGTAAAACAAGACAACATTTAGGTGGTCCAGCAGGGTAGTACGGTGGATTCTAACTGAGGCAATTTCAAGTTTTGGTGTTATAGACTCGGCTGTTGTTACGGTGAAGTGAGATCTATAGATTAGTGCTATGCCTCCTCCTCTTTTTTCATTCCTTGTCCAGTGGGTGATTTTGTAGCCTGGGGGGCAGAGTTCTAGAATTATGGGGTCCTTGTGATTGTGGATCCAGGTTTTGCTGATGAAGAGTAGATCGAGATTGTCTGCCGTAATCCAGTCTGTGATTATTGTTGTTTTGTTGACTACTGATCTGGCGTTGAAATGTTCTAGGCTAGTCCTGGGTGTATGTGGAAATGAGCCTGTGTCATGGACATGGAATGTTCTAGACTAGTCATGGGTGTGTGTTGGAATGACCCTGTGTCATGGACACTCTGTATCTGTCATACCGGAATTGGCAATCGCCACCATGGTACTATGTAAGTCACATTGAGCCTGCAAATAGGTGGGAAAATGTGGGATATAAATGCAATAAATATATAAATAAATAAATGACCCTGTATCATGGATGTGACATGTTCTAGGCTAGTCCTGGGTGGATGGGGGAATGATCTTGCCTCATGGACATGAAATGTTCTAGGCTAGTCATGGGTGTGTGTTGGAATGACCCTGTGTCATGGACATTAAATGTTGTAGGCTAGTGCTGGATGGATGTGGGAATGATCTTGCCTCATGGTCATGAAATGCTCTAGACTAGTCCTGGGTGGGTGTGAGAATGACTCTCTATTATGTACTTGAAATGTTCTAGACTAGTCCTGGGTTGGTGTGGGAGTGACCCTGTATCATGTGCGTGAAATATTCTAAACTAGTCCTCCTGGGTGGGTGTGGGAATAGCCTTGATAATGGACATGAAATGTTCTAGACTGGTCCTGGGTGGGTGTGGGAATGGCCCTGTCATGTATGTGACGTATTCTAGACTAGTCCTGGGTGGGTGTGGGAATAACCCTCTGTCATGTATGTGAAATGTTCTAGACTAATCCTGGGTGGGTGTGGGAATGACCCTCTGTCATTTATGTGAAATGTTCTAGACTGGTCCTGGGTGGGTGTGGGGATGACCCTGTGTCATGGATGTGAAATGTTCTAGGATGGTGCTATGTGGCTGTGGGAATGACCCTGTGCCATGGATGTGAAATGTTCTAGGCTAATTCTGGGTGGGTGTGGAATGAACCTGTGTCATGAACATGAAATGTTCTAGGCTAGTCATAGGTGGGTATGCGAATTACCATTTTCTATAGATGTGATAAGTTCCACACTAATCCTGAGAATGTGTAGGGATGACCATGTGTCATGGATATGAAATGTTCTAGGATGGCGCTATGTTGATGTAGGAATGACTCTGTGTCACGGACGTGAAATGTTTTAGGCTAGTCCTGGGTGGGTGTGGAAATGACCCTGTGCCATGGACATGAAATGCTCTAGACTAGTCCTGGGTGGGTGTGGGAATGACCCTGTGTCATAGAAATGTTCTAGACTAGTCATAGGTGGATATGGAAATGACCATTTTCTATAGATGTGATATGTTCCAGGCTAATCCTGGGGGTGTGTAGGAAGGATCCTGTGTCATGGATGTGAAATGTTTTAGGCTGCTCCTGTGTGGATGTGGGAATGACCCTGTATTATGGATGTAAAATATTTTAGCCGGTCCTGTGTAGGTGTGGAAAGGACCCTGTGTCATGAATGTGAAATGTTCTGGAGTCTCTTTCAACAGGAAGCTCTGGAACGAGGGGATATAGGATGAAGGTGAAAGGAGATAGACTCAGAAGCTGAGGAAATACTTCTTCACGGAAAGGGTGGTGAATTCGTGGAACGGCCTCCTGGTGGAAGTGGAGGAGACAAAACTGTATCTGAATTTAAGAAAGCATGGGACAAGTACATAAGATCTCTAAAGGAGTGATAGGGAGAGTAGATGGCATGGATGGGCAGACAGGATAGGCCATATGGTCTTTTTCTGCCTTCATGTTTCTATGTTTCTGATCCCAGGTGGGTGTGGGAAGAACCCTGTGTTATGGACATAAAATGCTCTAGACTGGTCCTGGGTGGGTGTGGGAATGACCCTATACAATGGACATGAAATATTCTAGGCTGGTCCTCATTAGGTTTGGGGATAATCCCATGTCATAAACATGAACTGTTCTAGGTTAGTCCAAGATGGGTGTGGGAATGACCCTGTGTCATGAATGTGAAATATTCTAGGCTAGTAGGTGTGGGATGACCTTGTGTTACGGACATGAATTGTTCTAGGCTGGTACTGAGTGGGTGTGGAAATGACCCTGTGTTAGGGACGTGAGATTTCCTAGGCTGGTACTGGGTGAGTGTGGGAATGACCCTGTGTTAGGACATGAGGTGTTCTAGGCTGGTGTTGGGTGGGTGTGGGAATGTCCCCATGGTAAGGACATGAGGTGTTCTAGGTTGGTCCTCGGGGGTGTGCTACTGATCCTATGCCAGAGAACAAAAAGGACAGTAACCTGTTGGATGCCTGGCTCTCATCTGTAACCGTCTTTGGTTCCACACTTTTTGACATGGACATACTACCTGTACAGTCATTTCGTAGAGGTATTATTCAACACCAATCTTACCTTCGAACCGCAAATTTCTCGATTGGTGCAATTTGGTTTTCTGACAACTCGTCGCCTTCGTTCATTATGTAGTGTCTTAAATTTCTCTACTATGCCTACTCTTATACAAGCATTCTTAATTTCACAATTGGACTACTGTAACTCGGTTTCTACAGGTATTACCAAACAACGCTTGCAATGTTTACAAACCTTACATAACGCTGCCTCTAGTTTCCTGTGCTGTGCCCAAACAATATATTAGCTACCAATTCATTTTTGCACCCGATATAAGATTGTGTGTTTGACCTTTAAGAAAAACTACATTTGCTCCTAATCAAAGAATGAATTGCGTTCAAAATTTGCACCCAGGCTCACAAAATCATTCACAGCGAGGCCTCGAGCTATATAGCAGACCTTATAGACTTACCAACCAGAAACACAAAAAAGTCAGCACGCACATACCTAAATCTCCACTACCCAAGCTGCAAAGGTCTAAAATATAAATCAACATATGCATCCAGCTTCTCCTACATAAGTAAACAACTTTGGAATGCACTACCAAACGTTATGAAAGCAATGCATGACCTAACAATCTTTCGGAAATCACTAAAAACCAACTTGTTCAAAAAGGCATACCACAATGACCCAACCTAAACACCTGAACCCTGCAATACAACAAAACTTATACTAGAACTGGACAATACTTATTTCTTCCTCCTAGACTACCTAATTCATTCTATTACTTATGAACTTTAAAGCAATCACCACTTTGTATTTCTCTACCGGAAATGGTGATCGCCATCATGGTACAATGTAAGCCACATTGAGCCTGCAAATAGGTGGGAAAATGTGGGATACAAATGCAACAAATAAATAAGACCTACCATTTGGGTACTCCTTCCTACTTGTCAAGCATGGTTATTCCCTTTACCTAGACACGCTCTTTACATTTCCTCAACGGTCATCGTCTCACTCTTTCCGCTCCAAAGAAGGCGCACTATGAAAGTACTAGAACATCTGCATTCTTTTATTTAACTCCAAAACTATGGACTGACCTACCCCCTTAGATCAGAACTCTCCTTTTCAGAATTTAAATCCTACTTGAGAACATATTACTTTGAACTAGCTCATGGGTCAAGTTCCTGATTTCTTTTTTTCCCTCTCTTCAGTTCTGCTATGTCTGAAGGATTTCTAAGCAATCCCTTTTCCCCTTACCCTCTTTCTCCATGTTTTACCCTTTACCTTTCTTCTTTATTCAAAGTTTGAATGTGTCAACTTTGCTATCAATTTTAATGGCGTTCTTTTCTAGTCATTTTACGAATTTTATAAATGTAAACAGTTTTGACCAAATTCTGATAAAGCAGTATATCAAATTAATGAGTACACATAAGCATTCTCTTCAGGGTTTTTCTTTTAAAACGCCACACAGCTGCAGTCGTTCCTCTTCCATCCTTTCTCCCTGAATACTCCAGATATCTCCCTGTCCCCTCCTTGTATACAATGGACTCTTTGCTATGACAGAGCCCACCAGGCGCTTGCTTACTAACAACTCAGAACCCCCTTCAGGTAATTCCCCCCCCCCCCCCCAAGACATTCTTCCCCACAGCACGCATTCTGGATCTATTAAATTAAACCCCGTCTCCAGCAATGCCAAGCAAAACACCCCCAAACAAACCCCAGGCCTCACTTTACAGGCAACCTCCCCTACACGCCTGTCACTCTCTGTCTGCAGCTCACAGACCCCCCCCCCCCCCCCCCACAGCTCAGGAAAGGTCACACACAGAACCCTGAAAGATGCTGCCGGCCACCCACAGGCCACAGCTTGAGAAAAATAGTCTTTCTCTTAACATTTGTGAGCTGAGCCCCTAGGAATCCAAGAGAAAATCAGGAAGAAGCCTTTAATAGTCCCCATGACTCCCCTCCGAGCACCATGTTAACAAGCCTGTGTCTCTATAGGCCTTATGAAAAACCTGACAGTGGATCCACCATCATGAAGGAAAGAGGGAGAGAAAATGCCTCAGAGCGTTGGAAGGGAGGAGAGAGACACTCTGCACATATCAACTTGGTCCCAAATCTGAGGATGCCTCAGTGCAGAGATACATATGTCCGCAGGATGCAGGTTCCCAAAGAGGCAGGAAACACCTACAGCAAACCATGAAAAGGAGAGAAAACTAAACTACCATACAGCACACATTCTTTCAGATATGTCAGACCCGGCACACACACATAGGAAAGTCCACTGGATGGCTTTCCCACCACGTTAATTTTCTGCAGAGAGGAGAGCTGCAAACAGCAGGCACTTGAACTCAGGAAAGCCCCCTCTCTCTCTCCCTCCCCCTCCCTATAAGCTCTGCCTTCCTCAGTGATGGGCAGCAGAGGTCTCTTGGACAGATGAAATGATGGAAGGGTATGCAAACCCAAAGTGGGGGCAAACCAGGTGATTCTCAAATTAACCAAAACAGAGACATGGTGGGGTGGGGATGCTGGCATGATTAGGTGGGGGGATAGAGGGGAAACACCTCTGGCCAGATTTGGCGGTGGGGGTGCTGGTGCTTTGGATGGTGATGCTGAGAGTGGGGGATGCTGGTACTTTGGATGGTGATATTGGGGGAGGGAGACGATACTTTGGATACTGATGTTGAGGGTGGGGGATGCTAGTGCTTTGGATGGTGATGTTGGGGTTGGGGGATGCTGGTGTTTTGGACGGTAATGCTGAGGGTGGGGGGTGCTGGTACCTTGGACGGTGATGCTGGGGTGGGGATGCTGGTGCATTGGATGCTGATGTCCGGGGGGGATCCTGGTTCTTTGGATGCTGATTTTGGGGGGCTGGGATTCTGATGCTTTGGATGCAGATATTGGGAGTGGGGGATGCTGGTGGTGGTGGGGGATAATGGTGCTTTGGATGCTGATGTTGGGAATGGGGGCTGGTGCTTTGGATCGTGCTGTTGAGGGTGGGTATGCTGGTGCTTTGGATGGTGATGGGGGTTGCTGGTGCTCTGGATGCTGATGTTGAGGGTGGGGATGCTGGTGGTTTGGATGCTGATGTAGGGGGTGGGGGATGCTGTTGCTTTGAATGCTGATGTTGGGGTTGGAGTATGCTGGTGGTGCTTTGGATGCTGTTGGGAGTGGGGGATAATGCTGCTTTTGGGTGATGTTGGGAGGGGCCAGGGGGATGCTGGTGGTTTTGATGCTGTTGGGGGAGGGCGATAATGGTGCTCTGGATGCTGATGTTGAGGGTGGGGATGCTGGTGGTTTGGATGCTGATGTAGGGGGTGGGGGATGCTGTTGCTTTGAATGCTGATGTTGGGGGTGGGGGATGCTAGTGGTGCTTGGATGCTGTTGGGAGTGGGGGATAATGGTGCTCTGGATGCTGATGTTGAGGGTGGGGATGCTGGTGGTTTGGATGCTGATGTAGGGGGTGGGGGATGCTGTTGCTTTGAATGCTGATGTTGGGGTTGGAGTATGCTGGTGGTGCTTTGGATGCTGTTGGGAGTGGGGGATAATGCTGCTTTTGGGTGATGTTGGGAGGGGCCAGGGGGATGCTGGTGGTTTTGATGCTGTTGGGGGAGGGCGATAATGGTGCTCTGGATGCTGATGTTGAGGGTGGGGATGCTGGTGGTTTGGATGCTGATGTAGGGGGTGGGGGATGCTGTTGCTTTGAATGCTGATGTTGGGGGTGGGGGATGCTAGTGGTGCTTTGGAAGCTGTTGGGAGTGGGGGATAATGGTGCTCTGGATGCTGATGTTGAGGGTGGGGATGCTGGTGGTTTGGATGCTGATGTAGGGGGTGGGGGATGCTGTTGCTTTGAATGCTGATGTTGAGGGTGGGGATGCTGGTGGTTTGGATGCTGATGTAGGGGTGGGGGATGCTGTTGCTTTGAATGCTGATGTTGGGGGTGGGGGATGCTAGTGGTGCTTTGGATGCTGTTGGGAGTGGGGGATAATGGTGCTTTGGATGCTGATGTTGAGGGTGGGGATGCTGGTGGTTTGGATGCTGATGTAGGGGGTGGGGGATGCTGTTGCTTTGAATGCTGATGTTGGGGTTGGAGTATGCTGGTGGTGCTTTGGATGCTGTTGGGAGTGGGGGATAATGCTGCTTTTGGGTGATGTTGGGAGGGGCCAGGGGGATGCTGGTGGTTTTGATGCTGTTGGGGGAGGGCGATAATGGTGCTCTGGATGCTGATGTTGAGGGTGGGGATGCTGGTGGTTTGGATGCTGATGTAGGGGGTGGGGGATGCTGTTGCTTTGAATGCTGATGTTGGGGGTGGGGGATGCTAGTGGTGCTTTGGATGCTGTTGGGAGTGGGGGATAATGGTGCTCTGGATGCTGATGTTGAGGGTGGGGATGCTGGTGGTTTGGATGCTGATGTAGGGGGTGGGGGATGCTGTTGCTTTGAATGCTGATGTTGGGGTTGGAGTATGCTGGTGGTGCTTTGGATGCTGTTGGGAGTGGGGGATAATGCTGCTTTTGGGTGATGTTGGGAGGGGCCAGGGGGATGCTGGTGGTTTTGATGCTGTTGGGGGAGGGCGATAATGGTGCTCTGGATGCTGATGTTGAGGGTGGGGATGCTGGTGGTTTGGATGCTGATGTAGGGGGTGGGGGATGCTGTTGCTTTGAATGCTGATGTTGGGGGTGGGGGATGCTAGTGGTGCTTTGGAAGCTGTTGGGAGTGGGGGATAATGGTGCTCTGGATGCTGATGTTGAGGGTGGGGATGCTGGTGGTTTGGATGCTGATGTAGGGGGTGGGGGATGCTGTTGCTTTGAATGCTGATGTTGAGGGTGGGGATGCTGGTGGTTTGGATGCTGATGTAGGGGTGGGGGATGCTGTTGCTTTGAATGCTGATGTTGGGGGTGGGGGATGCTAGTGGTGCTTTGGATGCTGTTGGGAGTGGGGGATAATGGTGCTTTGGATGCTGATGTTGAGGGTGGGGATGCTGGTGCTTTGGATGGTGATGTTGGGGGTGGGAGATGCTGGTGCTTTGGATGCTGACGTTGGGAGTGGGGGAGATGCTGGTGGTACTTTGAATGTTGATGTTGGGGGTTCATAAGTACATAAGTACATAAGTACATAAGTAGTTCCTGGTGGTTTGGATGTTGATGGTGGGGGCTGCTGGTGCTTTGGATGCTATTGGTAGTGGGGATAATGGTGTTTTTGGATGCTGATGTTGAGGGTGGGGATGCTGATGCTTTGAATGCTGATGTTGGGGGTGGGAGATGCTGGTGGTACTTTGAATGTTGATGTTGGGGGTTCCTGGTGGTTTGGATGCTGATGTTGTGGGTGGGGGCTGCTGGTGCTTTGGATGCTGTTGGGTGGGATAATGGTGTTTTGGGGTGCTGTGGTTGGGAGGGAGAATGCTGGTGCTCTGGATGCTGATGTTGAGGGTGGGAATGCTGGTGTTTCCTGGTGGTTTGGATGGCGATGTTGGGGGTGGGAGATGCTAGTGCTTTGGATGCTGATGTTGAGGGTAGGGATGCTAGTGCTTTGGTTGCTGATGTTGGGGGTGGGAGATGCTGGTGCTTTGGATGCTGATGTTGGAGGTTGGGGAGATGCTGGTGGTACTTTGAATGTTGATGTTGGGGTTTCCTGGTGGTTTGAATGTTGATGTTGGGGTTTCCTGGTGGTTTGGATGTTGATGGTGGGGGCTGTTGGTGCTTTGGATACTGTTGCGAGTGGGGGATAATGGTGTTTTTGGGTGCTGATGTAGGGAGGGGAGATGCTGGTGGTTTGGATGCTGATGATGAGAGTGGGGGATAATAGTGCTTTGGATGCTGATCTTGGTCCCTGCCTCCCTCCCCTCGGCCGCTTCTCCTCTTACCTGTGTTTGGGTCCTCCTGGCCGGGCCTCCCCCTCCGCCGTCCCCGGGGCCGGACGGCCGCGCTCTCTCCCCGCAGCAGCAGCTGCCGATCCCCGCCGGTGCACCTCCCCTTTAACACCGCCCGCGAAAGACAACCGCCGAAGCCAATCAGCGGTCAGATATCAGCCAATGATCGCGTGCCCCGCCCTTCTCGATGGTTCCCGATCAATCAACCGCCGGCAGGGGCGGGGCTGATGAAAGGGATGATGTCATCCGCCTGTAGCTGCGATGACTTAAAGGGGAGGAGTGGTCCAGGAGAGGAAGGGAGGGGGGCGCAGGTACAGCACGCGCCAGCTGTGTGCAGATGCGCTGCAGGGCTAGGGCTCGAGCCAGCCACACAGGGGGATTCCCCGATCCATTAGCATTACATTTCCCCCATGCTAATTACACCCGAGACATCCTCGATCTATTAATATTACATCAGACCCCATCTAGAATACACCCAAGACAACCCCGATCTCTTATTATTACACCTTCCCCCCAACCTGGTTAGATATCCCCGATCTATTAGTATTACAACTCCCCCTACGTTAGATTACACCTAAAACAGCCAAGATCTATTAATATTACACCTCCCCCAATGCTAGATTACACCCGATACATCCCCGATGTATTAATATTACCCCTCCCCCAACTAGATTACACCCGAGATATCCTCGATGTATATTACACCTTCTCTCCCCCCCACATTAGATTACACCCGAGACATCCACGATCTATTAATATTACATCTCCCCCTCTAGAATACACCCGACACCCCCGATCTCTTAATATTACACCTTCCCCCCCAACCTAGGTTAGACACCACCGATCTATTAGTACTGTATTACAATTCCCCCTACGTTAGATTACACCTAAAACAGCCAAGATCTATTATTACCCCTCCCCCAACTTGATTACACCCGAGATATCCTCGATCTAAATTACACCTTCTCTCCCCCCCCCCACATTAGATTACACATAAGACATCCCCGATCTATTAATATTACACCTCCCCCCCCCCCCCCCCCCAATGCTAGATTACACTGGAGACATCCTTGATCTATTAACATTACACCTTCTTCTTCCAAATGCCAGATACAGCCGACACATCACCGATCTATTAATATTACACATTCCCCCAACCAGTGGCATAGCCACAGGTGGGCCTGGGTGGGCCGGTGCCCACCCACTTAGGGCTCAGGCCCACCCAACAGTAGCACATGTTTAGCGGTAGCTATTGGGGATCCCAAGCTCTGCTAGCTGACTTTCCCCTGATGGTAACAAAAATGCTGCTATCCACGATACTGGCACCTGCGCATGCTCAGTTTTCAGCGCATGTCTGCTGCAGACTGCCAAGGTGGAAAGAAGCATTTTCCCACCAACTGAGATATTTTTTTGGTGTCTGTGTGTGTGTGGGAGGGGGGGGGGGGGGCATACGGTGCCCACCCACTTCTTGCCTAGGCCCACCCAAAATCTGCTGTCTGGCTACGCCCTGGGCCAACACTAGATTACTAGCAAGACATCCTCGATCTGTTAATATTACACCCCTATGCTAGATTACACCCGAGAGATCCCTAATTATTAATATTATACCTTCTCCCCCATGTTAGATTACACCCGACACACCCCATCTCTTACTATTACACCTACCCAAGCTAGATTTCATCGGAGACATGATCTATTAATATTACACTTTCTCCCTTCCATCTTTAGATTACACTCGAGATATCCCTGATCTATTAATATTACACCTCCTGCAATGAAAGACTACACCAGAGACATCCCAATCTATATTACACCTTCCTCCCCTGAATGCTAGATTACACCCGAGACATCCCCAATCTCTAAATATTACACTTCCTCCCTCCAATGCTGTTTTACACAGACATCCCTGATCTATTAATTACATCGCCCCCAATGCTAGATTACTCCTGAGACATCCCCTTTCTATTAATATTACACTTTCCTCCCCCCAATGCTAGATTACACCTGAGACATCCCAGATCTATTAATATTACACCTTCCTCCCCCCCAAGGCATCCCTGATTTATTAGTATTACACCTCCCTCCCACTATATTACATCTGAGACATTCACGATCCATTAATATTACACCATCCCCAAAGCTAGATTACTACTACTACTACTACTTAACATTTCTAGAGTGCTACTAGGGTTACGCAGCGCTGTACAGTTTAACAAAGAAGGACAGTCCCTGCTCAAAGGAGCTTACAATCTAAAGGACGAAATGTCAAGTTGGGGCAGTCTAGATTTCCTGAAAAGAGGTATGGTGGTTAGGCGCTGAAGGTGACATTGAATAGGTGGGCTTTGAGCAAGGATTTGAAGATGGGCAGGGAGGGGGCCTGGTGAATGGGCTCAGGGAGTTTATTCCAAGCATGGGGTGAGGCAAGGCAGAAAGGGCGGAGCCTGGAGTTGGCGGTGGTGGAGAAGGGTACTGAAAGGAGGGATTTGTCTTGAGAGTGGAGGTTACAGGTAGGAACATAGGGGGAGATGAGGGTAGAGAGGTAGGGAGGGGCTGCAGATCGAGACATCCCCATTCTGTTAATATTGCACCCCCACGCTAGTTTACACTGAAGACATCCCAATCTATTAATATTACACACTCCCCCCAACACTAGATTACTAGAAAGACATCCTCGATCTATTAATATTACACCTTCTCCCCCCACACTAGCTTACACCTGAGACATCCTCCATGTATTAATATTGCACCTCCCCCCTCAATGCTACACATCCCCGATCTATTAATATTGCACCCCTATGCTAGATTACACCTGAGACATCCTGAGATGTTCAAACTAGGAGGACAGAGACTGATAAACACAACTCAGGAGAGAGACCTTGGGATAATAGTGTCTGAGGATCTCAAGGTGACGAAACAGTGCAACAAGGCTTTGGCCACAGCCAGAAGGATGCTAGGTTGTATAGAGAGAGGTGTAACCAGCAGAAGAGAGGAAGTGATGATGCCCTGGTATAAGTTTTTGGTGAGGCCCTACTTGGAGTATTGTGTTCAGTTTTGGAGGCCGTATCTTGCTAAGGATGTAAAACGACTTGAAATGGTTCAGAGAACAACTACAAAAATGGTAGGGGGTTTGTGTCACAAGACATATGATTGTTAACAAGTTTACCATGTTAAGTTTCAGTGTCCATTGTGAAGATGATTTGTCAATGATATGCCTTAATATACTTACCTCTGTTACCCTTTATGAATGGCTTTGCCAATTATGTATGCTGTCACAGCAGCGGAGGCACCCGAGCCTGGGAATACTGGGAGGTGCATGAACAACAGACAGAAGGAAGATCGGAGCTTCTAGCAAGAGACTGGGGCACTCACCACTGGCAGACTATTCACCTCGCTGGTTTACATGGCAGGTGGAACACTGATCTGGAGCACCGTGCCAAAATCCGATGAAGGTGCGGCCACGCTGGAGGCGGAGACATGGCTGGCCGCAATGCTGAATGGAGACATGGGCCCTCTAGCTGGAGAGCATGGCGGAGGGCCGGAGCATCTACAGCATCATGTCTAAGGCTCGGGTGCTTCCTAGAGGTGTTGTTGTTAATGTGTTTGCAATAAAGCTGTGGCCAAATTTTCCCAAAGATAAAACCTATCTCATGCATCGTCTGTGGGGCGACGGGATAATGATGAGGGAGGGGGGCGAGAGTGCGTGCTGCCTGCCCATGTTATACTAGAAAGACATCCTCGATCTATTAATATTACACCTTCTCCCCCCACACTAGCTTACACCTGAGACATCCTCCATGTATTAATATTGCACCTCCCCCCTCAATGCTACACATCCCCGATGAGGGTGCGGGCAGGGGAACCGGGGCCAATTCCAAATTAAAAAAAAAATTCCCGCACCGCTAACCGCCGACCAAGAGACTCCCCTTGTCTCGTCGGCGACTTTTAAGTGGTGCAAGAGGGCATCCCCCGAAGCCCCGCCCCTTCCGGCCCGCCAGCCAATGATGGGCGAGGTTCTCCTCTACGTCATTCAGAGGGAAGCCGGAAGGGAAGGGTTGCTCGGTTCGGGGAGCTGCTGCGTGGCAGCCGCCATGTTATTGGCGGCTGCTCGGCATGCTCCTCGCCGGCCTTCTTTTAATATTGCACCCCTATGCTAGATTACACCTGAGACATCCTGAGATGTTCAAACTAGGAGGACAGAGACTGATAAACACAACTCAGGAGAGAGACCTTGGGATAATAGTGTCTGAGGATCTCAAGGTGACAAAACAGTGCAACAAGGCTTTGGCCACAGCCAGAAGGATGCTAGGTTGTATAGAGAGAGGTGTAACCAGCAGAAGAGAGGAAGTGATGATGCCCTGGTATAAGTTTTTGGTGAGGCCCTACTTGGAGTATTGTGTTCAGTTTTGGAGGCCGTATCTTGCTAAGGATGTAAAACGACTTGAAATGGTTCAGAGAACAACTACAAAAATGGTAGGGGGTTTGTGTCACAAGACATATGAGGAGAGACTTGCTGACCTGAACATGTATACCCTAGAGGAAAGGAGAAAATGGCGTGATATGATACAGACGTTCAAATATTTGAAAGACATTAATATACAAACAAACCTCTTCTAGTCCACTTCTCAAGTCTCTTCACTGGCTCCCTGTCCGCTTCCGTATACAGTTCAAACTTCTCTTACCGACCTGTAAATGCATCCACTCTATGACCCTTCCTTACCTCTCTTTCATTTCTCCCTACATTCCTCCCCATGAACTCCGCTCTCTGAGCAAGTCTCTCTTGTCGTTCCCCTTCTCCTCCACCGCTAACTCCAAACTTCGTTCCTTTTATCTTGCTGCACCTTATGCCTGGAACCGTCTTCCCGAGCCCATACGTCTAGCTCCATCTTTACCTGTTTTTAAATCTATGCTGAAGGCTCACCTTTTCACTGCTGCCTTTGGCTCCTAGCCACTACTCATTTGCCCTCCTCCTCCCCTATTCCTTTTTACCCTGTAATTCCCTTGCCCGTAATGAATTCTGTCTGTTTTACCGAGATTGTAAGCTCTTTGAGCAGGGACTGTCTCTCTATGTCAAATGTTCAGCGCTGCGTGCGTCTGGTAGCACTATATAAATGCTTTAGTAGTAGTAGTAGTAGAACTAGAGGACATGAATTGAGGTTGAAGAGGGTCGAGTCAAGAGTAACGTCAGGAAGTACTTTTTTATGGCGAGGGTGGAAGATACCTGAATGCCCTCCCGCAGGATGTAGTGAAGACGAAAATGGTAACGAACTTCAAAAATGTGTGGGATAAACACAAAGGAATCCTGTATAGAAGGCCTGGAACCAAACAAGCTTAGCGGTGATTAGATGGCAACACAAGTAATTGGAAAGCGAAGCCAATGCCAGGTAGACTTCTACAGTCTGTGGCCTGATCGTGGGAAGGACAAATCAAGATCAAGTATGCATGTGTAGTATCACATCATACCTTATGCTGAGTTTATCTTGGGCAGACTGGATGCAGGTCTTTATCTGCCATCATGTACTATGTTACGGTAAAATTATGTATCATACCTGATAATTTTCTTTCCATTAATCATAGCTGATCAATCCATAGACTGGTGGGTTGTGTCCATCTACCAGCAGGTGGAGATAGAGAGCAAACTTTTGCCTCCCTATATGTGGTCATGTGCTGCCGGAAACTCCTCAGTATGTCGATATCAAAGCTCCATCCGCAGGACTCAGCACTTAGAGAATTACACCCACAAAGGGACACTCTGCCCAGCTCACCACCGCCGAAACGGGGGAGGGGAATTAACCCAGCTCATCCCCACACAAGTGGGGGAGGGGAATCCGTCCAGCTCATCCCCGCGGAGCGGGGGAGGGACACCACACCCGCCGATGCGGGGGGATCTGGCTTATCCTGCAACCGCAACCGCAGGAGGAGCTGACTGACCCTAACACCGCCGAAGCGGGAGGGGTACAAAGCTGCCCTACAGCCGCACGAAGCGGGAGGGAGTGCCGGCAGAATTTAAATCTCAATCCAGCCCCGTAAAACGGAGGGGAGAGGAATGCAGCAGCTCACTGTAACACAAACTCGTCTCAACTCTTGAAGAATCCAAGTGAAAGAAGAACTTGAACACGAAGTCCTCCTGAAGTAACTGAAGGCTAAACTTGAACCTAAAATTCAACCAGAATATAAACAGTACAGATATCTGGGAGGGGCTATGGATTGATCAGCTATGATTAATGGAAAGAAAATTATCAGGTATGATACATAATTTTACCTTCCATATCATCAAGCTGATCAATCCATAGACTGGTGGGATGTACCGAAGCAGTACTCACCCAGGGCGGGACATAGAAATCCCTGACCGCAACACTGAAGCTCCAAACCGGGCCTCCGCCCGAGCAGCCACAGTCAAGCGGTAATGCCTGACAAAGGTATGGGCCTTCCCCGCGGCCACCCAAGCCGCTGCAATGGCTTCCTTGCCCATCTTGCCACTGTAGGCTTAGAATCCTGCAGACCCTTACGAGTACCTGTAAACAGGACAAACAGATGATCCGATTTCCGGAAATCATTGGTCACTTCCAAGTATCTGATGATGACTTGTCTCACATCCAGAAATTGAGAGCAGAGTATTCCTCTGGGTAGACCTCCCTACGAAAGGAAGGGAGACAGAGCTGCTGAATCACATGGAAGCGAAAAACAATCTTGGGCAGGAAGGAAGGCACTGTGCGAATAGTCACTCCTGCCTCAGTGAACTGCAGAAAAAGCTCTCGACATGAGAGTGCCTGGAGCTCGGAAACTCTTCTGGCTGAAGAGGTAGCCACCAAAAAGACTGCTTGCAACGTCAGGTCTTTCAGAGATGCCCTCGACAAGGGTTCAAAAGGCGGCTTCTACAATGCTCTTAGCACCAGGTTGAGATTCCACGCAGGCACCACTGAGTGCAGAGGAGGGTGCAGGTGATTAACTCCCTTGAGAAAGCGCACCACATCTGGCTGCGAAGCCAGGGAAGCACCCTTCAGGCGGCCCCTGAAGCAAGCCAGAGCCGCTACCTGAACTTTCAGGGAACTGAGCGACAGGCCTTTGTCCAGACATTCTTGCAGGAACGCCAACACTGAAGAAATTGGAGCAGTGAAGGGAGAAAGTGAGCCTGCTTCACACCACGCTGCAAAGATACGCCAAACCCTGGCATAAGCAGTAGAAGTAGAGCGCTTCCTCGCTCTCAGCATAGTGGCGATGACCTTGTCTGAGAAGTCCTTCTGTCTCAGACGCTGCCGCTCAATAGCCAGGCCGTAAGACCAAAGGGGGAGGGATCCTCCATCACCACGGGACCCTGATGTAACAGGCCCTGCTCCACTGGCAGCCGCAGAGGATCGCCGACTGAGAGCCTGATCAAGTCCGCATACCAGGGACGTCTGGGCCAATCCGGACCCACCAGGATTACCCTGCCGGGATGCTTTGCCACCCAGTATAGCACCCTGCCCAACAAGGGCCAGGGTGGGAACACATAGAGAAGCTCTTGTGTCGGCCACCGTTGGAGAAGAGCATCTACTCCCAGGGATCGAGGGTCCCGTCCTCTGCTGAAAAAGCGCGGCACTTGGCAATCGGCCGATGACGCCATCAGATCTAGGCTCGGCTGGCCCCAGCGCTTCGTGATGCCCAAGAACGCCTGAGCAGATAGCTGCCACTCTCCGGGCTCCAAGGTATGGCGACTGAGAAAGTCCGCCTTGACATTCATGACTCCGGCAATGTGGGCCGCTGACAGCTGTTCCAGGTTCGCTTCCGCCCACTGGCATAGATTCATGGCCTCCTTGGCTAGAGGGGCGCTCTTGGTACCTCCCTGGCGGTTGACATAGGCCACAGCCGTGGCATTGTCCGACAGGACCCGTACAGGCTTCAACACCAGTACCGGGATGAACTCCAACAACACCAACCGAATGGCTCTGAGTTCCAGGAGGTTGATAGACCACTTGCCTCTGCAGGAGAGCAGAGCCCCTGCGCTGTCCTTCCCAAGCAGTGGGCTCCCCAGCCCATCAAAGAGGCGTCTGTCGTGACGACAATCCACTCCGGGGTCACCAGAGGCATTCCTGCAGACAACTTGTCTGTCTGCGTCCACCAGCTCAGCGCCTTGCGCACTGCTGGGTCCAAGGGAAGGCGCACAGCATAATCCTCCGACATCGGAGTCCAGCGCAGCAGCAGAGATTGTTGTAGTGGTCTCATATGAGCCCTGCCCAGGGCACTACTTCCATCGTGGCCGGCATAGAGCCCAACAGCTGCACGTAGTCCCAAGCCCGAATAGGAGAGGCTACTAGGAACTAGTCCACCTGAGCCTGAAACTTGACAATCCGATTGTCTGGCAGGAACACTCTGCCCACTTGGGTGTCGAATCGAACTCCCAGATACTCCAGGGACTGAGTCGGGCGCAGCTGGCTTTACTCCCAGTTGATGATCCAACCCAGGGAGCTCAAAAGAGCAACCACCCGGTTCACAGCTTTGCCGCACTCTGCATAAGAGGGGGCTTGGATCAACCAGTCGTCCAGATAAGGATGGACTTGAACTCCTTCCTTCCTCAGGAAGGCCGCGAAGACCACCATTACTTTGGAGAAGGTCCGCGGAGCAGTAGCCAACCCGAACGGGAGGGCTCTGAACTGGAAGTGTCGGCCCATTACTGCAAAACGCAGAAAGCATTGATGAGGAGGCCAGATGGGAATATGCAAGTACGCTTCCTTGATGTCCAAGGATGCCAGGAACTCTCCTGCCTTCACTGCCGCTATAACAGAGCGGAGGGTCTCCATGCGAAAGTGCCGAACTTTCAAGGCCCAATTGACCCCTTTGAGGTCGAGGATAGGCCATACAGAACCTCCTTTCTTTGGAATCACAAAGAAAAAGGAGTAACATCCCTTGCCAAGCTGAGTTTCTGGCACCGGAACGACCGCCCCCAGGCGGATCAGATTGTTCAAGGTCTGCTGCACTACCACAGCTTTGACCGGAGACTTGCAGGGAGAGAGTACAAACCCGTCTTTTAAGGGTCGGCAGAACTCTAGCTTGTAGCCGTCTCTGATGACTTCCAGCGCCCAAGCGTCTGAAGTTATTGTGGTCCACTCGCCCATAAACGAGGACAGCCGTCCTCCAATCTGCACTGGGGCGTGGACCCAGGCCCCGTCATTGGGTACGAGACCCTGGGGGAGGACCGGAGGGAGCACCTCCGGGACGGCGGTCTCTGCGAAAGGAATGCTGCTTGGGGGAGAAGTTCCTCTTGAAGGAAGAGGGGGCAGAGGAGCCCGACCTGCCCGGGCGGTACCGACGGGTTTCCTGAAACCGTCCTCTGGAGGTACCAGGGCAAGTACTAGCCCGAGCCCTGACCTCTGGTAACTTCTTGCCCTTAGACGTGCCAAGATCGGTCACGATTTTGTCCAGCTCGACCCCAAAGAGCAGCTTGCCTTTAAAAGGCAATCTAGCCAGGCGGGATTTAGAGGCGTGGTCAGCAGACCAATGTTTCAGCCAAAGCCACCGCCGCGCAGAGATTGTCTGAGCCATGCCTTTCGCTGAGGCCCTCAAGACATCATACAGCAAGTCTGCCAAATAGGCTAAGCCCGATTCCAGGGCCGGCCAATCAGCCCTCAAGGAAAGATCCGAGGGGAAAGCCCGCTGCACCATAGTCAGGCACGCCCTGGCCACATAGGAGCCGCAAATTGAGGCCTGCAAACTTAAAGCAGCTGCCTCAAAGGACGACCTTAAGGCCGCCTCCAATCTTCTGTCTTGGGCGTCCTTTAGGGCCGTGCCACCTTCCACCGGCAACGCCGTTTTCTTAGTCACCGCAGTGATTAAAGAATCCACGGTAGGCCACAGATAGGCCTCACGTTCACTTTCAGTCAAAGATAGAGGCGGGACATAGCCCTAGCCACTTTAAGGCTCGCTTCCGGGACATCCCATTGAGCCGCAATTAAGGTGTGCATGGCATCATGCACGTGGAAGGTTCTAGGCGGGCGCTTCGTCCCCAGCATAATGGCAGAGCCAACAGGGGCTGAGGGAGAGACGTCCTCCGGAGAGGAAATCTTCAAAGTGTCCATGGCCTGTACCAACAGGTTGGACAAATCCTCTGAGCTAAAAAGCCGCGCTGCAGAGGGGTCATCCGCTCCAACCGAGCGGGGATCCGTCTCCTCCAAGGAATCCGCAAAGGACCGTTGGGAGACCTCAGATACGCTGCCCTCATCTACATCGGAGGAGACAAAGTCCTCCAAGGCCTGCGAATCAACCCGAGGGCGTTTACCTCTGGGAACCTCAACCTCTTTACCAGACGAGGGAGCAGGGGCAGCGTTTTGCATAAGGAAGGCCTGATGCAGCAGCAAAACAAACTCGGGGGAGAAACCCCCCAGACTGTGTACTTCCGCAGCCTGGGCAACAGCCCTAGACGCACCCTCAACCGGCGCTCGCAAGAGCGGGGGAGAGACATGCTGCGCATCCAAAATGGCGTCCGGCGCAACACTCCGCGAAGGAGCCGCGCGGGAAGAACGGCGCTTAACTTTAGCCGCTTTTGTGCCGTCGCCCAAATTAAGGGCGTTTATGGCATTAATGTCTCCCAGCTCAAGGGCGGCCCAAGAAGAAGCCGTCCGAGCCGCGTGACCGGCCAAGATGGCGGAGGCGAGGAGCGGGGGATGGGCGTTTATGGCGGGAAAAATCGCCACGCCGGAGGAAGGACCGGGACATTCATCGGCCACGAAACTGTCACCCAACAAGGGCGAATCAGGCTTTAAGACCCCCGCATCCCCTCTAGAAGCGCCCAAGCGATCTGGGGAGCGACTCTTTACGCCCTCGCCCTCCGACGCCATATGCCACGTGGAGATAAATCGGGGAACCCCCTGCCCGCTATAAAAAGGTAAAAATTACCTGCTGTCCGCTCCGAGCTGTAACGACCTGGTGTCCCAGTGAGTAGCTGCAATAAACGTTTAAATAAACGTCGAAATAAACGCCTTTAAGGACGTTCAAAGTTTTTTTTTTTGTTTTTTTTTAAACGGAGCCAGCGGGAGGGGGGAGAAAAGGAGGGACCTGGCACCACCAGGTTTGCACTTGCTCAAAAGAGCCCTCAACCCCAGGCACTCAACAAAACCTAAAAATTAGGCTTGGAGGCCTAGCCAGAGCTGCTGCTGTGTGTGACCACCACCTGCTGAGATAGAGAACATACTGAGGAGTTTCCGGCAGCACATGACCACATATAGGGAGGCAAAAGTTTGCTCTCTATCTCCACCTGCTGGTAGATGGACACAACCCACCAGTCTATGGATTGATCAGCTTGATGATATGGAATATGTATTATTACACCCCTGTGCTAGATTACACCAGTGACATCCTCAATCTATTATTATTATACCCTCATGCTATATTATACCCAGGACATCCTTGATCTATTTTTATTAGACCCTTCCCCCATGCCAGATTACACCCGAGACATCCTGATTTATTATTTTTACCACCCCATCCTAGCGTACACACAGAGTATTCCATATTTATCTTTGTTACTCCGTCTCCGTCCTAGTGCAAAACCAGGGCACCCCCAATCTGTCTATCACCCCCCCCCCCCCCCCCAGCATATAGTACACCCACGGATTCCCCATGCTATCATTATTACTCCCCCATCCCCAGTTTGGATATGAGATATAACCACTCACCTTTTACAATGTGGCATTCAAGGTGAACTAATAAGAGCTAGACTGTCCCCCTCCCTCCTCCGCTAACACCGTTAACCGATGTTACTAATGTAAAACAGGACCTGTGGTAATGCAAGTTCCTCATCCTAGCTTTAAGTTTGTACCTGAGGTCGTGGAGAATGAAGTGGTCTATCGAAGGTCACAAGGAACCTCAGCAGCACGAGTTTGATTTGAATCCAAGTCTCTGATTACAACTCCCTGCTCTAATCCCTCAGCTATTTGTCATTGTTATCTCCCCCCCCCCCCCCCCCCTCCTGACACACACACACATCCTAGGTACCCTAAGTATCATTACTGACTTCCCTGGGGGTAGATTTATAAAGGACTTATTTTTTAGCACTTCCTGTCCCCCAGAATATATGCAGAGTAACCTTACTAATTACCTGCACCCCTGGTAGTAAGGTCGCAACTTAATCATGCCCACAGAAGAACCCTAATTATTAATCCGACCCCCCCCCCCTCTAAGCATAGCTGAGACCAACTAACAGAACAACCACAACCTTGCAAGTTCATGTACAGCACTGCTCCACCGTCCAGCCCGAGGGATGGCACCAGCCAGGCATTAACAGCTCCTGATGGGGCCAGCAGAAGCCCTGCCAGAGAGATGCATGCCCTCTCCACTACTCAAATCTCCCAGGAATCCTTATGTCTGGAAGATAACAAGGGCACAGAAGCTCTGGCCTTTCATCTCCTACTGCTGAGCAGATGTGAGAAATACAGACCCCTGCCTTGGCTAAATTAGGTTATTGCATTGTTTTACCTTCAGTTCACTTGATAAACGCCTGCAGTGGTTCACACTTAATAAAATGAAGTGCACCAGGCTAGAATCAGAGCCTCTGCATTCGCCCAGTGTTACTTCAGGGCTGATTGGGGAATCCTCTAGCTAGGAAACCTGCCCTGGACACCAGAAGAGGTCGTCCAGGCTCCTTCCATTGGCTTTTAAACCCCTTAGCCATTCCTGTCGCCCAGCGGGGTGCATCCGGAGACGAGACGGGGTCCTGTCCTCCATGCCTCCCTCGCTCCCCGCTGTCTTTGGCGCGCATGCCCGTCGGGGCACGGCGCCATGTTATCTTTGGCTCCGTGCACCCTGCGTGGCACTGCGCCTTGCTTGCCTCTGCATTCGCCCAGTGTTACTTCAGGGCTGATTGGGGAATCCTCTAGCTAGGAAACCGAAAATGGATTCAACAGCCAGAACAGCACATTAGACACCCATAAGTCTGTGGCAGCCAGTGTCAGAAAGAGAGATTTCGGCACGCAGAGGAAGCAGGAGGAAATGTGCCTTCTGAACATGACCACTCTGATCTCTCCCCACACACACATCCTCTAAATTTGGTACCCTAGTCACCCAACCCTAATTCCAGCCCTGGGGCAAAAGAAAAAACATCTATATCTCTGCAGATATATATCGTCATGACAAGACAAGTAATCAGTACCCACATCAGCAAACCACCTGGGAAATGTGGCAGGTGGGACTTGGAGATTGTGAGGCTGGGATTAGGATGGGGACCAGTTTATCCGAGCAGATTCCTGCAAGACGAATGGACCACTTTGAAGTGCCTTAATAACCTCCGTACCAATAAGAGGCAGCATGTCACAAGGGGTTTCCTTCCTGTACCAGTCCAGGACTATAACCGCCTTGACGTTGTTTTTCTAAAGGCAGTATAGTAAATCCAATAAACCATAGTATCATAGTAAATGATGGCAGATAAAGACCTGAACGGTCCATCCAGTCTGCCCAACAGTCACACTCATTATCAAGTTATGATTAAACTAACAATGAATGTGATATAAAATACTTGATCATTGTCTCCCTCTGGCATTTCTGGGACATAGACCATAGAAATCCTTAGGTTCCAGCTACTGAAGTTGCTGTTGAAGCCCACTCCAGCCTATCTAAATCCTTCTTGTCATTTGCGGGAAACAGACCGTAAATGTTTGCCTGGCCCTGTCCTCACGTTCCGATTACTGGAGTCTGTCGAAGCTCTCTCCAGTCGATGTATGCACAGAAGAACAAAAACTTCACGGGCTTGCAATCACATAGAAAACAGCGAAGGTGGCTTGAAAGAGGAGGATTGGACAATGCTCTAAAATATAGTTTATTAGTCAATCAACAGATTCGACACGGTCGTGTTTCGGCCAAAGGACCTGCCTCAGGAGTCTTTAGTTGCTGCAGTTGATCCCTATTGGGATAAACGAATTGAAATCAGTAAATACTGATAGCGTGTTTTAGCGAGAAGATGAACAACCGGCGTCACTATTACATCTGTAGCGCAAGTCCAGAGATCCAATGTACTTCTGAGTATTCTAGACCTAATAGCAACGGTGGTTGTTCATCTTCCTGCCAAAACACGCTATCAGTTGATTGACTAATAAACTCTATATTTTAGAGCATTGTCTGAAGCTCTCTTCAGACCATCCTAAACCGAATTGCCATATACGGGACCAAGATCGTACAAGTTTGTCCAGCACTGGCCTTAGTTCATTGCAGCCGAAATTGCCATCTAAAGCACCACTCAACATGCAAACACCAATCCAACCATTTAAGTTTTGTTTTTTATACCATTCATCCCACGCCTTTTGGTACAAGCCCCATACCATTTCCTCTGGACCGCTTTGAGTCTTTTTACATCCCTAACAAGATACAGCCTCCGAAACAGAACAGGTGGGGCTTCACCAATGACTTGTACAGGGGCATCAACACCTCCTTTCTTCTGCTGGTTACACCTCTCTCTATACAGCTTACCATCCTTCTGACTACGGCCACTGCCCTGTCACACTGTTTCCTTGCCTTCAGATCCTCCAATACCATTACCCCAAGGTCCCTCTCCCTGTTTGTGCATATCAGCCTCTCACCTGTGATGGTGGTGAGAAGCAAAAAGCACAAGGGACTGAAAATACCAGAAAATACAGGACAATGGAAAGATCACAGAAGACTGAAAATACTGAGATTCCCAGTACCCTGCAGAGAGCACAGGGGACTGAAAATACCAGATCCCCATCAAAAGCAGAGAGAATGGGGGATTGAAAATATCAGATGTCCAGCATAATGTAGAAAAAGCAAGGTGGCTGAAAATACCAGAAACCCCAATACATCACTGAAAATACAAGAGGCATCAGCATACTGCAGAAGGCAGAGAGAACCAAACATACCAGCACAATGCAGACAGCACAAAGGGCTGAAAATACCAGAGACCTATCATAATGCAGGAAGTGCAGGGAGGCTGAAAATACCAGAGATTACAGAACAATGTACAAGGCATAGGGGACTAAAAATATAAGAGATCCCAGCACAGTGCAGAGAACAGAGGGAACTGAAATATCAGAGACCCTAGTATAGTTTATTAAGTATAGGAACTGAAAATGTAAGAGACCACAGCAGAAATCCACATTGCACAGGGGACCAAAAATATCAGGGACCTCAGCATAGGACAGGGAATGCAGGGAGGCTGAAAATACCAGAAACTCAAGCACACTGCTGAGAGCACAGAAGACTGAAAATACCAGAGAATTCAGCATCCTACAGAGAGCATAGGGAACTGAAAATACCAGAGAATTCAGCATAATAATCGAAGGATCAAATCGATGGATTTCTTATATGTTTTTTAATATGATATTTTTAAATTAAGATGTAAACCGTTCTGTTTTGTGAATGCAATTTGAAACTGTATAGTAAATAAATAAACGATAATACAAAGAGCACAAGGGACTGAAAATACCAGAAAATCCAGCACAGTACAAGATGAAAGGCAGGCAAGAGACCCTAACATAACGCAGGGAGACTAAAAATACCAGAGACCCTATCACCATGCAGACAGCACAGGGGCTAAAATACCAGAGATGTAAGCACAATAAAGAAAGCATTTGGGACTGAAAGGTCAGAGGCACTAGCTCAATGCAGATAATACAGGGAGCTGAAAATACCAGAAAATGCAGCACAGTGAGGCTAACATTACCAGAAACTCAATCACACTTCACAGAGCACAGAGGACTGAAAATACTGTACACCTCATCACAATGCAGAGAGCACAGGGGACTGAAAATACCAGATTGCAGCACCACATAGAACACCATAGAGCTGAAAATTCTGGAGGAGACCCCAGAAATATTTTCAGTGCCCAGAGGCTAAAAATACTTGAACTGCAGCATATCAGACTGCATGAGAGCTGAAAATACCGGAGAGTGCAGCATCACGCGGACACTACAGGAGCTGAAAATACCAGAGAGAAGACAGCGCAACGCAGAGAGCACTGCAGCTGAAAATATGCCAAGATTTATTATTATTTGAGTGTGACAGCTGGGCACTGTATACCCGTCTCAAGAAGATTCTAAAAATCTGTAGCTGCTATTTTCATGTATAAACAGAAACTGTAGCCATCGACCTGGAGAATACCTGTTCCCAGCTATGTGCCTCTTATACCCCTCCTTTTGGGAAGGCTTTCTGACAAGATGGAAATAATATTTCACACATCTGGATGCTGCTGCGGTGGGGAGGGACAAATTTAGCATATCTAATTTCAGTCTTCAGAAGACGGAGTGGGCATTCATTGCCCCAGATCACAAGCAATCAAAGATAGCTGAGGTGCCCCCACACATCTGATATCAGCCCTGGGCAGGAGGACTCAGAAGGGCCTCAGTGGACCATCCCCTGGCCTACACAGTCCCCCCCCCCCCCCCCCCCCCCGGGGCTCCTGAACTTCCCATGTGCCTGGGTATAGCACTGCCTATGGTTCATAACACTACAGAAGGTATTAATAGCAGCCCTACCTCGCTGTAACATCTCAGCCTGGTGAATTCATTTCTAGGGTTTGCTGCCTGCACAAAGTTAGTTCAAGACTAGTCCTTGTAGAGTTTCCCAGGGCTCCTGAAGGAAATCGGAGAAAATGGAAGGGAGGGAACTGGGAAAGGGCGAGGATCCAGGAAGATCTTTTCTCGTTCTGCTCCAGCCAGCCCTATCTGTTCTGTGGCAAAAATTTTTAATTAGCTTATGACACCACCTTTCCAACTGGTTCCCACTGTCGCTAACATCCCCCTGGCATTATTAACAGGGAAGTTTTGGGGCGAAGGGTGAGGAAGGGCGGGGGAGGCAGGTTGGAACTTGATGGCTCACCTGTCTGTGGGTGTGCATCCACCCACAGCGGAGAATAACAGAGAGACAGACAGGAGTAAACAGAGAGCCACAGAAAACCAGACTTCCCAGCACAGAAGGAGCAGGAAAAATTCTGTCTGATGCTGGGGGGGGGGGGGGGGGGGGGGGGGGGGGGGGGGCGGTGGAATGGCCAGAGCCACAGAATTAGTGAGGGTCCTGCCACCGGGCCACAAACCGGACAATCCAGACTGGCACCAGAACAATCCTTCTTACTGTCCTTCCCGGGCTCTGTCAGTTTATTTGATATGTATTGTTTTTCTTATGTTAAGACTTACAGGCCCCAGAACAGTTGCCAAATCTGATACAGAGAAGGAGGGAAAGAGAAAGACAGATTGTCGTTGTCCTGCTTCTGGAACTTAGTGCTTCGAAGATGCGTCAGCGCACCTGCCTGCTGATGCATCCATATTCTGCACCCTTCCCACGCTCCCACACCTGTTTCTCACACTTCCAGAGCCGACGCAGGCATGTGTACACAGCCCAGGCTCCCCTGTCATCGTCATGCTCCTGGGTGCTGGGAGACTGCAGACAGTGCTGGGGAGGAATGAGCAGCAGACAGGAGTGACCGACATTGTGCTTTTGGGACAGCACATCCTTCTATGTCAGCTAGCATCACCCATCTCTCTTGATGCAGTGCCACATAACAGCAGCCAGACCCTGGCACTGTGCCCCCCCCCCCCATTTCACACATAAATTAGTGGGAAGAGTACCCCCTCCCCAATTAGTGATCTCTCTCTCTCGCTTCACTGTGCTGATATTTTTCACGTCTCATCCTTTCTCTGGCTGGGGCAGAGCTCCCTCTGCTGTCTACAGGCTGAGCTGCAGGTCAGGTAACATAGTAGATGACGGAAGAAAGACCTGCACGGTCCATCCAGTCTGCCCAACAAGATAAACTCATATGTGCTACTTTTTGTGTATACCTGACCTTGATTTGTATCTGCCATTTTCAGGGCACAGACTGTAGAAGTCTGCCCAGCACTAGCCCTGCCTCCCCCACCGGAACCTGTCTCAATGCTCCAAGAAAGCCAAGAGGACCCACTGCTTCCTCCATCCACCTCACACAGGGCTGGTGTTGGACACTCAGGGGCACAGGGCAGAAACTGGCCTTCAGCCTATGCCTCCTTTAGATTCAGGCAGGTTTGGAGCCCCACAGGGTGTGGGGGCCCAGGCTAATTGCCTTGTTTGCTATCCCGTAACACCGGCCCTGATATATGACCCATTTCAGCATCCAAGCCACACATGTCTCCCAACAGTTTTGTTGAATGCGAAAAATCAAATTAAGGTAAACAGAGATCAGATAGCTTAACAATCGATCATGCAAAGGGCACAAGATAATTTGGTCAGGCTCACACAGAGCCAGGAGCAGACAGGAGGCCTGAGGTAGGGGCCATAACTTCTCCTGAATTATAATCTGGTGCTTCAGCAGCTACGAAAAGCACTGCAATTCTACTCCAGAGCAACAGAGAAAGTGCAGGGGCTGAAAATACCAGAGCAGACTCCAGGAAAATACAGAGAGCACAGAGACTGAAAATACCAGAGGACAGACATAAGAGTAGCCATACTGGGTCAGACCAATGGTCCATCTAGCCCAGTATCCTGTTTTCCAAAGAGTGGCCAATCCAGGTCACAAGTACCTGGCAGAAACCCAAATTGTGGCAACACTCCATACTACAAATCCCAGGGCAAGTAGTTGCTTCCAGTGGTGTACCAAGGGGGGGGGGGGGCGGTCCACCCCGGGTGCACGCCGCTGGGGGGGTGCCGCGCGTCTGTCAGCAACGCTCGTTCCCTGCTCCCTCTGCCCCGGAATGGGTTACTTCCTGTTCTGGGGCAGAGGGAGCAGGGAACAAGTGAAGTCGACAGACGCGCGGCACCCCTTTCCCCCCCCCCAGCAGGTAAAGATGCACCTGGGGGGGGGTGTCATTTCGCCGGGGGGAGGTGTCCGTCGTTTCGCCGCTGGAGGGGGGGGGTGCCGCGCGTCTGTCGGCAACGCTCGTTCCCTGCTCCCTCTGCCCCGGAACAGGAAGTAACCCGTTCCGGGGCAGAGGGAGCAGGAAACAAACGTTGCCGACAGACGCACGGCACCCCCCCCAGCAGGTAAAGATGCACCCGGGGGGTGTCCGTCGCTTCGCGGGGGGGGGGGGGTCGCGCTGCACCTGGGGGGGGGGGGCGCATCGGCGCTCCGCCCCGGGTGTCAGCCACCCTAGGAACGCCACTGGTTGCTTCCCATGTCTGTCTCAATAGCAGGCTATGGACTTTAACTCCAGGAATTTGTCTAAACATTATTTAAACTCAGATACACTAATCGCTGTTACCACCTCCTCCGGCAAAGAGTTCCAGAGCTTAACTATTTGTTGAGTGAAAAAATATTTTCTCCTATTTGTTTTGAAAGTATTTCCATGTAACTTCCTCGAGTGTCCCCATGTCTTTGTACTTTTGGAACAAGTAAAAAATCAATTTACTTCTACACCACTCAGGATTTTGTAGACCTCAATCATATCTCCACACATCCGTCTCTTTTCCAAGCTGAAGAGCCCTAACCTCCTTAGCCTTTCCTAATACGAGAGAAGTTCCACCCCCTTTATCATTTTAGTCGCTCTTTGAACCTTTTCTAAATCTGCTATATCTTTTTTGAGATATGGTGACAAGAGCTGAACGCAATACTCAAGGTGCTGACACACTATGGAGCAATACAAGGGCATTATAGTATTTTCGGTCTTATTCACCATCCCTTTCCTAATAAATAATTCCTAGCATCCTGTTTAGTTTTTTGGCCGCCACTGCACACTGAGCAGAAGATTTCAGCATATTATCTACAATGATACCCAGTCTTTTTCTTGAGTGCTGACCCCCAAGGTGGACCCTAGCATCAAGTAACTATGATTCAGATTATTCTTTCCAATGTGCATCACTTTGCATTTGTCCACATTAAATTTCATCTGCCATTTGGACGCCCAGTCGTCCAATTTCCTAAGGTCTTCCTGCAATATTTCACAGTCCGCACATGTTTTAACAACCTTAAATAGTTTTGTATCATCTGCAAATTTAATCACCTCACTCATCGTTTATAAATATGTTAAATAGTACCAGCCCCCCTGCGGCACTCCACTGTTCACTCTCCTCCATTGGGGCACCGGACGATTGGAAGGTGGCCAATGTAACACCAATTTTTAAAAAGGGTTCCAGAGGTGATAGGGACTGAAAATACCAGAGGAGACTCCACCAAATACAGATAGTGCAGGGGAGACTCCAGCAAAACATAGAGAATGCAGGGGCTGAAAATACCAGAGGAAAATCCAGTAAAATGCAGAGAGCGCAGGGGCTGAAAATACCAGAATAAACTCCAGTACAATGCGGAGAGTGAAGGGGATGAAAATACCAGAGGAAACTCCAGCACAATAGGATACCAGAGGAAACTGGAAGTTCTTACAAAGTGATGCAGACAGAGACGTGCATAGTCACTACAAGCCTGCTGCCTGTTGCACCTGAGAGGTCCCTCCCCCCAGCACCCTACCCCAGATTATACAGAGTACAAGGCAATACTGTACATTATGAGCAGCCTCCGTGGTGAATAGTTTATTGGGGACACATTTAACGGAGATACATCACTCTATGCAGGCACCAGCCCTAGAAAGGAGCTTCCAGTAACAATCATATCCCTGGTTCGGCAGCTTCTGCACTCTGGGCTGCAGGAAACCCAGGCTCGGCTCCATTATCTTTTCACATGTCTGGAGGCCTTGGGTGACTTTTCCACCCCACCCGAAAACAAGCTGGGGGAGGGAGTCAGCATATCTTAGTGGTGCCGGTGAGGTGGAGCAGACCCCAGGGATGGCCAAACTGCAGGGCCATACCCAATGGACTGACTGGGCGTGCGTCTGTGGTTGTTCAGTCAGATGAGGAAGGTGACGTGTACACAGAACATTTGGGGTGTTTAGTCTAGTACAGAAGTGCACACATATGTGATCGATTACAAGACACAGAAACATATAATGTTCACAAGAGAAGGGGTGTGTCCCGGACTGCAGGCATGTGCGAGCATGTCTGTCCGTAGGACACAGAGAAGGAGAGGTAGCGTGCAGACCAGAGGGCGACCAGTTCATAAATAAATACATATCCATCTATACAAATCACAGGAGCTGAAGGAGATGGTGGACTCAGGTGATTAACCTCTGGACTCCAGCGACCTGTAGGAGAGAGGAAGACAAACTGCTGTCAATGTGATGAGCAATATGAGGGGGACAAGAAACCTGCAGGACAGACCCTCACAGTCACAAGGATGTAAGAAGAAGCCTGACAACAAGATTGTTAGACTGAGTGACTTCTACGGATGAGGAACTGGTATAAACTTGGGTTTGAAGAGGTCAGACAGGTAAGGAGAGAGTCTCTGAGAAAATCAGGCCTCACAGTTCAAACCTGTACAAGGTGTTTGTCCCAAAAAATCCCAAGCGATTGCTATGTAAGGAAAATGGCAACTGGGTGACAGCAGTAATAAAATGAACTGATTGGGTAGCTGTGTTACTTTTCCTACAGAAGAGTGATTGATGTCACATAGAAACAGGAGTGAACTCTCCCACAATTTGCCACTTCTCAGTGACAAGACCACAGGAGAGGACTGGAGACACTGGGGGTAACAGACTGTGGTCGATTATCAGTTTCCTTCTAGTCTGCAAACATGAACATGGGATATGAAACGCGCATGCCCCTTACGAGTAGCTGTTCTGTTGCTGCCGGCGTCTAGCTGTCCGCATTTTCTCAAATCTGGCTTCCATCTCTTCCAAAACCTTTGGCGTGTAGCGTACCACCAGCTTTACCGTACCCTGAGCTGCTTTGAGCAGCTCCACTGCTTTCTCATGCTGTTCTCCTTCCACACTCTGTACAGGGGGAAGAAGGGACAAGACTCCAGCATGACGTAATTAGGGCGACCACAATATTCTCCTCAGTTTGATACAGAAATTCAGGCTGAGGCCCCTATCACATCAGCAGCCATCAAGGCTTAGCACCACGCTTCCCTTCACATCTTCACCCATCAAGGCTCACCACCAAGGCCCCTACAGCATCACCACCCATCACCACGGAGACCACCACAAGGCTCACCAGTGAGACCTTCAAGACATTACCACCGAGGCCCCATCACATCACCAGCCATCAAGGCTCATCACTGATACCCCCATCATATCACCAGCCATTAAAGGCTCACCACTGAGACCCCCACAGCATCACTACCCATCAAGACTCACCATGGAGACCCCCATTACTTCTTCATCCATCAAGGCTCACCAGTGAGACCATCATCACATCACCAGCCATCAAGGCTCACTACTGAGGCCCCCACAGCATCCCCACCCATCACCACAGAGACCCCATCACATCTTCATCAATCAAGGCTCTCTAGTGAGACCCTCAAGACATCACTACCAAGGCCCCATCACATCACCAGCCATTAAGGCTCATCACCGAGACCCCTATCATATCATCACCCATTACATCACCAGCCATCAAGGCTACCACTGAGGCCCTCACAGCATCACCACCTATCAAGACTCACCACGGAGACCCCCATCACATCTTCATCCATCAAGGCTCAACAGTGAGATTCCTCAAGACATCACCATCAAGGCCCCATCAAATCACCAGTCATCAAGGCTCACTACTGAGGCCCCCACAGCATCACCACCCATCAAGGTTTACCACATAGACCCCTATCACATCACCACCCATCAATGCTGATGGCCGAGGCCCCAACAAATCACTATTCACCAAGAGTCTAGTCACTGTGACCAACATTAGCTGCATCACAAAAAACTACCAACACCCCTTTTGCTCCATATTTCTCTCCACCCCTGATACCTTAAGGATTCTGATACTCACCACTCCATTGACAGACAAGAGTTGGTCTCCTCGTTTCAGACCTCCGTGGCGGTCTGCTACACCCCCAGGAATAATGCGAGAGATGTAGATGGGGGAGTTCTGTTCCTTGCCCCCCATGATGTTGAAACCAAGTCCCTCATCCGTCTTGGGGAGCTCCACAACTCTGGGGTGGGCATGGCCTTCACTGGCTGCAAACGCTGCGACTGTGGCCTACAGGACAAGCAAGTTCACTTAATTTCAAAGATTTATTAATCACTACAGGGAATGGGAAAAGCTGATGGATACACACTGTCAGGGATACCGAGTGTTTCAACACAAAAAAAGAGAAAACACTTTAATCCAATAGGCCTGACATCAACAGAGAATATAGGGTACCACATGGTCTTCTGATGGAATTTAAACCTCCCACTAAGAGAGAGTGTGAAAAGAGGCCCAACCTTCCTCCGTGCAGGAGGGCCCCGGGTTCTAAGGATCCTAGGCAGGCATGGGCCTTGAAACCCTCCCTGCAGGGTGCCGTCACCACCACACCATTTGGCACTTTTCTGAGAGTGCCCCACTATCCCTGAAGGTCCATATGAGAACAGTAGAGATAAATGTACCTTGGCGGTGGCATGAGCCCTGATTTCCGCACTGCCTGTGATATCCAAGGTGTCGTACAGCTGTTCATAGACCTGTGACAAAAGAGAGAGGGAGTGAAGGATGGGGTACAGAGAGAGGGAGTGAAGGATGGGGTACAGAGAGAGAGAGGACTGTGTCCCTCATCACAGGAGGGTTGCATCCAGTTCCCCATGGAGAGAATTTAGTAAGATATTTCAAAGCCAGTAGGGCTGAGGAAAGGGGGGCTTGTAAGACATAGATGCAGTGCTTCTGTCCATATAGGACAAAACAAGTCAGGCACATGGTTCAAAAGTGGCCCTGAAGGTGGGCGAGATGAGAGATCACCCCTTCTCACCTTCAGAGGCAAGGGGTGACCAGTTACTGTAGACTATAGAGGGGGACAAAGAAAGAAATAGGGGAGAGGTCACGGCAGAGAAGCCTCTGTGTGTGTGTGTGCATTGAGTGGGAAGGGAATGAGGGTCACAGCACAGAAGCATATGTGTGAGTATGATGGGGGGGGGGGTTGCCCCCTGCCTTACCTCACGTATGGCTGAGCAGAACTTGCTTTGCAGGACGCGCTGCAGGGCCTGGAGCTTCTGAGGGGGAAGCTCTCCACTCCGCTGCAGTCTCTCCAGAAGTTCAATCGCCCGGGATACATCTGCAAACACAACAAAGAGAGAGAGAGTGCTCCAGGAGAACCCAAATACCTGAGAAAGAGACACCGTTCAGGGTACTCCAGTATAGAGAGGCAGTTTCTCTACAGATCTACAAGTGGGGTGTCCAGCAGCAGCCTGAGAAGTCATGCTACAGTGTGGGATGACAGTACTGGGACAGAGCTGCAGGTCAGATGTATTGAGAACCCGTCTTAATGACCAACAGGCGGCTCAGAGAAAGCCAGGACCCATTGTTTCCTCCATTCACCCATACAACGAATTTCAGCATCTGGGACACATGGCACCCACCAGGTTTTCTTTAGCTGGTACATTTGTCAAACACCAAAATCTGATTAAAGCAAACAGAAATCAGTTAATTTAATGATCGATCGTACCAGGGAGATGAGGTGACTTGGTCAGGCCCACATAGAGCCAGGAACAGACAGGAGGTCTGATCTAGGGGCCTAAAACTAGAGAATGACATGGGGACAAAGTTTGTCCCTGTCCCCACCCCGTCCCCGTGGGTTCTGTCTCCGTCCCCACCCCATCCCCACAGATTCTGTCTCCAACCCCGTCCCCGCAGGCTCTGTCTCTGTCCCCACCCCGTCCACCCAGGTTCTATCCATGTCCCCACCCCATCCCTTTGGACTCTGTCCTCATCTGCAGAAGCCTCTAACACTTATGATTTTATATTTAAATCTTTTTATTAACGTATAAAAAGGAATATACTGTGTAGTTTTTGTTTATAAATAACAGAAAACAATAATAACAATGAGCAACTATAATAAACCCTCCCACCACCACCACCCTCTACCCTTCCAGCCCCAACAATAGCTGACCTACTACCCCAAGGAATCCTAATCCACCCTGTTAAAATGTCCAGGGGTACAAAATACAACCCGTTCTGTATGCCCTAGAGGGGAGAAATATGCCCTGTGAAGTACTGTTATGATTTTAAGTCATTAACAATCTCAGGATTCAGTCTAGCTCTCCTGTCTTCCACAGTCCTTCCTGCAATAGAAGATGTGCTGGTAGCAGCAAATTTTGCTAGTTTTGGCCAGCATGTTTGACTGTTTTTCCTAAAAAATCAAAATATTATCATCTGCATTACTCAAACGTAAATAACAGTCCAATTCATTAACAGGCTTCAAAGTAGAAAATGACACAGGGACAAAGTTTGTCCCCGTCACCGCAGGATCTGTCCCCACCACGTCCCTGCAGACTCTGTCCCCGTCCCCACGGTTACTGCAGGTCACTGTCCCCGTGTCATTCTCTACCCAAAACTTCTCTTGAATTATAGCCTGGTGCTGCAGCAGCTAGGAACAGGTCCCCACTTTTACTCCAGAGCAACAGAGAAAGTGCAGGGGCTGAAACTATCAAAGGGAATCCAGGACAGCATAGAGTGCAGGGGCTGAAAATACCAGGAGACTCTAGTGAAATACAGAGAGCACAGAAGCTTAAAATACAAGAGCAGACTCCAGTAAAATACAGGGTGCAGGGGCTGAAAATACCAGAGGAGACCAGTAAAATGCAGATACTGTAGCATGGAGCAGAGTGTGCAGGGATGGATAATACCAGAGAATGCATCAGAGCGAAGTGTACAGGTGCGGGAAAATAGCAAAAGATAATATCATATAGGTTTAAGTGGTTTGCTTAAAGTCAGAAGCAGGAGGAGGGGTGAGAGGAATTTTCAGACCTATCCCTGTCACTGAGGAGGAGGTAGAGGAAGAGCTTCTCTCTGGGGTGCCCCATCCCTAGACATCTGTTCCACCAGCATCTCAGGGTGGTGAAGAAACACAGCCTGAACTACACATTCCCTCCCTCTCCCTTCAACCTCACAGCATCAGCGGGTACCTTTCAAAGCATATCCCTTACCTCGCTCCAGACCCAGAGGCTCAGTCAAAGCTGCCATTTTTACTCCAGCAATCACGTGATCCCCCTCCCCTCCAGCTGGGGAGGGGGGACAGAGGGCGGGATTAGCAGGTGCAGATCAGCAGAGACAAGAAGGGATGGAGGACCGCTCTCTCCTCCCCATCCTCCTGTAGCTTCCTTGCATCTGCTCTTCCTCTGCAAACACACACCCAGAGACATAGAAAAAGATGGAAAATTCAGAGATACAGGCCTAGCTCCCTTTTTCCAGGTTCTCGGCTGCTTGCCCCAAATTATGCTAAGCAAATCTTTACAATGAAAGGCAGAAAACATCTCGGGAGTCCAGCTCAGATAGACACTGCAGCCCAAAGGCATCCCGGAGCTGCCAGGCCTAGGACCAGGTGGGCTACGGGGACCCCTCAGCTCTAAGAGATGTATTTAGTCAAATAAAAAGACCAATACCAGAACCACATTACTTTAGCTAGTGTTAACCTGAGAAAAGGGTCCTTCTCCTCTTCCCCCTCCCCCCCCCCACTTCTTGTCACAGAGAAAGCCTCCTTAACTTTCTCTGGCATCCAAAATCCTATGATGGTAGGAACATCTATTAATAGTACAGCGAAGGCTGGCTGGTGAAACCCAGGCTCAGATTACTACAGGGGCTCCCAGGGTAGAGGCAGAAAACCACCCCCACCCCTTTTCCTCAGGGTCTCAGGCAAGATTCAGCTGTATAGAGCTACAGATCAACCCGCAAAATCGAGAGGGGGGAGGGGAGGGGCTCCAGTCCCCTGTTCTGTGGCCTGGTTCTGGGTAACCCTGCAAGCCAACATGAACACTGCAGAGATCATGTAGACTCAGGTGGCCAGTATGGAGACCAGCATCCTTTCTACTCCACCACAGGCATCCAGTGTTTTAAGCAATCCCATGCACTTTTGGGGAAGAGGGAGGCTTCCCCGTCTCTCTAGAATACCCTACTCAAGGACATCGCCTGAGAACAGGAGCAGTTATCTTTAGGCATGTAACTGAAGCCAGTGACACAGGAATACACCTGGCACTGACATCAGCCACAATTTCATGTCAGATGCCTGCGTGCAATCACTCAAGTCCTGCAAGGGGGGGGTGAGGGTGGAGATTCCTCTTGGATTTTCAGGTTCAGGAGCACCCACTAAGCAGAACTCCTGTAATAAGATCAAGCCTCACAGTGAAAGCAAGAATTACAAGAACAGCTCAGGTCTTTTGAGTCGTCCCTATGGAACAAGCATTTCCACCTGTTCTCCTAGAAAAGGAATGATTCATTGCTGTCCCTGAGCTCTCTCTTCACTGTCCATGCTATAATTACACTTTTGGAGCATCAATGTGATACCTACATGAGGCTCTGGTGAAGATCCAGTTTTCAGTGTCTGTGTTGTATTCATGCTTTACATGAATCAGCATGATACCTGCATGGGATTTGTTTTTCATCTCTCTGTGCTATATTCATGCTTTATCTGTATCACTGTGATACCTGCATGGGGCTGTGCTGTATCTATGCTTTACCTTTATCAGTATGACACAAGCACATGACTCTGATAAAAATCTGCTCTTCAGCTTCCATGCTATATTTGTGTTTTACACATATCAGTGTGATACCTATAGCAGCCTGTGATGAAGATCTAGTCTTCAGCTGTCTGTGCTGTATTCCTGTTTTACGTTTGTCAGTGTGATATCTGTACTGGACTCCAATGAAGATCCACTTTTCATTTGTCTGTGCTTTTTGTCTATTCATATGACACTTTGCTTGGAGATCTAATGAAGATTTCTTCTTCAGCTGTCTGTGATGTATTCACACATTACCTTTTTCAGTAGGACAGCTGCACGAGGCTCTGAAAATCTGTTCTTCAGATATCTGTACTGTATTCATTCTTAATTTGTATCAGGATGACATCTGCACAGGAGGCTCAGATAAATAAAATGAGCTCAGAACTAGGGAAACTAGTGTAAGTTCCACTTCTCTGATGCTCTTTGTGACTTATTTCCTCAGGTACCCACTTACATTGTAAATGTTTTGGAGCAGGGACTTATTAGACCTACTACTACTACTATTTAGCATTTCTATAGCACTACAAGGCGTACGCAGCGCTGCACAAACATAGAAGACAGTCCCTGCTCAAAGAGCTTACAATCTAATAGACAAAAAATAAAGTAAGCAAATCAAATCAATTAATGTGTAGAGGAAGGAGGAGAGGAGGGTAGGTGGAGGTGAGTGGTTGCAAGTCAAAAGCAATGTTAAAGAGGTGGGCTTTCAGTCTAGATTTAAAGGTGGCCAAGGATGGGGCAAGACGTAGGGGCTCAGGAAGTTTATTCCAGGCGTAGGTTGCAGCGAGACAGAAGGCGCAAAGTCTGGAGTTGGCAGTAGTGGAGAAGGGAACGGATAAGAAGGATTTATCCATGGAGCGGAGTGCACGGGAAGGGGTGTAGGGAAGGACAAGTGTGGAGAGATACTGGGGAGCAGCAGAGTGAGTACATTTATAGGTTAGTAGAAGAAGTTTGAACAGGATGCGAAAACGGATAGGGAGCCAGTGAAGCGACTTGAGAGGGGTAGTATGAGTAAAGCGACCCTGGCGGAAGACGAGACGGGCAGCAGAGTTTTGAACCGATTGGAGAGGGGAGAGGTGACTAAGTGGGAGGCCAGCAAGAAGCAGATTGCAGTAGTCTAAATGAGATGAGACAAGGGTGTGGATGAGGGTTTTGGTAGAGTGCTCGGAAAGAAAGGGGCGGATTTTACGGATGTTGTAAAGAAAGAAACGACAGGTCTTGGCGATCTGCTGGATATGAGCAGAGAAGGAGAGAGAAGAGTCAAAGATAACCCCAAGGTTTCACGCTGAGGAGACAGGAAGAATGAGAGAGCCATCAACAGAAATAGAAAACGGGGGGAGTGGGGAAGTGGGTTTGGGGGGAAAATGAGAAGCTCGGTTTTGGTCATATTTAATTTCAGGTGGCATTGAGACATCCAGACAGCAATGTCAGACAAGCACGCTGAAACTTTGGTTTGGATGCAAGGTGAGATATCAGGGGTAGAAAGGTAGATTTGGGAGTCATCAGCATAGAGATGGTAGAAAAAGCCATGAGATGAGATTAATGAACCAAGGGAAGAAGTGTAGATAGAAAAGAGTAGGGGACCAAGAACAGAACCCTGAGGTACGCTGACAGGCAGAGGGATAGAAGTAGAAGAGGATTCACCAGAGTGAACACTGAAGGTGCGGAGGGAGAGGTAGGAAGAGAACCAGGAAAGGACAGAGCCCTGGAATCCAAGTAAGGACAGGGTATCGAGGAGTATGCTGTGATCGACAGTGTCAAAAGCAGCGGAAAGATCAAGAAGAATGAGGATGGAATAGAGACCTCTGGATTTAGCCAGTAATAGGTCATTGGAGACTTTAGTAAGCGCAGTTTCGGTTGAGTGGAGAGGGCGAAAACCAGATTGTAGTGGGTCAAGAATAGCATGTGAGGAGAGAAAATCAAGGCAGTGGTGGTGAACAGCATGCTCAAGTAATTTGGAGAGAAAAGGGAGGAGGGAGATGGGTCGGTAATTAGAGGGACAAGTAGGGTCGAGTGAAGGCTTCTTAAGGAGAGGTGTGACCACAGCATATTTAAAGGCAGTAGGGACAGTTGCAGTGGAAAGTGAGAGGTTGAGAATATGACAGATAAAAGGAATAAGAGCAGGTGAGATGGCATTAAGGTGGGTGTGAATGGGATCAGAGGAACAGGTGGTACATTTTGAGGAAGAAAGGAGAAGTGTAGTTTCCTCTATAGTAACTTCAGGAAAGGAGGAAAAGGAATGAGGGGAAGGAGAGAGAGAGGGCAACGGACTAGTGGAGGGAGAGGTGGCGAGGTAGAGAATTCAAGGTTTATCTTTTGAACCTTGTCGTGAAAGAATTCAGCAAGGGTCTGAGGAGATAATGAAGGGGGAGTTGGGGGAGGGGGCACCTTGAGGAGAGAGTTCAATGTGGTGAAGAGAAGTCGAGCGTTAGAGCCAAGAGAGTTGGTCAGTTGGATATAATAATCCTGTTTGGCGCATAAAAGAGCAGATTGGAAGGAGGTCAGCATGAACTTAAAGTGTAAGAAATTAGCAAGGGCCTGAGATTTCCGCCAGAGGCGTTCGGCGGAGTGGGTACAGGAACGTAGACAGTGGATATTAGAAGTCAGCCAAGGTTGGGGTTTTGTACACCTTATAGGGCGGGTCATCAAAGGTGCAAGAGTGTCTAAGGCAGAGGATAGAGTATTGTTGTAAGAAGAAACAGCCTCGTTGACAGACGTGGATGGTGCCACAGTACAGAGGAGGTTTGAAACATGGGAGGATAGAGATGAAGGGTCAATATCGTGAAGATTCCTAGATAAATTAGATAAGATAGGACGGGACTGGGAGGGAGGAGATTTAAGTGTGAAAGTTATAAGATGGTGATCAGAGAGGGGAAGATCAGAGGCAAGGAAACTAGAGGGTGAACAGTTGGAGGAGAAGATAAGATCAAGACAGTGACCATTTTGATGAGTGGGGGAGGTGGAGCATAGTTGGAGATTAAAGGAGGATGTTAAAGCGAGTAACTTGGAAATATAAGAGTTGGAAGGATCATTAGCAGGAATATTAAAGTCATCAAGGATGAGAGAGGGGGAGGAAGGATCATGGAAGAAGGCAAGCCAGGCATCAAAGTCACTGAGAAAGGATGAAAGGGACTTATCAGGGGGACGATAAATGACCACTATTCGAAGAGGCAGAGGAGAGAAAAGGCGGATAGAGTGGACTTCAAAAGGAGGAGAACAGTGAGATTGAGGTGGAAGAAGGGGTTGAAATCTGGAGGAGGGAGAGAGAAGTAGTCCAACACCGCCCCCGCGACCAGCAGGGTGAGGAGTATGTGAAAAAAGATAACCGCCATGGCAGAGGGCTGCGACTGAAGCAGAGTCATCAGGGCAGAGCCAGGTTTCTGTTATGGCGAGCAGATGGAGGTGACGCGAGATAAAGAGGTCCTGGATATAGGGGAGTTTGTTACAGATAGAGCGGGCATTCCATAGGGCGCAAGAGAAGGGCAGAGAAGAGGAAGGGAGTAGAGGAATAGAGATGAGGTTAGAGAGGTTGCGGTGAGATCTGTAGAGTTGGGATAATAGTTGGTGAGGAGGGCCAGGATTGGGATTGATGTCACCGGCTGAGAGTAAGAGAAGGAGTAAAAGAGAGCGGAGGAGAGTAGGAGAGGTGTGGCCACGAAGGCATCGAAAGCGAGAGGTATTTCGGTGGAATGGGGAAGGCAAAATGGAGGGAAAAAAGAGACGGAGATTAAAAGCCAAGAGGGAGGAAGAGGGTAGGAGAGAAGGTGAGGTGATGAAGTCGATGGATGGGCAGTGAGTTCCTGTAGCGGAGAGAGGTAGGGGTGAGGGAAAAGATTAGAAAGGGACAGGGCTAGGAAGATAATGTGAATAGGGGCCATAAACGACTGAGGTGCTTTAGCAACTGGGAATATTAGATGTAAAGATAAAAATGCCTAACGGCGCGCGGCACCTAGAGCGGAGGCCCTGAGTGTATCGGAGTGGACCTGGGTGTCACCCCGGAGAAGGCTGTAAGGATATGCAGATGAGCTGCAAGTCCTCCACAGCACCTGAAAGGCAGCCGGTGGTAGAGCTGGGCACCTCTCAGTTGAGGAAAGGCTTACCAGAGGTTAGGCCGAAGCCAGCATACCTCCCCCTGAGGGTCGCCTACATAAGTATGTAAGTATTGCCATACTGGAACAGACCAAAGGTCCTTCAAGCCCAGCATCCTGTTTCCAACAGTGGCCAATCCAGGTCACAAATACCTGGCAAGATCCCAAAAAAGTACAAACATTTTATACTGCTTATCCCAGAAATAGTGGATTTTCTCCAAGTCCATTTAATAACGGTCTATGGACTTTTCCTTTAGGAAGCCGGCCAAACCTTTTTTAAACTCCGCTAAGCTAAACGCCTTTTACCACATTCTCTGGCAACGAATTCCAGAGTTTAATTACATGTTGAGTGAAGAAACATTTTCTCTGATTCGTTTTAAATTTACTACATTGTAGCTTCATCACATGCCCCCTAGTCCTAGTAATTTTGGAAAGCGTAAATAGACGCTTCACATCTACCCGTTCAACTCCACTCATTATTTTATAGACCTCTATCATATCTCCCCTCAGCCGCCTTTTCTCGAAGCTGAAGAGCCATAGCCGCTTTAGCCTTTCCTCATAGGGAAGTCGTCCCATCCCCTTTATAATTTTCGTCGCCTTTCTCTGCACCTTTTCTAATTCCACTATATCTTTTTTGAGATGTGGCGACCAGAATTGAACACAATATTCGAGGTGCGGTCGCACCGTGGAGCAATACAAAGGCATTATAACATCCTCATTTTTGTTTTCCATTCCTTTCCTAATAATACCTAACATTCTATTTGCTTTCTTAGCCGCAGCAGGACACTGAGCAGAAGGTTTCAACGTATCATCAACGACAACACCTAGATCCCTTTCTTGGTCCGTGACTCATAACGTGGAACCTTGCATGACATAGCTATAATTCCGGTTCCTCTTTCCCACATGCATCACTTTGCACTTGCTCACATTAAATGTCATCTGCCATTTAGACGCCCAGTCTTGTCAGGTCCTCTTGTAATTTTTCACAATCCTCCCGCAATTTAACGACTTTGAATAACTTTGTGTCATCAGTAAATGTAATTACCTCACTAGTTACTCCCATCTCTAGATCATTTATAAATATGTTAAAAAGCAGCGGTCCCAGCACAGAACCCTGGGGAACCCCACTAACTACTCTTCTCCATTGAGAATACTGACCATTTAACCCTACTCTCTGTTTTCTATCTTTTAACCAGTTTTTAATCCACAATAGAACACTACCTCCTATCCCATGACTCTCCAATTTCCTCTGGCGTCTTTCTTGAGGTACTTTGTCAAATGCCTTCTGAAAATCCAGATACACAATATCAACCGGCTCACCTTTATCCACATTTGTTCACCCCTTCAAAGAAATGTACGGATCTGCTCAGTGTGCTGCTGCGGCTAGGAAAGCGAATAGAATGTTGGGTATTATTAGGAAAGGTATGGAAAACAGGTGTGAGGATGTTATAATGCCGGTTTATCGCTCCATGGTGCGACCACACCTTGAGTATTGTGTTCAATTCTGGTCGCCGCATCTCAAGAAAGATATAGTAGAATTGGAAAAGGTGCAGCGAAGGGCAACTAAAATGATAGCGGGGATGGGACGACTTCCCTATGAAGAAAGACTAAGGAGGCTAGGGCTTTTCAGCTTGGAGAAGAGACGACTGAGGGGAGACATGATAGAGGTATATAAAATAATGAGTGGAGTGGAACAGGTGAATGTGAAGCGTCAGTTCACGCTTTCCAAAAATACTAGGACTAGGGGGCATGCGATGAAACTACAGTGTAGTAAATTTAAAACAAATCTGAGAAAATGTTTCTTCACCCAACGCATAATTAAACTCTGGAATTCGTTGCCGGAGAACGTGGTGAAGGCGGTTAGCTTGGCAGAGTTTAAAAAGGGGTTAGATGGTTTCCTAAAGGACAAGTCCATAAACCGCTACTAAATGGACTTTGGGAAAAATCCACAATTCCAGGAATAACATGTATAGAATGTTTGTAAATTTGGGAAGCTTGCCAGGTGCCCTTGGCCTGGATTGGCCGCTGTCGTGGACAGGATGCTGACTGAGCTCGATGGACCCTTGGTCTTTTCCCAGTGTGGCATTACTTATGTACTTATGTAGATTGGTGAGGCAAGATTTCCCTTTACTAAATCCATGTTGACTTTGTCTCATTAATCCATGCTTTTGTATATGCTCTGTAATTTTGTTCTTAATAATAGTCTCTACCATTTTGCTCAACACCGACGTCAGACTCACCGGTCTAGAATTTCCCGATCTCCTCTGGAACCTTTTAAAAAAATCGGCGTTACATTGGCCACCCTCCAATCTTCCGGTACCACGCTCAATTTTAAGGATAAATTACATATTTCTAACAATAGCTCCGCAAGCTCATTTTTCAGTTCTATCAGTACTCTGGGATGAATACCATCCCGTCCAGATTTGCTACTCTTCAGTTTGTAGAACTGCCCCATTACATCCTCCGGGTTTACAGAGAATTCATAAGTTTCTCTGACTCGTCAGCTTCGAATACCATTTCCAGCACTGGTATCCCACCCAAATCTTCCTCGGTGAAGACCGAAGCAAATAATTAATTTAATGTCTTCGCTATGGCTTTGTCTTCCCTGATCACCCCTTTTACTTCTCGGTCATCTAGTGGTCCAACCGATTCTTTTGCCGGCTTCCTGCTTTTAATATACCTAAAAAACATTTTACTATGTGTTTTTGCCTCCAATGCAATCTTTTTTTTTCGAAGTACCTCTTAGCCTTCCTTATCAGCGATTTGCATTTGACTTGACATTCCTTATGCTGTTTCTTATTATTTTCAGTCAGTTCCTTCCATTTTCTGAAGGATTTTCTTTTAGCTCTAATAGCTTCCTTCATCTCACTTTTTTTTTTTTTATTTATAATTTCACATAATTACAAGATACACTTGTTAAAGAAAACTCAGAATTGAAATATCAATCAGAAGAAATTACAATAGTATTTCTCATATCCATAGAAACAATATTTTCCTATCTTAGACCACCAACACTTAGGGGGGAGTTAAAGAACTTGAGGAGAACAAAAAACAAATTATTTTTCTTATTTAAGCAATAGGACCTAGACCGCCCCACAGGTAGTCAATACTTCATTATTTCCCTTAATCCAAGAGGTCATTTGACAATCTTCTTTGATCCAACAAAGCTTTTCAATTGTTCAGGTTCATAGAAAATGTACTTATTATCCAAGTACAGTGGGGGAAATAAGTATTTGATCCCTTGCTGATTTTGTAAGTTTGCCCACTGACAAAGACATGAGCAGCCCATAATTGAAGGGTAGGTTATTGGTAACAGTGAGAGATAGCACATCACAAATTAAATCCGGAAAATCACATTGTGGAAAGTATATGAATTTATTTGCATTCTGCAGAGGGAAATAAGTATTTGATCCCTCTGGCAAACAAGACCTAATACTTGGTGGCAAAACCCTTGTTGGCAAGCACAGCGGTCAGACGTCTTCTGTAGTTGATGATGAGGTTTGCACACATGTCAGGAGGAATTTTGGTCCACTCCTCTTTGCAGATCATCTCTAAATCATTAAGAGTTCTGGGCTGTCGCTTGGCAACTCGCAGCTTCAGCTCCCTCCATAAGTTTTCAATGGGATTAAGGTCTGGTGACTGGCTAGGCCACTCCATGACCCTAATGTGCTTCTTCCTGAGCCACTCCTTTGTTGCCTTGGCTGTATGTTTTGGGTCATTGTCGTGCTGGAAGACCCAGCCACGACCCATTTTTAAGGCCCTGGCGGAGGGAAGGAGGTTGTCACTCAGAATTGTACGGTACATGGCCCCATCCATTCTCCCATTGATGCGGTGAAGTAGTCCTGTGCCCTTAGCAGAGAAACACCCCCAAAACATAACATTTCCACCTCCATGCTTGACAGTGGGGACGGTGTTCTTTGGGTCATAGGCAGCATTTCTCTTCCTCCAAACACGGCGAGTTGAGTTCATGCCAAAGAGCTCAATTTTTGTCTCATCTGACCACAGCACCTTCTCCCAATCACTCTCGGCATCATCCAGGTGTTCACTGGCAAACTTCAGACGGGCCGTCACATGTGCCTTCCGGAGCAGGGGGACCTTGCGGGCACTGCAGGATTGCAATCCGTTATGTCGTAATGTGTTACCAATGGTTTTCGTGGTGACAGTGGTCCCCAGCTGCCTTGAGATCATTGACAAGTTCCCCCCTTGTAGTTGTAGGCTGATTTCTAACCTTCCTCATGATCAAGGATACCCCACGAGGTGAGATTTTGCGTGGAGCCCCAGATCTTTGTCGATTGACAGTCATTTTGTACTTCTTCCATTTTCTTACTATGGCACCAACAGTTGTCTCCTTCTCGCCCAGCGTCTTACTGATGGTTTTGTAGCCCATTCCAGCCTTGTGCAGGTGTATGATCTTGTCCCTGACATCCTTAGACAGCTCCTTGCTCTTGGCCATTTTGTAGAGGTTAGAGTCTGACTGATTCACTGAGTCTGTGGACAGGTGTCTTTCATACAGGTGACCATTGCCGACAGCTGTCTGTCATGCAGGTAACGAGTTGATTTGGAGCATCTACCTGGTCTGTAGGGGCCAGATCTCTTACTGGTTGGTGGGGGATCAAATACTTATTTCCCTCTGCAGAATGCAAATAAATTCATATACTTTCCACAATGTGATTTTCCGGATTTAATTTGTGATGTGCTATCTCTCACTGTTACCAATAACCTACCCTTCAATTATGGGCTGCTCATGTCTTTGTCAGTGGGCAAACTTACAAATCAGCAAGGGATCAAATACTTATTTCCCCCACTGTATTTGATTAGACATTTACATGGATAGGCTAGCAAAAAGCTAGCTCCCAAAGCTTTAACTTCGTCTCTCAATAACAGAAACTCTCTTCTCTTTTCCTGGGTAAATCTAGTGACATCTGGATAGATCCACAAGCGAGATCCCAAAAAAGTTTTTCGAGCATTTTTAAAGTACAGTTTCATAATTGAATTTAGGTCTTGCTCAAAGACCAGAGAAACTAGCAAAGTTGAACTTCATCTCACTTTTTAACCATGCTGGCTGTCATTTGTGAATGTGAATGATAAGACACCTTGAGTACAATTTAGAAAAAAAACAGGCTTTAAAAAAATCCACTCCTCCCCTCCCTCAGCAGTTTGTGCTGTATGCATGTTTTATAGATAGGTGTCATGTCTGCATGGGGTTCTGGTAAGGGTCACAGCGATGCCTGAGGTAGGATTCCTAAGCAGCTCTCCTGACCTGCAATGCACACACGCCCACAAACTTGTAATAACAAATAAATAAAGGGAAAAGCTGTGCCCATTTTAATTGCTAGCCAGAGAGAAGCCAGGTACATTCCACAAGGAGCAGCCCCTGAGAGGAAGAGGCAGCTAGGCCAGGATTTCAAGATCTTGCTCAAACATGATTTGATGTCATTCAGAGAATCACATCACTTACATCCAATAATTTTATTTAGAATTCATATAAACACAAGCATCACCCAAAACCATTTTTAATTTTAACTTCATTGTCGTCAAATCTACAGAAATCCACTGTCAGCTAATTCCCTATTTGTCCATTGTGCCATAAGTAATGTTACCTGTGCCCATTTGGTTCCACAACCTTCTCATGCCTCTCTGTTGCTATTCCACAAGTTCTCATCTCTATGAGATGCAAAATGCCAAGGCAACTCCTCAACTTGAAACTCAAAACATTTTGTTTCTTTGTGATTTATTTGTTACATTTGTATCCCACATTTTCCCACCTATTAACAGGCTCAATGTGGCTTACATAGTACCGTATGGCGTTCGCCAAGACCGGTAGGAACAAATACAATGTGATATTGAGGTAGAGTAAGGCACATGTGTTACAGACACATTGGGGAATTATAGAGAGGAGGAGTTACGGTATGTCCGATTACGAGTTTTGATTTCTTGTGTAGCAGGGCTCAGGCATTTAAGTCGGGTCCGTAGGGTATGCCCTATTAAATAGGTTGGTTTTTAGTGATTTTAGGAAGTTTAGGTGGTTGTATGTAGTTTTCACGACTTTTGGAAGTGTGTTCCATAGTTGTGTGCTTATATAGGAAAAGCTGGTTGCATAGGTTGACTTGTATTTGAGTCCTTTGCAGCTGGGGTAATGGAGGTTTAAGTATGTTCTTGATGATGATTGTGTTTCTGGTTGGTAAGTCTGAGATGTGTCATGTATCCCGGGGCTTCGCCGTACATAATTTTATGAACCATGGTGCAGATTTTGAAGGCAATACGTTCATTGATTGGGAGCCAGTGCAGTTTTTCTCGGAGGGGTTTGGCACTTTTGAAGCGCGTTTTTCCAAATATAAGTCTGGCTGCTGTGTTTTGGGCGGTCTGTAGTTTCTTTATGAGTTGTTTTTTGCATCCTGCATAGATACCATTGCAGTAATCTGCATGGCTTAGTAGCATTCATTGTATCAGGTTGCGAAATGTTTCTCTCAGGAAGAATGGTTTCACACAAAAAGCTAGCAAAGTTCTGTGATTTGCTGGAAAATAACTCTCTGAACATGTTGATGGATTGGATATCTTCAGGCAGAAGACAACTGGGTATCTCTTGATTCTCCAATGTTCTGTAACAACATCACTCTGTATTTGTTTCATCACCGGAGGTGGCTAACACCTCACAGTACTATGTAAGCCACATTGAGCCTGCAAAGAGGTGGGAAAATGTGGGGTACAAATGCAACAAATAAATAAATAAAGCTGGATTTTCTACAGCCCAAAAACTTGCTTTGGAAAGATCATGTGAAGTGGTCAACTTATAATGCCAAGAACACTGGAAATGGTTGAGCTGGTGTGGGACAGAGAACCCAAAATAAATCTAAGAAATAGTGTGATCAAATGATGATTTCCTTATCAGCCTCACAAAACTTCAATAATAGTGTCCCTAAATAATCTGTTACACTGTAGACTTCAGAGGGTGCAGATCATCAACCTTAAAAGTTTTTATTTATTTATTAACATTTATATCACACATTATCTCAAACATTGTCGGGTTTAATGTGGTTTACAAACAACTTGAGATTATGAGCATTGTTTACAAGGAAGATTATTAACAAAGCCATGATTGATGATCTCAAGAGACGATAACAATGGAGAACGTGTATCAATACTCACTAAGAACAAACTTGTTAAAGGGGTTTTAGACCATGGATGTGGGTGAACATATTTCTTATTTTATTGTTGCTGATTATTATCCATTAGTAAAAATGTTTTAAAGAGGCAGGTTTTTAGCATTCTATGGAAACTTGCATAATTATTTAAGGCTTTGATATGGTTTGGAAGGGAATTCCACCACTTGGTGCCTTGATAGTAGAATCCGGATGTAAATATCAATTTATAAACAACTTTCCTGCAACTGGGAAAGTGCAGCATCAAATAGTTACATCCTCCTAGTATTGCATTACATGGAGGAAGGTCAACTAAAGTCTGTATGTAGGGAGAAGCCATACCATTTAGTATTTAATAGATGAATCCACATAGTTTGAACGCAACCCAGGCTCTGATTAGTAGCCAATGCAACTTTTGAAGCAATGGGGTAGCTCTCACATATTGGGGCTATCTTAAAGATAAGATGTGCTGCTGTATTCTGTACTATTTGCAGCTTTTTTTAGCATTGCTTCTTTGCAGCCGGCATAAATCACATTGCAATAATCTATTTGGGATAAAACAAGGGATTGCATTTAAGTACAGGTTTAGCTGGAGAAAAAAAAATCTTATCCTTTTTAATTTCCATAGTGTTCTGAAGATTTTTGTTACCACTTGAGACACCTGAGGTTCTAGTGAGAGATATTGATCATGCCATTGTTGAAGGGGAGGTATATTGTTACATCACCTGAATAGATGAAGGTGTTTATACCAGATGCCTCCAGTTTCCTACTCAGAGAAGCCTTTATGAAACTGAATTGTTTGGGAGGGGAGCATTGTGGCAACCCACAATCTGGGACCCGAGGGGGAGACATAAATCCTGATTATTTTACTTGATAGGATCTGTATTTTAGGAAGCCAATGAAGGAATTTCCCCACATATGCCTAGATTATCCAGCAAACCTAGTAATATATCATGGTCAACTACTTCAATGGCACTGGACATATCAAACTTTGCACTATGATCTTCTTACCAGTGCCGATCTCACGTCTAAAGTTAGCCATGAGTGTAGTTATGACACCTTCTCTGCTATAGGTGGGGTGAAACCCCGATGGAGAACTATGAAGAAAAGGAGGTTAGATATTCCATGAGCTGGTGTATAACCAGACCTTCCATTACCTTGACCAACTGAGGGATTGAAGCCACTGGTCTATAGTTAGTAACATCAGACGTTGGTATTTTGGTATAGAAATTAAGACAATGTTACCCTTAATTGGGAAATGACCATACGAGAGCATAAAGGAAATGTGAACTTTTAGATGGGTGATGAACCAATCAGATGTTACTTTTAGTATGTGACTTGGGCATGTATCTAATGTGCAATGTGATGAGAAATATTTTACTTAGGATAATGTAGGTAGTGTGAATGCAGACCAAATTCTATCTGCTTTAATGTCTGTATTCCAATGGTCAAGTTCTAGAACGAAGTTTACTGAGTTAGTGTTAGAATGTGGATGTTATTTCTGAGTTTGATTGTCTTTTGTTTGAAATAATTAGCTAATTGTTCCGCTGAGGGGGTAAGGTCATTGTTCAGTGTTAAGTTTTGGGTTGGTAGTAGGTTAAGGCCATATAATACCATAACAAATTAGTTTTTGCTAACTTTGGGCCTCTTTTTTATAAGCCATGTTAGCGATTCCTGTGTGCTAAATGAGAGGAAGCCCATTCAATTCCTATGGGCTTCCTCTCATTTGCCACACAGGAATCACTAGTGTGGCTTTGTAAAAGAAGCCCTTTATTTTATTTTTGAATTCTTTGACAGATATTCATTTTCAAATTTTCATGCCATTTTCATCTAAAAGATGAGTAATTTTCTGCATTTAAAAATCATATAATTTTATTAAAAGATGTTTTCAAATGGTTATAAAATATAACACTTTGAGAACACCCACTGGACCGAGGAGGTGGGTGCATGAGAATCATTAACATAAAACTTTCAAGGTTGATGACCTGCACCACTGAGTTCTACAGTATAACAGTATAGGGAAACTATTATTGAAGTTTTGTGAATGACACCGTGTTTGCTGATACTTCCTTATGAGCCTGACATCTCTTTACATGCTCTTGATCAAGTGATGGGTAATTGGAAAACCAATCCACTACAAATCAAGCCTGCAGCTGGCCAAAGCCATTTAACCGGGTGCAGTCCGATGCTGGCTTCCATGCATTAGTGGACTCAGTGCAGGAGAAATTACTTCCCACAAACTAGTTGCAGCAACCCCAACGTTAGTCCATGTGTATGTTCCATGGTCAAGGAATTTGTTTAGAAATTTATTTTTTTATTTTTGTTACATTTGTACCCCGCGCTTTCCCACTCATGGAAGGCTCAATGCGGCTTACATAGGGGCAATGGAGGGTTAAGTGACTTGCCCAGAGTCACAAAGAGCTGCCTGTGCCTGAAGAAATCATCACTGCTGGCCAAAGTTGGGTTTCACAAGTTCCCTGACACAACTCAAATGTTTAAATTGTTTTTGGGCAAAGATATTGTATCTCCAGTACAAGAACTTAAGAGCAAATTAACATTAATTAAATTATAATAAATATAATAAACATCTGCCAATTATAATAAATTTTATATCTGCCAACGAGACATGATGTCCAGGGACATGTATTGTCAGTTTGGTGCCAAGATTAGAGATGTAGTGGAAAGATTGCCTAGACTCATCAAGACTAATGACCACTATCCTCTGCTGCTAGTCCATGTGGGAACAAATGATACTGTGCTAGGTATCCTACTAACATATCAAATGTGACTTCATGGCTCTGGGTCAGAAGGTAAAGCATTTAGGTGCACAGGCAGTGTTTTCATCGATTCTTCCTGCCGAAGGTAAAGGCCGAATGAGGGAAGCTCACATCCTGGAGCTAAATGAATGGCTGCGTGGATGGTGCCAACATGAGCGCTTTGGTTTCTTTGACCATGGGATGATTTTCCAAGAGCTACTGAGTGGCGATGGTGTCCATCATTCAAGATAGGGATGAAATGTCTTCGGTAACAGACTGGCTTAAGTACTAAAGAGAGCTTTAAACTAAATTCACGGGGGATGGGTGAGAAAAGCCCCAAAGTCATTAGCAATCCTCAGGAACGTGACATCAAATCCTTCTATAACAGATTGTTTGTAGGACAAGAATCTCCTTTGGCGTTGTGTCCTCACACCCCTTCGTCCTGGAAGAGGTAGTTTCTGGCACAGCATAGGCGATTTTGGTTCAGTCTTATAGAGTACTGCAATATCTTATAGCTTGGCATGCTGTGGAACACTGCCTCTTCCTTTTACAGTTATTAAAACCTTGATTTTAACATTTTTTTTAAATCCCATCGTACCTATATGACTGTGCGACACGTCCAGAGGACCTACTTACAAATTTCATCATTAAAGTAGAGCTTGTAAGAAGAGGGAAAGGGGCATTCCTACACCGTGCCAGCCCTGTAGAATTAAATGCTCAAAGGTCTTCACGCTGTTTTTCTTTTCTAACAATTCGGTTTATTCAAACATCTCGAACAATGATGATCATTCAGTTCTACACCTCTAACTCTATTGTTTTGCTATTTTATATTTTATGTTCAGTATTTGACAAATAAACTGAAGTACTGATGGAGAACTATTACATTCTATATAATAATTCTCACCTCCAACGTTCTATGCTTGGGACCGTGGCTCCCTGGCTGCAAGTGGTCTGCAAGGCAGACACGCACGGACGTCACTGACGTCAACACAGCTGATTCCAAGGCAAGGGGAGGAGTAGGGAAACACGCGCAGTGTGTTTCCCTACTCCTCCTACTGCCTCGGAATCAGCTGTCACCCCCCCCCCCCGCGCTATGGCCCCCTCGAAACCCCCCCCCCTCCCGCAAACCTGTCGACCCCCCCCCCCCGGAACGCCGAAAACTGCCGCCACCGCCGTTGTTGTGCTACCTTCCCTTCCCGTAGGGTCTTCAATCATCTTCTTAGAAAGTTTAACTCCGTGCGTCTGATGTCAGACGCACGGAGTTAAACTTTCTAAGATGATTGAAGAACCTACGGGAAGGGAAGGTAGCACAACGGCGGCGGTGGCGGCAGTTTTCGCTGGCACGGGGGGGGGGGGGGGGAACGCCAGGTTCGCAGAAGGGGGGGGGGGGGGGAATTGCCTGCCTAAGGCCCGTTTCTGTGGTTTTTACTAGTCATGATAATAAAGGAATATCTGCTAGAACTGTGTTGCTTTTTTTTTTATTATTGTGCATGTAAACCTGTACTCCACTCAGAATTGTGGACAGAGTGCAATATATTTTTTTAGTAAATTACATAGTAACATAGTAGATGATGGCAGAAAAAGACCTGCATGGTCCATAAATAATCATTGTTAGTGCTGTTTTGAATAAAGCATTTATTATTTATTAGCAACCATTTAGCATACTGGTTGGGCTATGATGATTTTTTTTCCTGGGAAGCATGAAACAATAGCAGCTATTAACACTTTTGCATATCTTGATTGAAGTAAGAAACTGGAGTGAATTGAGACCGATGATGTTTGAGGTCAAATTCAGTCGCCTAAAATTATGCCCTTTTGAAAGATGTCATGTCCAATGCTGTGATCGCAAACATCATACAAAATCAGAGCACATTCTGACCCTGTACTACACCAAGGTCCGTTGGCTCTCACGCACTCATAAATTTTCACTCATCTCTTGCCATTCTCTTATTCTTGGGAGTCATATCACAACCTCCGAGAAAAACTCTGACGATGCTGTTTCAAACTCATCTTGTTTCCTATTTTTTTCTTGGCTGCCTGTTCATTGAGGGCCTTTTAATTGTGCAAAATGTGGCCATCTCCCTCTTTACTGGTGCTCCATTGTCTGCTCCCATCACTCCTTGTTAAATCGCAAGAAGATTGTGAAACACTGCAAGAACACCTAATTTATTAATTTGTTATATTTGTATCCCACATTTTCCCACCTATTTGCAGGCTCTATGTGGCTTACATAGTGCCAGAGCGGCATTTGCAGGCTCCGGTGTGAACAAATACAAAGTGATGCTGTGGTAGGATAGAGTTAATGTGGCAGAGCCACATTAGGGAATCGTACAGATGAAGAGTTATGTCCATTACGTTCTTTAGTTTTGTTGTGTTGCAGAGGTCAGGCATTTAAGTTGGATTGGTGGGGTATGCCTTTTTGAACAGGGTAGTTTTTAGTGATTTCCGGAAGTTCAGGTGGTCGTATGTCGTTTTCAAGGCTTTTGGTAGTGCGTTCCACAGTTGTGTGCTTATGTAGGAGAAGCTGGATGCGTAGGTTGATTTGTATTTAAGGCCTTTGCAGTTTGGGTAGTGCAGGTTTAGATATGTTCGTGTTGATTCGGATGTGTTTCTAGTTGGTAACGTCGATTAGGTCTGTCATGTATCCCGGGGCTTCACCGTAAATGATTTTGTGAACCAGGGTGCAAATTTTGAAAGCAATGCGTTGATTGGGAGCCAGTGTAACTTTTCACGGAGCGGTTTTGCGCATCTAAGGGCAGTGGTTCCAAAGCTGATGGGGCAATAGGAAAAAAAATGATTGAACCAGTATTGGGACCAGTGTTATTTAACATATTTATAAATAATATGGAAATCTGAATGACGAGTGAGGTGATTAAATCTGCAGATGGTACAAAACTATTCAAGGTTATTAAGACACATGCGGACTGTGAAATATTGCAGGAAGCCCTTACGAAATTGGAAGGCTGGGCATCCAAGTGGCAGATGAAATTTAATGTGGACAAATGCAAGGTGATGCACATTGGAAAGAATAATCCAAATCATAGTTACCCAATGCTAGGGTCTACCTTGGGGATCAGCACTCAAGAAAATGATCTAGCTGAAATCTTCTGCTCGGTGTGTGGCGGTGGCCAAAAACAACAACAGAATGCTAGGAATTATTAGGAAAGGGATGGTGAATAAGACTGAAAATACTATAATGCCTCTGTATCGCTCCATGGTGCGACTGCAACTTGAGTATTACATTTAGTTCTGGTCACTGTATCTAAAAAAAGATACAGTGGAATTAGAAAAGGTTTAAAGAAGAGCGACCAAAATGATAAATGTTCAGACCAGAATGTGTGTCTCAATAGCACACTGTGGACTTTTCCTCCAGGAATTTGTCCAACCCTTTTTTAAACCCACATACACTAACCGCTGTTAATAGATCCTCCAGCAAAGAGTTACAGAGTTTTAACTATTCGTTGAATGGAAAAATATTTCCTCCTACTCGTTTTAAAAGTATTTCCATGTAACTTTCTTGAGTGTTCCCTAGTCTTTGTACTTTTGGAACTAGTAAAATATTGATTTACTTTTACTTGTTCTACAGTACTCAGTATTTTGTAGACCTCAATCATATCTCCCCTCATCCATCTCTTTTCGAAGCTGAAGAGCCCTAACCTCTTTAGCCTTTCCTCATATGAGAGAAGTTCCATCCTCTTTATTATTATTATTTGTTACATTTGTATCTCACATTTCTCTGCATTTCGTAAACCACTTTGATGGGTTCTGAAAGGTAGTATATTAAGTGACAAAATAAATACAGGAGGCGAGTTTTTCAAACTGAAAGGAAGCTCTGGAATGAGTGTGGCATACAATGAAGGTGGAAGAGAACAGACTCAGGTATAACCTAAGGAAATACTTCCTTACGGAAAGGGTAGGAGGTGTAGGTGATGGAGAGAAAATGTATCTGAATTCAAGACAGCATGGGGACACGCACATATCTCTTTTTAGGGAGAGGAAGAGATAACGGATATTATGGATGGGCAGACCGGACAGACCATATGGTCTTTATCTGCTATCATTTTCTCTGTCTCCAAGTTCTAAAACTTTTTGAAGGCCCTCCCAAGTATATTAGTACATACAAACTTGTAAGTAGAGAATTGTACGGGGACAGAAATTTCACCCATCCCTGCACATCCCCAATGGAATCTAACCCAAATATACCTGTACCTGCTTAAAATCCATTCCATCCCCACCCATATTTGCAGTACTCAATGCAGTTATTTACTTGTTTGCAGCCCACTGTTTCTTCCCAACAGCCTCCCATGTTTTTTTTTTTATGGTACTCACTATTCAACCAATGAGTGCTCCAAGTCTCAGTCTGGTGTTCCAGCTGCCTCTCTGGACATTCCAAGCCTCATCTTGGCACTCCAACTTCCTCTCTCCACACATTCTAAGCTTCATTCTTGTGCTCCAATTGCTTCTCAGTGATTTCCAAGCCGCAGCAGAAATTTTGACTACACTACCACTGAAATCTCACAGCAAATTATTCCATCCCTGTGGGAATCCCTTGGCAACATTTTCCATCCTGTGGTATTCCCAGTCCCTATTCAGCTCTCTACTCACAAGCCCTTCCCTATCAATGGTCAAGGGTGGCATTCTAAGTGTAATAAAACCAAGCCTCTGAAACTTCATGGCAGAAAATGAGGCAGTAATGCATTAAAATTCAATTTTCCATTTTATTATTTTGGACACAATTAAAAAATAAAATTCTACAGTGATGCAAACCTTGCACGAACTCCTAGGAGGATAACACTATAGAAACTCAGGAAACATACCCACCTACTGAAAAAATTAAGAAAAACATATATATATATAAACAGGCTCCTGTCTGAGTTTCACTGGGAACGTTCGGGGAGGCTTTTGATTCCTCCCTTTGGTATGAAAGCTCCTAGCCTGCACGCACAGGTGAGCAATAATGGCAAGGGGCGAGCCAGGTGTATACGAGCACTCTGACAGATTGGTCCAGTAGTGGAAGAGTTCACAGATGAGAAAGAATGGCAGAGGTGGTCACTCCATGGGGGGCTCCATAAGGTAGCCGTTTTCTGCAGACATGTAGCCATCGCCAGAGTGCATAGAGGACTCCTGATCCAGATACATGTCCTGACTGGTCTCTTCCAACTGTTCTGGCATCATGCCGTTATCCGGACCTCTCTCTTCCCTCTTATCGCCACGATCCCCTCTGTCCCGCTCTCTCTTGTGCTCTCGGTCCCTGTCCCTATCGCGGTCTCTATCCCTGTCTCGGTCTCTGTCCCTATCCCGTCTCCTCTCCCGGTCTCTATCCCTATGACTGCGTCTCCTGTCCCTGTCCCGCTCACGGTCCTTCTCTCTGTCCCTGTCTCTGTCCCGCTCCCTGCTCTTCTCCTCTGGCTCTGTTTTCAACTCCATGCCATCTATGCCCAGCTCTCCAAGCTGGACATCTTCCATAAGGCCTTCGCCACCTTCCAGCATATCACCCTCCCCCCGTTCTTCTTTCTTGTCTCGTTCACGGTCTCTCTCACGCTTGCGGTCCCGGCTTCGACTCCTGCGTTTCCGGTCTCTGTCTTTGTCCTTCTCCTTTTCTTTTTCCTTACTCCTCTCCCGGCTGCGCTTCCTTTCCTCCTTCTCGCGGCTTCGAGTCCGGCGTCTGCGCTCCCGTGAGCGGCTCCTACGCCGTTCTCGTTCCTTGTCCCGACTCCGCTCCCGTCGGTCACGCTCTCTCTCTCTATCACGATCTCTGGAAAATATAAAACCGACACAAACCACACATCAGGCAGGTTAATAAGCATTTTGCCCTTCTCATTCCTGGGACACCCAAATGGCAAAGATTGTATCAGAAGCTCAAGGCCCACATAACCAACAGCAGCAGAGACAGTAAAGGCTAAACTGTGGAGGTCCCAAGCTGCTAAAACAGCAAGATCACAGCTTCTATGGCTTATGCAGTTAAAACTCAAAAGAGTTGTACAATTATTCATTCTATAATTAAGGAAGCAAGAGACAGACGTAATAGACCTATACCCAAGGACAAAGGATGCACATGTTCCTTAAGCAGCAAAGGAAGACTGGTTGGCACAATTTCCTCTTCTTCAAGATTTAGCACCAGTAAGATTAGCACAGAAAGCTCACCTTTCATCGTATCTGGAAGTATCGTCTCGGCCAGAGTGCCTGATGTTAACATCTGCCCCGCCCCTACGTGTGCCACCAAGACCACCTCCTGAAAAAAAAACAAAAAGATTGTCTGTCCTATCCCAAGTGCACAAGGGCACTAAAGGGAACTATTATACATAATGCTAATGGCACATCTCAAAAGTTGTGGTAACAAGCTCCTCCCAGAAACAAAGAGTAGTATAAACAGCAGAGTAGGACTCCTGGTGGGAGCTCACTGAGGTTCACAAGGTGCTGTTTTGGTCAAATCCAACGGGAAGGAGCGAAATACAAAGATTTTTACACTTTATTTTATAGTAATCCTCTTTAAGGCTCAGTGCTATAAGGCAAAATGTCACATTTTTTAAATAAAATTTGTTCAGGTATCATGTGTATACCTGAAAGCTCACATTCCATGGTGTGTACACAAGATTAAAATGGAGACATCCTTACCAAGCCTGCGTGGGCGCCAGCCTTTCACCGTACGTCCTCTCTCTACATCAACCAACACTCTTCTCCCATCTATTTTCTTGCCGTCTGCATGCTTGTATGCCGCTGCAACAGATTGTGTCCAGAAGGGCAGAGGAGCTCCAGTTAGCCATGTCATCCCAGGTCTGGCCCCCCCCTACCAGCTTCCAAACGCCCATCTTTAGAATACACAGAAGCCAGTCACTGGTCTTCTCTGGAGCACTACCAAGGGATGTCACTTGGGCAATCCCAGAAAATTAACCAGATGGACTGAATGTGCCTTCGCCCACAAAGTTGTATTTGAAGCTACTCAGCCCCATATGGAAATGCAAAAGACTTTTTGGGTCTAACATTGGAAAATAATAAAACCCACATCCACACAAAGGCACTTAGTCCTTTCCAAATTATAATGGGGATACTTCCCAGAACATCTTGTGCATGGGGGTGGTTCAGTGTCCTCTGCAGGGTACATACAGGAAGCTCTTGGCTAAGAAAATTATCATAGGCAAAGACCTAAACAGGACTCCAGTACTTAAAACAGCTCCATGTGAAGCTGGGGGTATATTTCCAGAACAAAAAGGTCTGCCTCAACTCCCACTAATGGCAGAACGTTTCCCAGAAACAGGAGACATCCATCTTGGATGATAATCTTAGTGTTTTATCACATCTGAGCAACCCCCCACTCCCTCCCCATACACATATCAATACAAGTATAAAGAAAAGGGCTTGCTGGAATCCCACCATGTTAAAGCTGCAAAAAAAGCAAAGGTTACAATCAACAATGACCTCCCTGTGTCTACAACTTGCATCTGTCTCCAGTCCAGACTCACAGCACTCAGACCACACAGGCATGGAAGAGGGGTAAGGTGGTGTGCGAACACTGCATGAACTGCAGCACTCTGATTTATGCTACCCATTAGGAAATCAGGTGGGGAGATACTGAGCTGCAAGTGTAAGCCTGGGTACAGGAAGCAGCAAAAGTGCTTCTAAGTCAGAACACAAATACCAATATCTCAGGAGATTAGCTGGCAGCCACCTCCCCTCACTCCTTCACACAACACCATCTGCATCCCTCCTAGGAACCGAGTAGCATATGGTATCTCCAAACACACAGTCTGAACTGAAGAAGCCTCAGTACCTGGACAGGACTACTCATGCCATCTGCTCCCACATGTAGTAGAAAACCCAGAACCTGTGTCATCCTATGAAGACTTTGCACCCACAGCATGCCACCAAGGCATACCCCCCCACTCACACACACACACTTCCTACCCCATCCTCACCCAACCACAGTTAAAGGAGAGAGAGCATCAAGAGCCCTGAAATCTACAAACACGAACAACGCATACAAGACTACCACGACAAAATTGGAAAAAAAGGTGTTTACCTGGAGAAACTACTTACAAAACCTTTCAACTTACGGCCACAAACTCAACGAAACTTGGATGCTATCTTGCCCAAGATGAGGTTCTCTCTGAACCTTTGCTGCTGTAGTTTGCCGATTTTGTGGTTGCGGGGAGGGTGGGTTGCTTAAATTTTTTTTTTTTTTTTTTTGGGGGGGGGGGGGGGGGGGGGGGGGAGGGGTGGATTTTGGACAATCTTGTTTCCTTGTATCTGCTGCTGAGCGAAGTCTCAAAGCCTTACCTGTCTCAGCAGCTGGTGGCCAGCATTGACTGGAAAAATAAAGTCTGTTGTCTTATTTTCCTTTTAGTTGGACAGAATGTGTGATGGACACAGACTCCGTGGTGTTGCGACCTGCTGCTCCCAGAGCAAGCCACAGACTCCGACGGTCCTCTCGACTCCAAGTGGCAGTGATGATGGGCCACAGTTGACTTTGAACGGGGCCCATGATTCCCTGGGTCGGCACATTCCCATGCTCAGGATATCCAAGATAGGAAACGTAAGCCCCCCCTTGAGAAGGCTTTACTAATTTTTGTTTGGGGGAAGGAGAATTTAAAACATCTAGTCTTTATATGGCGTCCAAGGACACCCATTATTAAAAGCACCCCTCTGCCACAGGCAGTCTCACTGTGCACTTATACAGTAAATAAAGACGTCACCTTGTGCACAAGATGGGTAATTTTAATAACCAGGTGCCCTTTCAAGAATTATCAAATGGATTCCTCTAAATACTTATCTGAGAATGGTGAAACTGCTCAGAAAACTGCACCACTAGCTTGACACAAAGGGCAAACTGTTTTATACTGAAGCTTGTCTGAAATCAATACAAAAATTTTGAAAACTTTACTTCATCCAGTAGTTCAGTTTTAGGAGCAGATTTTACGATGGGAAAAGCCCTTTGACTGTGTGCATTCTGCAGACCCCAGATGTAGGCATAGCTTAGGCTTAATGCCACAGCACACAGAAAGAGAAAAGAAGCTGAAATGTCCCAATTTCAGATGGTGAAAACCTCAGAGGCAGTGGCAAAGCAGCCAAAGCAGGAAAGGAAAACTCCTTCTTCTGTGTGGACTGGTCAGTCACTTTATGCCTCATACTCAGTATTGGCACACCTTCAAAAGCATGGACAAGCGAAGGTAGCTCTGCTATGGAAAAGCTTGTTACACCATGCCATCCATCAGTTCCCATCAGCATCAGATGAGTCAATGGAAGGGAAAGAGTTAACCTATGGGAGGGAGGCTTCTATAAACCAAGCAAGAAACTGAAACATGGATCAAGGGCCCAACATGGGGCCCGAGGAGAAGCCAAGGTGATGGAAGAACTAAAATGTGCTAAAGCTGAACTTAGAAATGACCTCCCCCAAGAAGTGCACTTGGAAAACATGAGTCCTATGAACAGAATTCAGTTTTACTCCCAGAAAGATCTGATGCTTTTGTAGCTGATGAAGCATTGCAACCCCCCCTTTTAATTTACATTTCCCCCATCCCCTTTTCCCTCTTTAGTTTCCACCCCTCTGTTCCTCCTCTCCCACCTTTTTAATTACAAACCATCCCTCCTCCACTTACCAAATCCAAAACCAGTATCAGCCCTTCAGATACCAGATCCCAACCTTCACTTACCAAATCCAAACTTTCACTTACCAAATCCAAAACCTGTACCAGATCCCAACCCCCCCCCCCCCCCCCCCTCCACTTACCGATCCAAGGCTACTACCATTTACCCTGTCATCCCTTCAGGTACCAGATTCACAACCATCTATCTTCACTTACCAACTCCCCACATCCCTTCTTCAGTCTCAAGCTCCCCTCATTTCAATCTTTTAGCCTTGCTTCCTTCTGTTTGCGACTTGGAGAGGGTGGCACCTGTGCTTCATAAACCTCCCTTTGCTTGCAGTTTCAGACCATGGCAAGGCGACAGTGCTTCCTTGATGGCTTACCTGAATCTGTTTACCTTACCTTCATGTTATTATGGGATAACAAAATGTGTATTTTCTTATGTGTGTGACTGAAAGATCCTAAACTGCTCTCTTCATTCTCAGGGTTTGAAGACTAGTTTTAAGTCAACAAACCAAGCAACGTTTCACCCGTTAACAGGCATTCCCCACCCTTCTTCAAAATAATTTAAATGGAAATTTAACTTGTATAACCCTAACTGATCCCCTTCAGAACCTTTACTGACAAAGACAGCTGCAGATCACTGGCAGAAGCAGAGCCAGTCCTGGATTAGGCCCCATCAGCAAGGTACCCTGGGAAGTGTAGTCTCCTTTTGTTTGTAATCACCATTCTAAAAATTAGCACTCTGCCTCTTTCACCAGGTAGAAAAAAGGACTGTCATTAAAATTGTACCGACACCCCCTTAAATAAAGCTACAGTTACAGTTGCCAGGGCACAATGAGCTGGGACTTTTAAAACCAGTACTCACTTAACCTCCCTTCAGTAAGCTGAATTAAACTGATCTTTTTGGGGGGCCAGGTATATTGAAGTGTGATATCTGGTGTGATTCCTTAAGAAATCTTTTTTGTGTGTGGAATTTGTCTCATCCCTGAGCTCACACAGGCTCTACCTGTTAACTCCCTGCAACTGAATCTGAGACTAAGATCCTAAGCTCTGCTCCTTTTACAACTTTAAAGGTTCTCGCAGAATGCTTTTAGCTTGCAAACAGTCTTGACCGTGTGTTCTGTATATAGAAACTTCTTTCTCCATGAGACTGGCCCAGGTGAGTATTTTTAGCTGCGGCTCAGCATATATTAACGCCTCACACATTTAAAGCAGACTATTATTAACTACCTTCTGCATATGCTTCTTTTGAGATCCAGTACTCTCAACCTCCCCCTTATTTTCTTCAGAATTATTCCATCACCACCCCAAGCAGATACAGTAAGCGGAACATCAGGAAAAGGGAGTGTGGCAAACGGGCCACTCAGGAGATTACGGAGGTCTGTTATGCTGGGTTGGTACTGGCTCAGAGGAGAGGAAACCCTACAATGCTAGGCTGGAGCAGTGTATCACCTCTCTACAGGCAGGAATGCTGGATCTCAAAATGCATCTTTTCAGACAGAAAGTGGGGTTCAGCAAGTGAAAAATAGTTCAGTGTGTTACACAAATTGAAGGAACAAGACTAGTGTACATGTGTTCACACAACTTCCAGGTGACGAGAAGCATTTCCCTTCTTGCCCTAAAATGTGTCTAAAGATATACCAGAGCGAGCAGGGTGAAGATGGGGCAGAGGAAAGGAAGTAAAACCTTAAAGTGGGAAAACGTTGAAGGGGGGAGGTGAGTGTAATTAATCTGTCTAGGTGCAATAAGCGATACTAGCTGCAGTTAAATTTCTCTATCACTCATCATGCCTTGCAAATGTGCACCTACAGAATCTCCCACTGTCCCTCTGCCCTCTACACAACCACAACAGCACAGGTGCTTAAGTCCCTGTGGGGAGCAGCACCCTAAACAGAATGACTAACTGTGGGCTCAAAAGGGCATAGAGGCCTGAGAGCCCACCTTACCCTTTGGGGAAAGAGAAAAAAGGGAGCTGGCTAACTAGAGATCACGGCGCTGCCATTTTGGGACACTGCGTTAACTTATTTGCCCAATTATAAAGAAATTACAGGGCTCAAGTATCTCTGGCATTTGCTGCCTACCAGTCCCTTGCCAGGCTTCTGCATGGTGAAGGTAAAAAAAAATTTCTCGAGTACAAAAGTGGAGTCGCTGAAGCCGAGGCACATGGAGGGACTCTAATGAAGTAGCGTCTTAACAGGCTAAGTGCAGATGACAAAAAAATGGCCTGAAGTATTACAAAGAATCACTTGGATGTATCAGTTGATTTTTCAGACCGAGTGAATGATGGGAAAGCTTTCAGATATTGTGCCTCATAAAGAAGCGCTACCTTAGCCCACCCTTTCCTCCTCTTATCAAAGAATGACAACAGGCACAACCTTTCCTCCACAAGCCCGAGACCTACGAGAAGTCAGCAAGCACAGCATAAAGCAGGCTAAATGCCAGGGCCCAAGATCCACCCGATATTTGAGCCCTGCAATTCAGCACTAAGGGATAAACAGACACAGGAGCTAGACCTCTTAAAAGGTGAGGACATTAAACAAATCCTCAGCCACTTTTCCAACCTGCCCATCCTGCTCAGTTCAGCACTCAAGCAGGACTACTCTCAGATATCACCCCCGTCTCCCCCTCCCCCCACCCGAGAGCAGTACAAGGGCAAGACAGATAAGGAAAGAAATCCCCCTCCTCGCTAACATGGATGCCGACACTCTCCACTGGGCTTATGTACACATGAAATATGTATGTGTCTGTAAAGAGAAGTGTGTATATAGCGGTACTACGAAGGCTTACCCATCATACAAACCCTTATACCAACCATACAATGAGATGTTGTAAAGGGGAGCATTAGCATCAGCTGCAAGCCAGCAGTGGCAATTGCCATCACAAAGGTGGCTGCAGTGACAATAAGAACACACAATTAATACACCCCGTTCACAATACACGTTCAGCAAAAGAGATTACAACAGTTTCTGAGACAGGCAAAGCCCACCCCCAAATTATTCCCACAAGACACACATACGTGCTTCCTACAGATGCTTTATCTGTTGCCCCTCTGTCAAATGTCCAGTGGGGCCCCAATCACACTAACTGCCACAGTTACCCAGAAACACTGTCACTGCAGACTCAACAGCTGATGTGTTACAGCATCATTTCCTCACCAACCCATTCCCACCTGGCCAGGGTCTCTTCAATCTCTCATTTAGAGGGAGTCTCTGAAATTCAACTCTCTCTCCATATTCCTAGATACTGAGCCCTTCCCCAAAACATGATGGGGTTCAAAATCAGTATTTAAAAGAAAAAAACCAAACAACCCCAGTTACTCACTCAAATTCCTTCCTCCTTATTCTGCAGTAGCAATAGAGAAATCATAGGATGGTTTGCACATTCAGTTTAAGACTGAATTTTGTGCAAAGATGTTCCAGGAACACATGGCTCCCTGGAAATTAACCAAGATATATTTTCTCCCACAGAAAACAGTTCTGCTTTCCAGGAATGTTGCTTCCCTCCCCAGTATCTATACCATGCTGGCCTGTGCTTGAATTAATGTAATCAGGATCACACTGGACATGCTAGAAACATTTATATGACTTACCTGATGGGAAAGGGGGAAAACAAAACTAAGACAAAACACACAACCCTAGACTAACCCAGGTGCATGACGCTACTAATTAGCATAAATAAACAAAGGTTTGTTTTTTTGTTTCCCCTCTTTGAAAACATTTTAGATAAATGTAATGGCCTGAAGGCGGCGGGAAGGGTACTCACAGTGCATGTCTCTTTCGTGTTCATATTCGATGAAAGCATAACCTCGGGGCTTTCCTGATCGTCGGTTGTACACTATGTGAATCTGAAAGAGGAAAACTGTCAGATGTTCCCTGAAATCTGTCCTCTCCCACCTCATCCCACACCATGGCTCCAGTGCACTTACCCGTTTAATAGGTCCATACACTTCAAACTCTCTGCGCAGCTTGGATTCTGTTGTGTCATAGTTCTGCAAGGTCAGAAGAGCATTTAGTGAGCATCACACACATCCCATCAAACCCTGTCTCTCAAGAGACTGGGGTAAGTTAATGCAGTGCTTAAGCGGAACAAAGTTTATTTATTTTATTTACCGCCTTTTTGAAGGAATTCACTCAAGGCAGTATACAGTAAGAAATCAAACATGAGCAACAAATTACAGCAATAAAAATATTCAAATACAAAGAATGGCACAATATACTACATTACAATGCCAAACACAATACACAATAAAACATTTTAATAGACAGCACAGAGTGTAAGCAAAGATGGAACATATAGACAGATAAGACAGAGTAACAGGAATAAGAAAACAAAGGACTAGTTGCAAATGAGGTCAGAAAGGTTCTTGAACATTATTCTTAATCCCACTGTCAAGTGACAGAGTCTCACTGAGTTTATAATTCTAATGAATTCACAGGGAAAGACGATAGTGCTGTCCGAGCACCCACCAACACCAGTATCCCTCACCAGTCACAGAGCAGCAGGACCAAATAACCCTCCCATAGCTTACCACTCTGGCCACAAAAAGAGTCTTGAAGGCATCTCCTTGTGCGTTTGGGTCATTGTGAGGATCCCCTAAAGAGCCAAAAAAAAAAATTGGCTTAAAAAAGAGTAAGCGCAGATCTCTTATCCTGTTACTTGCACACTGCAATATGCCCATAGTGGCTTTTTCCAGGGTGTGCAGCAAGCTCTCACAGCTGCATAATTTCTATACCATGAAGAGATAATCCATCAAAGAATTAAAAACATGAACTGCTACAGACATGCAAATAGGCCACTAGATGAAGCCTCAACAAGCAAGGTGCCAAGAACAGTTGAGAAGTACTAAGCCTTCCCCTACCCACATCATGTCCCTTTCCACTAGAAGCTCCAATGCCCCAGTAAACACTTACAGATCTTCAGTTCATTCTCTACATCATTCTGCCTTCTCTCAATCTTTTCTCGTCTCTGTGTGAAAGGAAAGAGTGCCATATGTGAACCGCAGCAAAGAACCATTTCTCCCAACTCCTCTCTCTTACTTTAACAATTACACTTCCATCCTAAGGTGCACCATATGTCAGTTACCCTCTTCCTTACCTTCCTCTCCATACGCTCTTCCCGGGTCTCAGCCCGGGTTGGAGGAGGGGCATCTCGAGGATCCTGTAAAACAAACATTTGCACAACAGATCACTCAAAAGGGCTACGATATAGTGACTACTAAAGACAGACAAGGGCTGTCCAAACCAAGTTAATGAAAAAGATCACAACTGTAACTTATTACACAGCTGAATGGAAAAGCTGGCCAGAATAACAGGCTTCTCACCTCAAACTCACGGATGTATGGGGCAATGCCACAGTAAGGCTGGTTATGATGCTTCTCATGTGGTAGTTTTTCCAGTGGGGGCAAGTATGGGATTGGGTCTCGGGGGGCAAAGAGAGCCAACAAATTGGGTGGCAGGAACTGAGTCATTCTGGACACCTGGGAAGAAAGAAAAACAATACATTTCTGGATAAAACCCAAGGTCCATAATCAATGATTCAAGCTCAACAAATATTTGAGTTGCTGAACAGATACAACAGCCCAACACTTGTGAGTGTACAATGGGGAAATTAATCCTGCACATCCTTAAAGGGAGCAACCTTCCAAAAAATGGAGAAAGGGCCCTAACAAGACACAAGGACAGTTTGTTCCTATCTTCACCCCATCTCCCCCCCCCCCCCCAACAAGTCAGTAGCAGCTTGCAATCATAGTAGACACACTGTACACTACAAGCAAGGGGGGAAGCCATCAATAGCAAGACAGGAAGAGAATATAAAGGGACAGCAGCTCTTAGTACTATTCTGTAAAATGAAAATAAAAGGAAATGGGTATATTTTGTACAGCATTGACTTATGGTCTTTATGAAGGAGGTTAATGCCTGGAGCCAGGACTGATATTTTATACCAAAGCGAATTGCTAGCAACTAGGCTGACCTGGGAAATGTAGAGTTCTTTTATGTTTTTCTAGTGAAGTGAAGTATTCAGGACCAAGATTTTTAAAAAAAACAGTGGATGTGGGCAAAGACCTTGCAGAATGAAAGTGGTGAACAACCTTTTCTACTATTAGTTCAGTACACAAGATAGAAGGGGTTCATATGGGGTCAGTTTCTAATTTGTTCAATAGAGTGGTGTGCTAGCTGTGTCGGTCCACTTTTATAAAATCGAGAAAAGCAAATATCTTTTTCCATTGAACTAACAGTACATTAGCTTTCAAAGGCAATACCACCTTCTTGAGATCAGAAATGAGCACATGTTGCCAAATAAGCATTGTAATAAGAGTCTGATAGAAAGAGAAAGATGGCTGGGTGATGAAACACATAAGCATCTCTCCCTGTTTCTCTTCCTAATACAATGCTTATTTGGCAACATGTGCTCATTTCTGATCTCAAGAAGGTGGTATTGCCTTTGAAAGCTAATGTATTAAGTTAATCCAATGAAAAAGGTAGCACCTTTTCTTTTTTATTTCAATAAATCTGGGGTCCTAATAGGCGCGCAAAGCCTCGTCCTAGATGAATAACGGTCTTAAAAGGCCCCAGAATAGAGTGGACATGGATCTGATTGGGTTGGGGGCTACAAGGGCTTCGAGAAAAGGGAGCAACAGACCTTGGACATTTAGGGGCTGGTAAAGGCCGAAGCGGCGGCTCCTCCTTTGCACAGCTCTGGTTCTCATCCATGAGCTCCAGACCAGGCGGCAGGACCTGCACGTAGGCCTGTCTCATGCATATTCATGAGGCTCATCCTGGAAGCCGGATCATCCGGCCGTGTGTCCTGTTCCCGGAGCCTCTTGCGCAATTCGGTCCCCCTCCTCCTCACGAGACAGGCGCCCGGGGGGGGGGGGGGGGGAGGAAGCGGAGCGTTAAAAAAAAAACCAGCACTGAACCCCGAATACCCGTCACAGGCCTGAGAGAAAAGCTTAGGCCGCACCGGCGACCGTCTCTCGCGCGCGGCCCCCGCCTGCTGCTCCCTCACCGCTTCTCCCTTCCATTTCTCTCCTCTTTTTTTTTTCTGCTCCGTTCGGCCTCCCTCCTCTCCCACTGCGGTCCCACTTCTTACGTACCTGCCTCACTCCCGCCGCTCTCTCTTTCGGCTCTCGGGCTCCTCAGCGTGCGACCAGGCCGCGACCCGTCGCGTCCCCAGCCAGCCGTCGTCTCAGTCAGTGCGCAGGCGCCAACTAGCGCAGTCGCTCAGATCCCTCCGCGGTGCAGGCTTGTTCTTCAAACGGTCACTCTCCGCTCCACTAAGCGACTGCAGAAAAGGGCGGGAAAAAGAAGGCGGCGAGACAAAAGAGTCCCTGCAAGAAATCCCAGAGACGCACGTCGGCATCATCTTACTCACTGATGATACTCTGCGCGCCTCTGCCTATAATCCCTACCAACACACACGCACCCTGGTCCCTGCCCTGCCCTCCTCTCAACTCCAATAGCAGCTCTGATACACAGCACGGAGCTGAATCCAATGCAAAGGACGACTGCAGCCCCGTGCACATCTCACAATAATAATGCACATAAAGCATGGAGCTGAACCCAATACAAAGCATGACTGCTATCGCATGCACTGTTCACATCTCACACAAATAATACATATAAAGCAAGAATACAGCACTAATAATGCACATAGAGCATGAATACAACATGGAGCTGAACCCAATGCAAAGCATGACTGCAGCCCCGTGCACAACTCACAATAATAATGCACATAAAGCAAGAATACAGCACTAATAATGCATATAAAGCATGGAGCTGAACCCAATACAAAGCATGATTGCTGCCCCATGCACTGTGCACATCTCACACCAAAATGAAGATAACATACCTGTAGCAGGTATTCTCCGAGGACAGCAGGCTGAACATTATCATGTATGGGTTGTCGTCCGCGACGGCCCAGGAGACTGGAACTCTTCAAAAACAAGAATATTCGAGAACGCTGTGTCGCATGGGACAAAGCGCACTGCGCATGCGCGAGCAGCTTCCCGCCTGGGACGCGAGCATGCGATGTTAGTTAATAAAGAGCAAAACAAGAAAGAGAGAGCAACTCCAAAGGGGAGGAGGGAGGGTTGTGATAATGTTCAGCCTGCTGTCCTCGGAGAATACCTGCTACAGGTATGTATCTTCATTTTCTCCGAGGACAAGCAGGCTGAAGATTATCACGTATGGGGTATCCCTAGCCCCCAGGCTCACTCAAAAACAATGAACTTTGGTCAATTGGGCCTCGCAACGGCGAGGACATAACATAGATTGACCTAAAAAGAAACACAACTAAGTGAGAGTGCAGCCTGGAACAAAACATAAATGGGCCTAGGAGGGTGGAGTTGGATTCTAAACCCCGAACAGATTCTGCAGCACCACTGAAGGGAACTGCAAAAGTCGGTGGAAAGATGGATGACATCCTCTAGATCCCCTGTGGCCTGGCACCACTGGGAAGCTAGGGTCCATTGAGCTGATCTCATATGTAGGCGTGTCATGGGAGTCACATGAACTGTAGAGGCCATGTGCCCTAAAAGTCTCAACATCTGCCGAGCTGTGATCTGTTGAGACGCCCGAGGCACGGACACTAGGGCCAGAAGATTATCTGCCCTTGCCTGGGGAAGATAAGCTCGAGATGTCCTTGTATTCAACAGAGCTCCAATGAACTCCAATTTCTGCACTGGAACAAGATGGGACTTGGGATAATTTATTACAAACCCCTGTAGCTCCAGCAGTTGAATAGTCATCTGCATGGTCCATAGAGCCCCTGCTTCCGAAGTGTTCTTCACCAGCCAATCGTCGCGATAAGGGAACACATGCACTCCCAGTCTGTGTAGCGATGCTGCAACAACCGCCAAACACTTTGTGAAGACCCTGGGCGCAGATGCTAGGCCAAAGGGCAGTACACAGTACTGAAAGTGCTGAGTTCCCAGCCGAAATCGAAGGTACTTCCTGTGAGTTGGGAGCACTGAGATGTGAGTATAGGCATCCTTTAATTCCAGAGAGCATAGCCAATCATTTTCCTGAATCATGGGAAGAAGGGTGTCCAGGGAAACCATCCTGAACTTTTCTCGGACTAGGAAATTGTTCAGGGCCCTTAGGTCTAGGATGGGACGCATCCCCCCTGTTTTCTTGGCACAAGGAAGTACCTGGAATAGAATCCCAGCCCTTCTTCCCCTGGTGGAACGGGCTCGACCACATTGGCCTTTAGAAGGGCAGAAAGTTCCTCCGCAAGTACCTGCTTGTGCTGGGAGCTGAAGGATTGAGCTCCCGGTGGGCAATTTGGAGGCATGGATGCCAGATTGAGTGTGTATCCTAACCAGACTATTTGAAGAACCCACTTGTCGGAGGTTATAAGAGGCCACCTTTGGTGAAAAAATATCAACCTCCCCCCGACAGGCAAGTCGCCTGGTATGGACACTTTTACTGCGGCTATGCTGCACTGGAGCCAGTCAAAAGCCCGTCCCTTGCTTTTGCTGGGGAGTCCTAGGGGCCTTAGGTGCACGGCGATGATGAGAACGCACATGCTGGGGCTGAGCCTGAACCGGCTGCCGAGAAGCAGGAGTGTACCTACACCTACTATAGGAATAGGGAGCACTCCTCCTCCCTCCAAAAAACCTCCTGGATGAGGAGGCAGTAGCAGAAGACGTCCGGCGGGAGAGAGAATCCATGGCATCATGATGCATTTTCATCTGATCAACCATATCCTCTACTTTCTCACCAAAGAGATTATCCCCCTGGCAAGGAACATCCGCCATTCGCTGCTGGGTCTTCTGATCCAGGTCAGAGACATGCAGCCATGAGTCTGTGCATCACTATACCTTGAGCAGCTACTTGGGATGCTACATCAAAAGTGTCGTAAGACCCCCCTGGCCAGCAATTTGCGACACGCCTTCTGCTGCCTAACCACCTGGTGAAAAGGTTCAGCAAGCTCCGCAGGAAGTGCTTCAACTAAACTGGACAATTGCCTCATCGAGTTCCGTAAGTGAATGCTCGTGTAAAGCTGGTATGTTTGGATCTTGGCAGTGAGCATTGCGGCCTGATACATTCTCCTCCCAAAAGAATCCAAGGTCCTAGACTCTCTGCCTGGGGGTGCCGAGGCATAGTCTCTAGTACTGTTGGCTCTTCTGAGAGCAGAGTCCACCACCATGGAATCGTGAGGAAGTTGGGCCTTCACCATTACAGGCTCTCCATGGACTCTGTACTGGGACTCGGACTTCTTGGGGACCACTGGATTAGAGAGAGGGCAAGACCAATTCCACATCAGCACTTCCTAAAGTGTATTGTGCAGGGGGGCCATTGCAACCTCTGCAGGTGGAGAAGGATAATCCAGGACCTCGAGCATCTCAGCCCTGGGCTCATCCACAACCTCCAAAGGGAATGGAATGTCCCGAGACAAGAAACGGGAAGAGAGGAGGTGGTATAGCCATTATATACAAATCCGAATTCACTATTACCACCACAGCTGAATCCATCCTACCTCAACTCGAAATTGCATCGGTAAGAATCAATCACCCAAACCTGCAGGAAAACCTGAACGCAATCCTACTCTTCAGGCCGCCAGGGAGCTGGCAAGACACTCAAACACACCTTATGGACTTCATCTCAAACACATGCATCTCAACATCAAACATTATCATAATAGGCGATATCAACCTGCACTTGGAAGATCTTACCTTAACAAGTACCCAAGAATGCAAGGAATTCCTACAATTATGGGATCTTCATGTACCAAATGCACAACCGACACACAAGAAAGGACATACACTAGATATTATCGCATACAAATTCGATCCAGACCTAAACCTTACACTAGAAGACACAAAATGGATACCCACACCATGGTCTGACCACTACAAAGCATACATCTCCCTCCAATGGAGGACAAAAACCACAATCAAAAAACAAGAACGAAAAACCTACACTACTAGAGGAAAAATAGACCCGGCAATATTCTGGCAACAGATTTACGAAAACGAATGGACAACAAAGACAGACACAATCAACTTCCTCCAAGAATGGGACAAAAGATGCAAAACAATATTAGACAATATCGCCCCAATTCAAATCAGAACCTCACACAGAAAGAACTCAATACCTTGGTTCAACGAAGATTTAAAAAAACTCAAAACACAAGTTAGGAAATTAGAACGCGCATGGAATAAAAAGAAAGATGAACCCACACTCAATGCCTGGAAACAAATCCGAAGAAAATACAAATACACCATAAGACAAACCAAAAGATTATACTACAAAACCGAAATTGGACCAAACTACAAGGACACACACAAACTCTTCCAATTGGTGAACAAACTAATAGACACCACACCAGTCACGAACAACAGCAAAGACGTACCAGAAGCCGATAACCTCGCGAAGTATTTCAAAGAGAAAATAGTACAACTGCGACTAAAAATACCTGCCAGCCCTATTGAATACACAGCTCTTCTAGAATGCCTGGACCCAGAACCTGGAGTATACCCAGCAGATAGGACCTGGACCGAATTCGAGCCACTACCGGAAGATCTCATCTCCCAAACGCTTAAAAGATTTGCCAAATCTCACTGCAAACTAGACATCTGCCCAAACAACCTTATGAAATCAGCCCCCCAACACTTTATAACAGATCTAACGATACATGTGAATTACATGCTACAAAAGGGACTCTTCCCAAAGGAGAAAGGAAATATCTTACTCACCCCCATACCCAAGGATGCAAAGAAAAATACGAGTGAATTAACCAACTATAGACCAGTAGCATCCATTCTCCTAATAACCAAAATAACAGAAGGGATGGTCACCAAACAACTCACAGAATATCTAAACAAGCACTCAATACTACAAGTCCCAATCAGGATTTCGTTCCAACCACAGTACCGAAACAGTACTAGTTACGCTCATGAATAAATTCAAACAAATGATTGCAACCGGCAAGAATATATTACTTCTACAATTCAACATGTCAAGTGCCTTCGACATGGTTGATCATGGAATCCTACTACACATACTTGAATACTTCGGTATCGGAGGCAATGTTCTTAATAGGTTTAAAGGATTCCTAACTACACGCTTGTACCAAGTGACATCAAATTCGACTACATCAGCCACATGGACACCCGAATGTGGAGTTCCACAGGGATCTCCCCTCTCACCGACCATATTTAACCTAATGATGACACCCTTGGCCAAACTACTATCTAAGCAAAACCTCAACCCATACATTTACGCTGATGATGTAACGATCTACATCCCATTCAAACAAGACCTAAAAGAAATCTCCTCTGAAATCAGCCAAAGTCTACATATCATGCACTCCTGGGCAGATGCCTTTAAGTTAAAACTCAATGCAGAAAAAACCCAATGCCTAGTACTCACCTCCCAACACAACACAAGCAAATTCACCACCATCGATACCCCAAAACTAACTCTACCAATTTCGGAAAACCTGAAAATTCTTGGAGTCACCATCGACCGGCACCTAACACTTGAGAACCACGCGAAAATCACGACCAAAAAGATGTTCCATTCAATGTGGAAGTTAAAAAGAGTAAAACCATTCTTCCCAAGAACCATCTTCCGGAATCTGGTACAATCATTAGTACTCAGTCACCTAGACTACTGCAACTCACTATACGCTGGCTGCAAAGAGCACATACTCAAAAAACTCCAAACAGCCCAGAACACAGCAGCAAGACTCATATTTGGAAAACCAAAATACGAAAGTGCAAAACCCCTACGAGAAAAACTACACTGGTTACCACTAAAAGAACGCATCACGTTTAAAGTATGTACCTTAGTACATAAAATCATCCACGGCGAAGCCCCAGCTTACATGTCTGACCTGATTGACCTACCACCCAGGAATGCCAAAAGATCATCTCGCACATTCCTCAATCTTCACTTCCCAAATTGCAAAGGCCTAAAATATAAACTAATGCACGCATCAACCTTTTCCTATATGAGTACGCAATTCTGGAACGCATTGCCACGTAACCTAAAAGCGACCTATGAACTGACCAACTTCCGAAAACTGCTGAAGACACATCTTTTCGACAAGACATACCACAATGACTAAAACATATGAAAAACCCACTTATATCTAGTAAGCATTGTTAACATGCCCCATATCATATCTTCATCATACTTTCCATTACCCAATATACTTCTGTTACACTAATATTAACTCTCCTCTCATTTCCACTTTCCACTATATATTGTAAGCCACATTGAGCCTGCAAAGAGGTGGGATAATGTGGGATACAAATGCAATAAATAAATAAATAAATTTCCCGCACAAAGAATGAGAAAGTAAGACTCTCAGGTGGCGACATCCTCACTTCAATCAGTGGAGTAGGATCAGAAGGAAGCCCACAGGACTCCTCCTCCGAAAAGTACCTGGGGTCTTCCTCCTCTTCCCACGAATGCTCCTCTTCAGTATCAGACAGAAGCTCCCTAAGAGCAGCCCGAAACCGAGCCTGTCTCGACGTCGAGGATCGAAGACCTCGTGGGGGGGGGGGGGGGGGGAGAAGTTGACCCCTGCCTGGACTCCGGTGAAGCTTCCTCCACCGACGTCGAGGGGGAGTCGACACGGGTGGCAACTGCCTCCGGTACCGCAAGTGGCACCAGGGGCGGGGACCTCCTCACAGGTGATGGCCCAGATGCCATCTGTAGTCGGTACGGGAGGTGCAAGCACCCCCGACACCGAGGCCAACTGACGAAGCAACCCTTCCAGAAGCTCTGGAAGAAGGGCCCGGATGCGCTCGTTCAGAGCTGCCATCGGAAAAGGCTGTGGGGTCGGTGCCAGAATCTGAGGGGGCTCAGGAGCTGGTACCAGGCTGCCAGATGACTGACACATCAGCACCTCCTGAATGGAGGGTGAGCGATCCTCCCAGTGCCGACGCTTCTCAGGTGCCAACTCACTCGGCTCTCAGAAGCTCTCAGTACCATGTCTGGAAGGAAATCGATGACGATGCTTCTTCGCCTTCGCTCAACGCCCGTCATCGAGACTCCTCGGTACCGATGAGGATGACATGGAATCCACATGTCTCCTTGGGGCTGGGTCTGACAAAGGGCGGTCTCGGGGGGCCTGCATAGCAGGAGGCCCCGAGATGGGTGGAGACCCTCTCGATGCCTCACTGCTCCCAGCTCGATGCAGTCTCTTGGCAGCCATTACCTGCGCTCCCGACATCGCTGCTTCCCTTGACGCTGATGTCGATGCCCTCGGTGCCAATGTCGACGTTGAAGGACAGGACCGCTCAGAAAAAAGTTTCTCATGCTGAGCCTCTCGAGCCACCTGGGTCCACTTTTTCATCAACTTGCAGAGCTTACAAGAGGTTGGAAAGTGGTCGGGACCAAGACACTGAAGACACCACATGTGAGGGTCGGTGCTCGAGATGGTCCGGTTGCAGCGAGTACAACGCTTGGAGCTGCTGGGAGTGTTCGATGACATGGGCGGAAAAATAGCGTCCGCGAAATCAAAAGGCTCAATTGTGCCAAATAAAAAGGCACAAAAAAAGGGAAAAGACGCGGCCGCAATGAAAAAGAAAGGAAACTTCAAAAAAAATGAGTAAAATCTAAATAAATAAGGGAAAGAAAGCATTTTTTTTTTATTTTAATGAAGAAAGGAAATAAAAATGAAGAGAAAGGGCGTTGAAAACATGAAATAAGCGGTTCTCCTGAGCCAAAACGGAAGAGAGTAGCGGCAAGCACAACTCTCTGGGGTCACGGAAAAAGAAGAACTAACGTTGCATGCTTGCATCGCGGGAGGGAAGCTGCACGCACATGCGCGGTGTGCTTTGTCCCGCGTGACGCAGCGTTCTCGAAGTTTCTTGTTTTTGAAGAGTTCCGGTCTTCTGGGCCGTCACATGACGACCCATACGTGATAATGTTCAGCCTGCTTGTCCTCGGAGAATAATACATATAAAGCAAGAACACAGCACTAATAATGCACATACAGCATGAATAAAGCATGGAGCTGAACCCAATACAAAGCATGACTGCAGCCCTGTGCACATCTCACACTAATTATACAGCACTAATAATGCACATAAAGCAAGAATACAGCTCAGACAGTCCAGCTCCATGCACATTTCAACTTTATTATGGGTTTACTATCCCGCCCATCAAACAGGTATCTGAGTGGCGTACATTCTAAAGGGGAAGGGAAAGATACATTGAGTTCTGAGGACAAACCGACACAGGAGGCAAAGGGGGATAACTACAGCATCACTGAGGAAGGAAAAAAACATTAGGATGGGATGGGAGAAGGTCTGCTGTCATGCACACCCGGCTAAATTCCATAAGCTTCCAAAAATAAGTGGGTTTTCAAGTCAGTTTGGAATTGAGATAGGGTAGGAAGAGCTTTCATGCTCTGTGATAGACGGTTCCAGAGTTGCGGCCACTGTACGGAGAAAATGGAGCAACGTATTGTTGTGAGGGGAATTTCATGAAAGGAAGGAACAGCTAGAAAATTCTGTGAGGAGGAGCGTAGAGATTGGGAGGGAATGTAAGGGAGAAGAAGCGCAGAAAGAAAGGAAGGCTCCTCTGTACTCTGGATTTTATAAACCAGAAAGAGTAGTTTGTATCGAACACAATATTGAATGGGTAGCCAGTGTACATCTTTTAAGAGTGGAGTAACATGATCGCATTTTTTGTGCCTGGTGATGTTTAATTGAAATATTCTGAATTAGTTGTAAGCGTCTGAGCTCACGTTGAGGAAGACCAGCGTAAAGAGAGTTACAGTAGTCTAGTTGTGATATGACAAACAAGTGAACCAGGATCATTACCACAGTGAGCAACAGGAGTAGTCTAATGGATCGGATACATCTGAGATGAAAGAATGCCCGATGATTTACTGAGGAGATTGTGGGGTGAAGCCTAGGTCAACGCACTGTCAAGAAGAACACCCAGAAATTTGATCTGATTGGACAGAGTAACAGGAACAGTGTCCGAGAGAATTGGACTAACAGACGTGGTTGCCGGTCTGGAGGAGAAAAGGATAGTGCATGATTTTCCTGGATTAAGTATCAACCGATGTTGTTTAAGCTAAGAGCAAATATTAGTGAGTTTGTGATTAGTGGCAGTTATCTTGGAACTATCCGAAGGATCTATGGTGCTTAGAAGTTGGATGTCATTTGCATACACAAAAGCGAGAAATCCGAGAGAGTGAAGGAGAGATAATAACGGGGCCAGAAAAATGTTGAATAGTAGGGGAGATCATATTGAGCCTTGGGGTACACCAGAGGGCAGGGAATATGGAGTAGACTGTGAGCCCTGAAAAGAGACTACATTCAAGGTACAATGTCTGAGAGGCGTTGTAGTAAGAGTGAATGATCTACAGTATCAAATGCTGCAGTAAGGCCAATAGAGAGCAGCAGGACAGAGCACTGTTGACATTTGATACAGGTGATTATACCCAAGAGGGTGGTCTCTGTGTTATGATGTGGGCGGAAGCCAGTTTGATGAGGGTGGAGAACATGAGTACGTGAGAAAAAGTCAAATAACTATGGAGTCCACTAATTTGGCCGTGAAGGGCAGGTTGGCTATGGGTTGATAATTATCACAATGGCCTGAAGATTCAGAAGGATCCTTTTGTTTGGGCCGTACAAGTGCTGTCTTCCAGGCTGAGGGCATATAACCCTCTACTAATGAGGCGGTGATCATTGAATGCAGAAAAGGAAGTAAAGTATCGGCCCAGGTCTTAACAACTCATGAAGGAAATAGGTCAAGTGTATTAGTGATGGGTTTAAGAGCTTGGAGGGCCCTACCCAACTCAGATTGAGTGGGTTGACCAAAGCTTGAAACAGTTTCCAGGCGGGTGCTAGGTGATTTTAGAGTGACAAGGCTTAGGAAGGAAGTACTCGGGGTCTGAGCATGGCAAAGAGATTGAACCTTACCTTCAAAGTGTGATGCTAGGGCCTGTGCTGAGGGAGCCAGGAGGCTGTGTTGCTTAGCACTAGAAAAAGTAGTTAGTGAGGACAGCACTCTATAAAGTGTGGCCATATTTGGTGCAGCAGAAATGTGTTCCGAGTAGTAGTGTTGTTTGGCGGTGAACAGGGCTTTTATGTAGGACATGGCAATGTTTCTATAAGCTGCTAGTGTTGTCAGAGTAGAAAGACGTCACCATCACTGCTCTGCCTGCCGCAGTTGGTGGCATGGGTCTTAGAGGGGGTGTTGTGAACCAGGGTCCCCTGGCACTAGTAATGGGTTTCCACGGACAGGATACAGCCGGAGCTAAGTGATTAAAGCCGTCATGGAGGGCATTATTCTAGACAGTAAGTTTGTTGTCTAGTGAGAGATTGGAGAAATTGGTAAACTTTAATCCTGAGGAAATGAGAAGTGAGGAAGTGGTAATGAGGCTCAAGTTTCTTGTCGTAGAGTGTGCGCAGAAAGGTGGTGGCGAGATGGAGGTGTAGGAAAAGGTAATTAATGAGTGGTCTGTCCAAGGTAGAGAGTGGACTTGGCATAGAGTCAGGACATAGTGTGTCAGAAAGCACAGCATCTAAGGTATGTCCTCCAATATGAGTTGGTCCTTGAACATATTGGTCAAGACCAAGATCTTTTAACAAGGAAAGAAAGTCATGGGTAGGTAGGGAGGTGGGATTGTCAAGATGTAAATTGAGATCACTAAGAATGATTGAATGGGACGCAGTAATGCAATGTTCAATTAGTGTTGATGTAACACTTGTCTAGAGGAAACCGTGGCTGGTGGCAGGTGATATATGATACAGAGATCTGCAGGTGGGGAAGAGCTGACATGGAAAGATAGAGATTCCAGGAGAGAATGAGTAGTGGGTTCAAAATTTGTTAAGCAGAGACTGAAGGAATAGATGACCGCAATCCTCCCTCCACGACAGGAGGTGCGATTGCTCATGTAATTCAGATGGGGTAGCAGCGTTAACGTAGGTATTGTCTGCAGTCGTAAGCCAGGTTTCAGCCAAACAGAGAATAGATAGGTTATGGGTAAGGACGAGGTTATGAACTAGATGAGGCTTACCTCTAAGAGAACGAGGATTCAAATAATACACATAAAGCAAGGATACAGCTCAGACAGCCCAGCCCCATTCATATTTCACACTAATAAATACAGATAAAGCAAGAATACAGCACAGACAGCTACAGCCCGTCCAAAACTCCTTTTTTTCAGTTTCAGCTGAAACTTATTGCCTGGTTTTGGCTGAAGCTGAAACCAAAAACTAAAGATTAGTTTTGTGAATATGAACCAATGAGGCCCATTGGGGATTGTCAGAACCTATCTTGTTTGCCATCCGGGGCAGGTTGCCGCTGCGCCCCCCCCCCCCCCGTTGTGTCACACACCTCTGAGGCACGTAATGCACGATCACCCCCACCACCCTTCCTCCTAGCACGGGGGTGCATGGAGCAGTCACGCGGCTGTTGGCTCTGCTGGTCCCCTGTAACTTCAGAGGGGGCAGGGGACCGGCAGGGTGGGCAGTCGTGCAACTGCTCCGTGCACCCTCTTGGTGCCTGCACCTGAGACAGATCGTCCCGCCCTTGGTACACTACTGGTCAGAGCTAAACCCACAGGAGATTATTACCCTCCAGTCCCAGGAACTGCAAGCACGGGCTGCCAACTTCTCAATAAGTCTGGCATGTGATGTAGTTAAATCAGGCCCAAAATTGTGCATGCAGGGCAGATACTTGTGCAAATTAATTAGTTAACAAGAAATTAATTATTGGCATTAATTCTAGTTAATTGGCACTAATTTGGATTTATGTGTGCATCTGCCTGTTCACTATAATATACAACCGGAAAGGGGCGTGGTCATGGGAGGAGCATGGGCAGGTCAGGGGCAGTCTAAATATTTAGGCACAGCATTATAGAATTTCAGAGGTTGCACACTGAGATTTACACCAGGTTTCAGCAGGTATAAGTCCTCATGCTCACAGCTGAGTGCGAGAATTGGTGTTAGGCTGTATTCTATAAGGGGCACTTGGCACAGAGTGCTTTATAGAATACGAGTTTTGCACGGATCTTTCTGGCACCTATATTTGGACAAATGGATAAAAAGCCAGGACGACAGAGGTGATGGAAGATGTCAGACCATACAGCCTTTATTTGAAGCACATAGGGGGGAATTCTATATATAGCGCCTTAAAATCGGTGCTGTAATATCACGCAGTTAGTATGATTCTATAAATCGCCTAAAGTTACATGTAGTTTATAGAATATGCTCACATACTGTTCTTGCGACTAAAATTTAGGCATACTCATTCAAGCCACCTAAATCAGGCCTAAATACCTGCGTCTACTTTAGGCGCAGATCAGGTGTATTCTATAATATTGTGCACAGTTCTTTGAAACGCCCACAACCCGCCCATGGTGATGCCCACTTTTTGACTGTGTGTTTTAGAATTTGCATGCACTATATTATAGAATACGCCTAGAAAGTAGTGAACATTAATTCTAATTAAAGCCAATTAGTGCCGCTAAAGCGAAGTTACTTACCTGTAGCAGGTATTTTCAGAGGACAGCAGACTGATTGTTCTCACCAACCCGCCCGCCTCCCCTTTGGGGTCGAAAGAAACAAACATTTGGGCGGACTGTCTGAAGGGGCTTGTCCGCTCCACATAGAAGGCCAATGCTCTCTTGCAGTCCAATGTATGCAACTGACGTTCAGCAGGGCGAGTATGAGAACGGGAAAAATGTTGGCAAGACAATTGACTGGTTCAGATGGAACTCCGACACCACCTTCGGCAAGAACTTAGGGTGAGTGCAGAGGACTACTCTATTATGATGAAATTTAGTATAAGGAGCATGGGCTACCAAGGCTTGAAGCTCACTGACTCTACGAGCTGAAGTAACAGCCACCAAGAAAATGACCTTCCAGGTCAAGTACTTCAGATGGCAGGAATTCAGTGGCTCAAAAGGAGGTTTCTTCAGCTGGGTGAGAACGACGTTGAGATCCCATGACACTGTAGGAGGTTTGACAGGGGGCTTTTGACAAAAGCAAACCTCTCATGAATCGAACAACTAAAGGCTGTCCAGAGATAGGCTTACCCTCCACATGATAATGAAAAGCACTAATAGCACTAAGATGAACTCTTACGGAGTTGGTCTTAAGACCAGACTATTACAAGTGCAGAAGGTATTCAAGCAGGGTCTGTGTAGGACAAGAGCGAGGATCTAGGGCCTTGCTGTCACACCAGACGGCAAACCTCCTCCATTTGAAAGAGTAACACCTCTTTGTGGAATCTTTTCTGGAAGCAAGCAAGACTCGGGAGACACCCTCAGAAATACCCAATGAGGCGAAATCTACGCTCTCAACATCCAGGCCATGAGAGCCAGAGACTGGAGGTTGGGATGCAGAAGCGCCCCCTCGTTCTGAGTGATAAGGGTTGGAAAACACTCCAATCTCCACTGTTCTTTGGAGGATAACTCCGGAAGAAGAGGGAACCAAATCTGACGCGGCCAGAAGGGAGCGATCAGAATCATGGTTCCGCGGTCTTGCCTGAGTTTCAGCAAAGTCTTCCCTACTAGAGGTATGGGAGGATACGCATACAGAAGGCCTGACCCCCAATGTAGGAGAAAGGCATCTGAGGCTAGCCTGTCGTGGGCCTGAAGTCTGGAACAGAACTAAGGGACCTTGTGATTGATCTGAGTGGCAAAGAGATCCACCGAGGAGGTGCCCCACACTCGGAAGATCTTGCGGACAACTGCCCTGTTGAGAGACCACTCATGAGGTTGCATTATCCTGCTCAACCTGTCGGCCAGACTGTTGTTTACGCCTGCCAGATACGTGGCCTGGAGAAACATACCGTGACGGCGGGCCCAAAGCCACATCTGGATGGCTTCCCGACACAGGGGGCGAGATCCGGTGCTCCCCTGCTTGTTGACATAGTACATGGCAACCTGGTTGTCTGTCTGAATTTGGACAATTTTATTGGACAGCCGATCTCTGAAAGCCTTTAGAGCGTTCCAGATCGCTCGCAACTCCAGGAGATTGATCTGAAGACCCGATTCCTGAAGGGACCAAGCTCCCTGAGTGTAGAGCCCATCTACATGAGCTCCCCACCGCAGGAGAGATGCATCCTTAGTCAGCACTTTTTGAGGCTGAGGAATTTGGAAGGGACGTCCCAAGGTCAAATTGGAGCGAATTGTCCACCATATCAGGGAATTGTGAAAAGCGGTGGACAACTGGACTGCATCCTCTAGATCCCCAGCAGCTTGATACCACTGGGAAGCTAGGGTCCATTGAGCATGTGAAGACGGGCCATGGGAGTCACATGAATTGTGGAGGCCATATGGCCCAGAAGTCTCAACATCTGCCGAGCTGTGATCTGCTGAGACGCTCTGGCCAAGGAAACCAGCGACAGAAGATTGTCTGCCCTCGCTTCGGGAAGGTAGGAATGAGCTGTCTGCGAGTCCAGCAGGGCTCCTATGAATTCTAGTCTCTGAACTGGAAGAAGGTGGGACTTTGGGTAATTTATGACAAACCCCAGTAGCTCCAGGAGTTGAATAGTCATCTGCATGGACTGTAGAGCTCCTGCCTCCGAGGTGTTCTTTACTAGTGAATCGTTGAGATAAGGGAACACATGCACTCCCAGCCTGCTTAGCAACGCTGCAACGACCGCCAGGCATTTGGTGAACACCTGGGGTGCAGAGGCGAGCCCAAAGGGCAGTACACAATACTGAAAGTGCTGTGTTCCCAGACGAAATCGAAGATACTGTCTGTGAGCTGGCAGTATCGGAATGTGTGTATAAGCATCCTTTAAATCCAGGGAGCATAGCCAGTCATATTTCTGAATCATGGGAAGAAGGGTGCCCAGGGAAAGCATCCTCAACTTTTCTCGAATCAGATATTTGTTCAGGGCCCTTAGGTCTAGGATGGGACGCATCCCCCCTGTTTTCTTTTGCACAAGGAAGTACCTGAAATAGAATCCCAGCCCTTCTTGCCCCGGTGGCATTGGTGCTGAGAAGAGCGGAGAGTTCCTCTGCAAGTACCTGCCTGTGCTGGAAGCTGAAGGACTGAGCTCCCGGTGGGCAATTTGGAGGTTTGGAGATCAAATTGAGGGAGTATCCCCACCGGACTATTTGAAGAACCCACTGATCAGAGGTTACAAGAGGCCACCTTTGGTGAAAAAATTTTAACCACCCCCCAACCGGTAGATCGTCTGGCATGGACACTTTGATTGCGGCTATGCTCGCCTGGAGCCAGTCAAAAGCCCGTCCCTTGATTTTGCTGGGGAGCTGCAGGGGCCTGTCGAGGTGCACGCTGTTGACATGAACGAGCTCGCTGAGGTTGAGCCTGAGCAGGCTGGCGGGAAGATGGATTGTACCTACGCTTATGATAAGTATAGGGAGCATTCCTCCTTCCCCCATAAAAACGTCTACCTGATGAGGTAGATGCTGAAGGCGCCTGGTGGGAGAGTTTGTCGAGTGCGGTTTCCCGCTGGTGGAGCTGCTTGACCACCTGCTCGACTTTCTCACCGAAAATATTATCCCCCCGGCAAGGAACATCCGCAAGATGCTGCTGGACTCGATTTTCCAGGTCAGAGGCACGCAGCCATGAGAGTCTGCGCATCACTATACCCTGAGCAGTGGCTCTGGATGCCACATCAAAAGAGTTGTAAGCAATCCTGGACAGGAATTTACGACACGCCTTCAGCTGCCTGACCACCTGCTGAAAAGGCTTGGCCTGCTCCGAAGGGAGCTGATCGACCAAGTCTGCCAATTGCTTCACATTATTCCGCAAATGAATGCTCTTGTAGAGCTGGTAAGACTGAATTTTGGACATGAGCATAGAGGAGTGGTAGGCCTTCCTCCCAAAAGAGTCCAAAGTCCGAGCTTCCCGGCCCGGAGGCGCCGAGGTGAAATCTCTCATACTTTTCGCTCTCTTGAGAGCGGAATCCACAACCGCAGAGTCATGAGGCAACTGGGTCTTCATCAACTCTGGGTCCCTGTGAATCCAATACTGGGACTCAACCTTCTTAGGGATGGTGGGGTTAGATAATGGTTTCATCCAGTTCCTGAACAATGTCTGCTTGAGGACATTATGTAGAGGGACAGTGGATGACTCCTTAGGTGGTGAAGGATAGTCGAGGACCTCGAACATCTCAGCCCTGGGCTCATCCTCAGTTACCACCGGGAAGGGAATGGCCGTAGACGTTTCCCACACAAAGGACGAAAGCTTTCTCTCTGGCAAAGGAGTGGGGTCAGAGGGAAGACCACAAGACTCCTCAGAAGAGAAATATCTTGGGTCTTCCTCTGCCTCCCATGAGGCCTCTTCCTCGGTATCGGACAGGAGTTCCCTGACTGCAGTCCAAAGCCGAGCCCGTCTCAACACCGAGGAGCTATGGCCCCGATGGCGATGCCGAGAAGCTGACTCCCGTGTCAGCGGCGATGAAGCTCCCTCCATCGATGTCGATGGGGAGTGAACTTGGGTGGCAGCCGAGGCCGCACCGACGTCGAAGACCTCACCACAGGTGGGGAGCCAGCTGCCACATCCATCGATGATACCATAGGCGCAAGCACCGCCGGTACCGGAACAGACGGTATCAGCAGCCCTTCCAGGATCCCTGGAAGAATGGCTTGGAGGCGCTCGTCAAGAGTGTCTGTCGAGAAAGGCTGTGGGATCGGTGCAGGAGTCGAAGGCAGAATCTGCCGAGGACGAGGAGGCAGCACCAGGCTGTCCGGAGACCGGCGCATCGACACCTCTTGTATGGAGGGTGAGCGGTCCTTCCGGCGTCGATGCTTCCCGGGTGCCGAATCCCTCGACGCCCCGGAGCTCTCAGTACTGTGACGAGAAGGGGACCGATGACGGTGCTTCTTTGCCTTCGCTTGAGGTACATCACCGGTACCCTTTGGTACCAACGAGGAGGACGTGGAATCCACACGTCTCCTCGGGGTTGGGTCCAAAAGAGGTCGGTCCCGATGGGCCTGTACTGCAGGAGCCCTCGAGGCAGGTGGAGACCCACTCGATGGTTCACTGCTGCCAGCGTGTGATGGTCTCTGGACAGCCATTACCTGCGCTCCTGACATCGATGCAGTCTCCGGTGCCGACATCGACACCACAGCTGATCTCGGTACCGCTGTCGACGTCGAAGCTGAAGTACTGGGCAAAGCTCCAAACAGACGTTCCCGTTGAGCTTGTCTCAACGCTTGTGTCCGCTTTTTAAGGCTAAGACACAACTTACACGCGTCCGGGCGATGATCGGCCCCAAGGCACTGCATACACCACGCATGAGGGTCGGTGCCTGAGATTGCCCGAGTGCACCGAGTGCACTTCTTGAAGCCGCTGGCGATCCTCGATGTCATCAATGACAAAATAGCGGCAGCGAAATCAAAAGTCGCTATGGTGCCAAAAGAAGGGCACACAAAAAATGGAGTGGCTAGTGGTTAGGGTGGTGGACTTTGGTCCTGAGGAACTGAATTCGATTCCCACTTCAGGCACAGGCAGCTCCTTGTGACTCTGGGCAAGTCACTTAACCCTCCATTGCCCCATGTAAGCCGCATTGAGCCTGCCATGAGTGGGAAAGCGTGGGGTACAAATGTAACAAAAAAAAAAAAAAAAAAACAGGCCGCACACGCAAACAAAAGGAAACTTAAATGGAGAAAAACTAAGAAATAAAGGAAAACTAAAACTCTTTTTTTTTAAGACACAGCTCAAATGCGAGCTGAAGACGAACGAAAAACGAAGGGAATTGGCAAAAAAAACGCCGAAAATGAAGGCTCTTCTTCTCTGGGGCACAGAGCAACCGCGAAACAGCCACTCCTAACTGCGGAAAAAAGAAGACTGAAGTGGGATTCTTGTGTGACGGGCAGGAAGACGGCCGCGCATGCGCGGTGCATGCACCCGCGCGCTCGAAGGCTTTTAGCAACCTTTGTTGCTAGGAAGATTTTCCAGACCTGGGGCTGCCGTGGACATCACCCACATGTGAGAACAAGCAGCCTGCTTGTCCTCTGAGAATTGGTTAAGTACCAATTATCGTTGCTGAATGGTTTGTTAATTAAGTTGTGCACACAATTTGGCCATGTGGTCAAATTAGCGTGTACAACATAAGGTGCCATATATAGAATTTCGGGGATAGTCTATATCAGAAAAGATCCATTGCAAGAGCTGTTAGTTGTAGCACTAGAGGGTGTCCTGCTGTGATCTCTGTCCAAGGTGTGGCTGCTCTTTGACTTGTAAGTTACAAGGAATAGTTGTACTCTTCAATATTCAGTGCTGATGCAAGTCAAATTTAAAACCGTATGTAATGGAAGTGAATTTTAAAGATTGTTTTTCAATTCTGTCTTGACCGACCAGTGCACTCGGCGTCTGTATTGTTGATTAGAAGTAATTCTGTTTAAAAATGATTGTTTATAAGTTGGAATGCAGAAGATAAGACACAGCTCTAATTAATTTGGTATGTGAAGGGGAGGATGTCACTTGCTTCTCAGGTCCAGCCTGGCCACCTGGAGTTGGGGAGCATGTGACCACATTCCCACAGTATGGCTTGTTTACCTAAACAGAGAAGCATTCTGTAATTTTCCTTAGAAGCATTCTGTAACTTTCCCTAGCTCTGAACATGAGCTTAGAGCCTAATAAAAAGGAGGGCTTGTCACATCAGAGTGGGGGCTCATCTGTGAGTAGAAGTACTGCGCAGAGGATCTGTTCCTGGTCCAAGAAGCTCCTGGCTCTTGCTGTGAATCGGGCCCCCCCAGCTGATGTTATGAGCTTGAATGATGTAAGGATCAGTGATGTATGTATATTATTGCTTCCTTTCCTGGTCTAAGAACTCTTAACGTTGCTTAGATGTAGGGACCAGTGATGTAATGATTGTTGAGCTAATCATTATGTGTATAGAGCTAATCATTGTATTTATCTTAATCATTGTAGAATTTAGCTCCTCTAATAAAGGTCTCATTTACTTAATACGAATCCAAAAGAATCAACAGTAATTATTGAGTAGTCTGTGTTAGTGAGACAGGCTGTAAATTCATAGCAGTTCACCGTACTACTAGTTTTGTATACCAAGCGGCAAAATGTTGGAATGCCCTCCCTTTAAATCCTTCACTATGCATGCGCATTGAATTCTCCTTGGAGTTTTTTCAAGGTACGAACGTAAGCATTTTGCTTTCTCTGTGAGACAATTTTATTGGTGCTCTGGTCCACTCTTCAAGGTGCACTCAGGTGTATCAGTGTCACAACTATGATTTGGTAATGTTGACTCCTGATGCAGGCCTTAGTGCCGAAACACTGACGCATCAAGTCGTTTGTTCCACGCACTGATGTTAATGATTGACACAGACCTTTTCTGATATAGATTGACAAGACATCTTCCATCGCCTGCATCGTCCTTGCTTTTTATCCATTTGTTATTATTGTGAGAACCATATCCTTCTTTTGTTCATCTGCACTTAAATAACAATACAAAGTATGGCATACTACATTACTTACAATGTCAACACAATCCACAATAGAACATTTTAATTGACAGTGTAGGGTGTAAGCAAAGATTAGCAGCTAATTAAGCAATTAAGTTACACACATAACTGACACTATTCCATAACTTTGCATGTATAATTGTACACTAAGGGGTCCTTTTACTAAGGTGTGCTAATGGATTAGTGTGCATTAAAACACTGTGTAGCCCATAGGTATACAATGGCCTGCATGGCATTTAGCACATGCCAATTGTTAGCGTACACTAAAACCATTAGCACAATTTAGTAAAAGGACCCCAAGTGTCAAATTGTACACGCAAGATTAAGGAGTTGGATGGAGACCCCTCATTTCACCCAGATCTCCAAACAGGTATCGAGATGGCATGGATTTTCCAGTCTCTATCAACGTTTACTGGATTGGAGGGGAAAGGGGGGGATCCCAGATTCTGTATCTCTCCAGCAATTGTTCTGCCTTTGGGCAGGATTGTTATCTATTCTATTTTTGTGATTTATAGTCCATACTAATTTCATCAATAGATTCTAGGTGGATAAAAAGCTATAGACATCTAACCAGATACAGACATTTACAACTAATGGATGTGTAAAGCAAACTGGCTTTGGCTATCACACCTGCAGACTTGGGATTGGATGTAATGACTGCAAACGGTAGATTATCATAGATTGGGGAGTTGAATTTAGCTAGGTGACAGCTGTACCTTGGATCCATCTACAAGACCTAAACTGAGCTTGTAGTGTCCATGGCACTCCTCTCCAGCTCCTGTGAGCAGGGCTGTATGAGTACATCTGTTATTTATAGAGGTTCTTCTCTGTTGGATTCTGGAGCATGACTGGACTGCAGCTTCAGTACTTTACAAGCACTGGGAACTGGGGGGGGGGGGGGGAGAAGGGGAGGAGCTGGGGATGTATATTTTTATTTTGCCTGCAACTTGGAGCTGATGTCCTTTGGAGAACTTGATACTTGTGAAGTCTGTAAATCTGTTTACACCAGAGAGACTCCCTGAGGGTGGCATTGGGTCCACGGGCTGGGCACAGAGGACAGGAGGAGCAGGAAAAGAGGGAGAAAGAGAAACATAGGGAAAAAGCAGAGGAGAAAGTGGGGAAAAGCAATAGTAAAGGCGGTGGAGACAAGAAGAAAGAGGATGTGAAGCAAACAATGTGAAATGTGAGAGAAACTCAGAGAGAAGTGGAAATGCTGAGTAAGGTGGAATCAATTTCCTCATAGACTTGATCTATATGTACATGTGGAGAGGAGCAAAGAGGCAAAGTCAGCCTGGTGAAACCGCAGAAGGAGGGAGATGAGTGGCTAAGCCTGAGACGGGCCGTTACGGCTCTCTTCCCACCTGTCCCCCAGGTGGAGGTTGACTTTGCTGAGGACTATGGATTCCCCACCAGTGCCAGGAAGGTCCTGAGCTCCAGCCATGGAACCTGGCACTATGCGTGACACAGTGATGGACGTCTCCCTGCTGCCCACGGTGAGAAACTGCTGTCATCAGAAAAACTGCTGTGAGCGAGTGGTCATCAACGTGTCAGGCTTGCGCTTTGAGACTCAGGTCAGGACACTTGGCCGCTACCCCAGCACTCTTCTCGGAGACCCTTGCAAACGAATCCAGTTCTTTGACCCTTTGAAGAATGAGTACTTCTTTGACAGGAACCGGCCTTGCTTCGATGCCATCCTGTATTACTACCAGTCGGGGGGTCGCCTCCGCCGTCCAGCCAACGTACCGTTGGACGTCTTCTTGGAGGAATTAAAGTTTTATGAACTTGGAGACGAAGTACTCACCAAGTTCAGGGAAGATGAGGGCTTTATTAAGGAGGAGGAGACTCCATTACCTAGGCATGAGTTTATGAAGCAGGTGTGGCTGTTGTTTGAGCACCCAGATAGCTCCTCTGCTGCCCGCATCATTGCTATCATCTCTGTCATGGTCATCCTCATCTCCATTGTAATCTTTTGCTTGGAGACCTTGCCAGAGTTCAGAGATGAACGGGACATCTCCTTACCTGTAAGTCCTCTTTCACTTCCTTTCTTCTACCACTGCTTGGATCTTGGATTTCATGGGAGGGTGGGATGGGGATTTGGGGGGGCCTAGATTCATGGTCTGATGTGTAAAAGAATATCTTCTGACCCCCAAAGCATGTCAGAGGGAGTTTAAGAGATGATATCTCTCTATATAGCTTTGAAAGTCAGACACCCTACTTCTAGGTTTGGTATTGTCAGCTCTGGGATAAGAACGTAAGAATACCATACTGGGTCAGACCAATAGTCTATGTAGCCCAGTATTCTGCTTCCAACAGTGGCTAATCCAGGTCACAAGTACTTGGCAGAAATCCAAATAGTAGGAACATTCCATGCTACCAGTCCCGGGGACTAGCAGGTCTGTGATCCCAGAAATTAGGGCCAGGGTGATGTTTTCTTATCTTGTGCACTAAGTCACCTTTCACCGCCTGTTACGGCCATAATTCATGACAATACACAAGCGGGTACTTGTCTAATTTGGGGGTGGGGAGCTTCTTGTTCCAGATCATTAAAGGGGGGTTTTCTGTAGTCCTGAGCTCCAAACTCACTGTGGGATCTGTGGTCTGGCTCCTGCATCTTGAAAAACATGACCACTGTGAGTCTTTCATGACAGGAGAGTATTTTCTGAAGTATTTTATTTATGTATTTATAAAACTTTTAGCCGCATCACCTACAATTCTGAGTGGATAACAAAATACAATCATAATCATAAAAACATAAACATACTCGAATGCATCATAAAAATTATACCAAGTCTAGTATCAACAGCAGTCTTAATTCAAATTCCTTAAATAGAGAATGCTCTCTGAAATAAAACAGTTTTCAAAGCTTTTTTAAGTCAGACAAATGTTTCAGAGACCTCACCTCTAAAGGCAAGGTGTTCCAAAGTTTTGGCTCGGTCACATAAAAAAATCAAGTTCCAATATTCATCCAGATAGATCAGTTGAAACAAAGGAACATCTAAAATGGAACTGGATGCTGATCTCAAGGATGTTCAGGAGGGTGTTGGTGGCTGGCTACATCTCCAGATGCCACTCGTAGAAAGCAAGCTCTCTTCTCTCAATCCTTTGTACCCAGAAACGTGGCTGAAGAAGAGAGGAAGAGATGACCCTGCTAGGTTTTATTTTCTTTTCAGAGAAAAAGTCATGAGCCAATGTACAGCCTGGAGCTGGCAGCAGGACTGAGTACAAGTTCACATTTGTGATATGGTGAACAAAGGGTCAATTTAAATGCTTTACTTTTTGTCTATTAGATTGTAAGCTCTTTGAGCAGGGACTGTCTTTCTTCTGTGTTTGTACAGCGCTGCGTACACTTTGTAGCGCTCTAGAAATGTTAAATAGTAGTAGTAGTAGTAGTAATAGGGAGAGTTTTCCAAAACATTTTAGTTACTTGCTGAAGTTTTCAGTTGACTCTTCCCCCTAAATGTGCTTGAAATATAGGTGACAATGTAAGCCTTGGTCTAGTCAGCTGAGGTGGGGGAAAGCCAGGGCTAGGCCTGTTATAATTCTTCCCCTTAGCCCTACATTTAGGAGCTCAACCTTTTATCTCTTTTCAAAGGGGATAATTTAAGTTTTAGGTGTCTTAACTACCTCAGGTAGTTGCTTAAACAGGGTTTCTCTCTGTGGACAGCAGGATGAGTCACCCACACGTGGATGATGTCATGCAACTGTGCCACATGTGTGTTTGAGTTATCGTGCTGTCCATGGAGAACCCCTGACCTCACTTTCACAACCTTTCTCCTCCACTACTCCTCCTTCCTCTTGTCCACATTGATTTTTCCCTCTCCATTTCCCAATCTATCTCTGTCTCTTTCTCCATTCTTTCCCCCTTCCGCAGCCTCACTCTATTGCAGCCATCCCCCAACACCCTCATTAGTCTCCCCCCACCCTCCCCCGCCCCTGTTTTTGTTGCACTGTGCTTCCTGGCCCCACAGGCTGCTTCTGGTCCAGCTGCTGCCTCCTCTGATCCAGTTCCAACACTCCTGCTTCTTCAGACAGTGTAAAACCCCCTCCTCCCAAGCTGGGGGGGGGGGGGGCCTCTACAGTTGTCTCACTGCTCTTTGGATCCTGGAGCCCTACATGTACCTTCTGACCACAGGGCTGCTGCTGTCCTATCCCCAGTGGTCCTGCTGCTGCTTTTGGCCAGAAGTTGCAGCATCTGAGAAAAAATTGGGTCCCCCCCCCCTTTGTTTTTGTTCTGCAGAGCCCCTGTGTTGGCTTTAGAGGTCACAGTCTGGGAACTAATGGCTTTAAACACTGTGCAAATGGATCTCAGTGCTCTTTGGTCCTGATCTTCAGAGGATTCTTTCTAGCAGTGATTCCCAAACGTGTGTAGCCTGGGCCTCGCCCCCAGGTTAGGCTCAGTTCCCCGACCTGGGCTTACAGGGATGTTTCTACACCTCTCACACATGGACACACCATTCTTTTCTGTGGCCTGGTTTCCCAGACAATTGCCTTGCTTCCACAAGCCTGCTATTCATCTGGGAAGCTCTGTGCTCACCTGTTCTTCTGTCCTCACATGCTGTTTCAATGGTCATAAAACTCTGGAGACTTCACAGATGACACATTGCCTCCTTCTGAGAGTAGCTCATGTCTAACATTGCAGGTAAACTGTAACCCCTGGGTCTGAACTTTCTACTAAATGAACTTATAGTGTTTCAGTCTGTCTTCTTTTCATGGCCTCTCCAGCCAAACAGTCCCTGAGTGATATCCTTAGCAGCAGAGGTGACCTTACAGTTGTTGGGGGCCACTCAAAGCAACCCAGGATTTGTCATCTGCCTCACTGCATTGCATCTGTGGACTCATAGTTCTACTCATGCTAAGAAATACAAGAAGAGAAATGCAACCAGATGAGGCTGGGATAGGCTCAGTGTGTCTCTGATCACCCCTACTTGTCGCAGCCTGCCCGTGGCTGAAATTTTGAGTCTTTTTTTTTCTTGGCACTATTATGTACATGTTCTCAGAGTGGGGTCTTGTGCAGTCAGGATATGACACAGAATGAAATAATTATAGAAACTGATCTGCTCGCTTTCAGTTTCTGCAGGTCTAGTAAGGTTCTAATAAGATAAGCCAGGAGAAGGAAGCTTGTTATACCCAAAACCGCCACTGGGCTGAAACTGGTCTAAAAATGCCAAGCTTACCGGTCTCTTCAATCTACTTCTGAAGCAGTTTCAGGTGGAGGCAGCCCAAGCCTCTGGTCACTCTTCTCTTGGCTTGGAGCCAGTGGTGTGCTGGTAAATGTTTAACAACAGGCTCTCTCCCCAGTCCCTCTCTGCGCCCCCCCCTCCCAAATTGCAGAGCTGGCTATAGCTGGAGAGAGAGCCTGGGGGGGGGGGGGGGGGGGGGGTGGCAATGCATTACTCCAGGAAAAAAAATTAAATGATCCCAGGTTTCAATCTAATTCATGTTTAATGTGCGATAAAATGCCATAAATAAGTAAATAAATATAAACTTTTAATGTTGAGCACCTGATTCTCAAAGTGAACATATTCCAAACACTATAATGAAAATAAAATGATTTTTTTTCTACCTTTGTTGTCTGGTGACTGTTTTTCTGATCATGCTGGCCCAGTATCCGATTCTTCTGCTATCTGTCCTCTTAACTCCGTTTCCAGGGCTTCCTTTCCATTTATTTCTTTCTTTTCCTCCTTTCATCTTCATTTCTGGTCCTCAGCTTCTGCCTATTTTCTTCATCCATGTGCAGTTTTTCTCTTCCTTTTCCCTCATCTCATCTCCTTCCTCACTCTTCCCTCTCCTCCATCCATGTCCAGCATTTCTTCTCTCTCCCCTCCTCTCCCCTGCCCTCCATCCACCCATGTCCAGCGACCCTTCTCTCCCCCTGCCCTCCATCCACCCATGTCCAGTGACCCTCCTCTCCCCTGCCCTGCCCTGCATGCACCCATACCCAGCGACCCTCTTCTCCCCTGCCCTGCATGCACCCATACCCAGTGACCCTCCTTTCCCCTGCCCTCCATCCACCCATGTCCAGCACTGACCCTCCTCTCCCCTGCCCTGCATGCACCCATACCCAGCGACCCTTCTCTCCCCTCCATCCACAAATGCCCAGCGACTCCCTTCTCTCCCCTGCCACCCCCTCCCGAGTTGTTCGGCGAATTCTCCTCCCTCCCTCATCCCTCCCTCCGGATCTGGTCCCTCACGTCACCGATCTGACTCTTTGAATTCTTCGGGGCAGGCAGTCTTGCCTGCCCGCTGCCAGCGCTGACTCTCCCCCGCTGACGCTGCCGGTTCGCGCTTCAAAATGGCCGCCAAGACTTACAAGGGCGGCCTCCAAGACTTCAGCAGAAGTCTCGCGAGGCCGCCTCTGGAAGTCTCGGTGGCCATTTTTAAAGCGTGAACCGGCAGCGCCAGCGGGGGAGAGTCAGCGCTGGCAGCGGGCAGGCAAAACTGCCTGCCCCAAAGAATTCGAAGAGTCAGATCGGTGACGTGAGAGACCGGATCCAGAGGGAGGGAGGAGAGCCGGCTCGCGCGTTTCAACAACCGGCTCGCAAGAGCCGAGCAAAGTTAACAACCGGCTCTTGCGAGCCGGTGTGAGCCGGCTCCAGCACACCACTGTTTGGAGCCCTGCAGAACACACTGACTTCCCAATCCCTGAAGGTTAGTAACATAGTAATATAGTAAATGACGGCAGATAAACACCTGTACAGTCCATCCAGTCTGCCCAACAAGATAAACTCATTTTACATGGTATGTGATACTTTATACTCAAGTTTGATTTGTCCTTGCCATTCTCAGGCCATAGAACGTAGAAGTCTGCCCAGCACTGTTCTTGTACTAAAAGTTCTGAAGATTCTGGAATCCTAAAGAGTTACAAGATTCCATATAGAATCTCAAAGAGTAGCAATATTCCATGTAGAACCCCAAAGAATAGCAAGATTCTGGAATCCTAAAGAGTTACAAGATTCTGGAATCCCAATTAGTAGCAACATTCCATGTAGAACCCCAAAGAGTAACATAGAGGGGCATAATCGAACGTCACCGGCCAAATAGGTCGCTGGTGATCTATTGTGGCGGCGATGCTACAGCTGGCCGGAACTGTATTATCGAAAAAGATGGCCGGCCATTTTTTTTCCAATAATACGGTTTAGCCCGGCCAAATGGCTTGGATTTCGCCAGGTTTGTTTTTCAGCGATAATGGAAAAAAATACCGGTGATCTCCAACCCGGCGAAATCCAAGCCATTTGGTCGTGGGAGGAGCCAGCATTTGTAGCGCACTGGTCCCCCTGACATGCCAGGACACCAACTGGGCACCCTAGACATGTGGGTACAGTGGGTTTTGGAGGGCTCCCATTACAACACAAGTGTTACAGGTGGGGGGGGGGGGGTGCACTGCGGTACCCACTAAAAGTGCTCCAGGGACAGGACTTGTTGCTGCTGTATAAGCTTGCCACACCAGTTGACACCTGAAGATTAATCTCTTTGAAAAAGTCCTTTATTTGAATAACCACGTTTACTAACTGCAGATCAGAGGTTGTGCCCCACTGGCAAAGAGTCTCCCTGGTACTGAGATTAGCAGTAGGTCAGAGCTGGCAGAATGCTGTACAATGCCCTTTTTCAGCCACATTCAAGGTAAGAACTAAGTTCTCTAACATGGCTAACACATGAAAGGGATCTAAAACTGGCTTACAAACATGGCCACTACCTCATGGACTAACAGAGGTAAAACAGGGCACACTCTGACCCAGTTAGCAGGGGGAGTACAGCCCAGTACCCTACACCCATCACAATGCATTGCTGATGTGACTCTGCAGTGCACCTAACAGAAAAGGTGTCACACTCACCTGAGAGCCACATCACAAAAAGGGAAAAGCTGTCGGAGGATAGAACACATTCTGCTGTCATGGAGGTGGGTACAGCATTCGAGGCTGGCATAAAGGCTGGCAAAAAAGGTTTTTATTTTTTTAGTGTGGGAGGGGGTTGGTGACCACTGGGGGAGTATGGGGAGGTCATCCCCCATTCCCTCCGGTGATCATCTGGTCAGTTGGGGCACCTTTTTGAGGCTTGGTCGTGAAAATAAAAGGACCAAGTAAACCCGGCGAAATACTGCTTATCGCCGGGTTTTTTTTTTCCATTATCGGCGAAAGCTGGCCATCTGGTAGCCACGCCCACACCCGCCCATGTCCCGCCTTCGCTTAGCCGGTGACACGCCCCTTTGAACTTTTGCCAGCGAGGCGACGGGAAAGCAGCGATGCTGTCAAAAACGCAGCTTTCGATTATACCGATTTCACCGCTTTTCCGAGATCGCCGGCCATCTCCCGATTTATGTCGGGAAATGGCCGGTGATCACTTTCGATTATAAGCTGGATAGTAAACTAGTAAAAAAGGCCCGTTTCTGACACAAAGGAAATGGGCGCTAGCAAGGTTTTCCTTGGAGTGTGTATGTTTGACACAGTGTGTGTGAGAGAGAGAGTGAATGTGCGAGTGTGTGTGTGTGACAGAGAGAGATTGAGACTGGGTGCAAGTGTGTCTTTGAGAGAGAGAGTGTGTGTGTGAGAGTGAGAGTGTGTGCCAGGGGCCCCCTCCCTCCCTCCCAGTTCCAGTGTCACCCCTTCTCTCCCTCCCAGTTCCAGTGTCACCCCTTCTGTGTTCCAGGGTCGTCATCACCCCCCCTCCCTCCCTCCCAGTTCCAGGGTCGTCCCCCTGCTTTTTTTTCTAGTTTTTGTACAGGTGGTGCATTCCCCCCCTCCCCTCTCGTCCCCTCCCCCGAGTTCCAAACCCCTCTCCTCCACCGAGTTCCAGACACCCCCTCCCTCCTTCCTTCCAGGCCCCCGCCCTTCCTCCCTTTCTCCCTCCCTTCCCCCCCGTTCCAGGCCCCCTTCCCTCCCCCCTCGAGTTCCAGACCCCCTCCCGAGTTCCAGACCCCACCTCCCTGCCTCCCTCCCTCTGATTTCCAGACCCCTCCCCTCTGAGTTCCTGACCCCTGGACCCCCCTGCCATGACCCTCTCAAGCCCTCTTTCCCGCCGCCAACCCTCCCCCGCCGCTGTCGTGTACCTGTGCTGGCGGGGGACCTCAACCCCTGCCAGCCGAAGTCCTCTTCTCGGCTGCGCAGCATGGAAGAATGATCTGATCAAGTTTGAATCTGTTTGTGTGTGTGCGTCTGACATCCTGTGTGCATGGATCCATGCTTCCCCTTTCTGGTCCCACTGGCCCTTCTGCAAACACATCACCACTGTTTCATCCTATGGAGAACCTCATGTCACTTCTTCTTTTACAACATCCACTGCAGGACACAGATCAGAGGGAGACAGCACAGACAGGAATATTACCACCTTCCTGCCTCGAGAAGGTCTTTTTAAGTGACAGGATTGAGTCAAATTAGGTGTTACCTGAAGATTTAAAACCTAAAAATGTCTTGTGTGTCCTTCTAGCGATTAACAGCCTGAAGTAGATTCCTTTCTTAACTAAGGTTCTGTGATACTCTGACACCATCCCATTACTCCCAAATATGTTTATCTGGGCCTTGCTTTCCACAGAATTAGGTAGCCAGTTCGAGGAATTTGCTACATAACCCCTTCCAGCTGGTGCAATCTGAGAATCCATGACATCTATCAGATCTCATATGTTACAGGGATGGGTCAGAGCATCCTAGAAAGGTGTGAGGTACTGTAGAGCTGTCCTTTGCTGTGTGATGGGGGTCTCAGTATTGGAATATCAGGAGATGCTGCAAGGTAGGAGTGAGATGTTTTGGTAGAGCTCTGTGTGAGGGTCCCAGTACTGGAATAGCAAAGGATGCTGCAGTACAGGAGTGAGGTGCATTGGCAGAGCTCTGTGTGTGGAGTCTCAGTACTGGAATAGCAGGGGGTGCTGCAGGGCAGGAATGAGCTGCATTGCAAGCCAACCATATTGACTGTCTTCTCTTTTCCAGATACCACCCCATCACCACAAAGGAAACAATACGCATACTTTGGTCCAGAGAAGCCCTTTCAGTGACCCTTTCTTTATTGTGGAAACTATTTGTATCTGTTGGTTCTCCTTTGAGCTGATGGTTCGCTTCGCCACCTGCCCAAGCAAGCCAGCCTTTTTCAAGGACATTATGAACATGATCGACTTTGTAGCCATAATCCCTTACTTTGTGTCCCTGGGGACTGAACTGGCACGCCACAAGGGAGTTGGCCAGCCTGCCATGTCATTGGCCATCCTCAGGGTCATCCGTTTAGTAAGAGTCTTCCGTATCTTTAAGCTCTCCCGACACTCCAAAGGGCTCCAGATCCTCGGCCAGACGCTGAAGGCCAGCATGAGAGAGTTGGGCCTGCTGATTTTCTTCCTCTTTATCGGGGTCATCCTTTTCTCCAGCTCTGTCTACTTCGCTGAGGCTGACCATGAGGATACAAAGTTCACAAGCATCCCAGAGGCCTTCTGGTGGGCTGTGGTGACCATGACCACAGTGGGCTATGGGGATATGTCTCCCGTGACAGTGGCTGGCAAACTGGTGGGCTCACTGTGTGCCATCGCTGGCGTCTTGACCATTTCCCTGCCCGTGCCAGTCATTGTATCCAACTTCAGCTACTTTTACCACCGAGAAACTGAGTGTTCAGACACGGGCCAGTATGAACACATCAGTAGCTGCCCCAACATGTCCTGTTGTACCTCCAAATCAATGGAGAAAGAACCTTTGGAGGCTGGCAACAATGTGAAGCTCTTGTGCACCAACCCCAACTCGGACCTTCTGGATGGAGTCTGCCTTATAGACAGAGGACAGCTAGAGCTTTTGAATCCTGCTCAACCTACCCACCTGATCACTCAGGTGTGACCTGCAGACTCTGCTTTCCTCCCCCTCCACCTTCCCATCAAAGTGTCTTACTATCAACCAGGGATCCTTCTAGATCATGCCAATAGTAAAGGGGAGAAAACCCAAGGCAATAAACTCAAGGAAGATTCCTATATTGCAGTGTGTTCCGCACAACAAAGGTGTTGTTTATTGTAAACTGTGCAGAACAGTGATGTAGGCAGGACTGATTGTTTGGTGAGGTCTGGGGGGGTAACATGGGTGGGCACTAGGCAGTAATGATGTGGTCACTGGCTTCAGATCTCCACTCATTTGGCTGTGCTGCTGCTAACTGGATGGACCTGACTCCAAAGTGGAAGGACCACAGTCCACACATGGCTACATCCCAGGTGCAAAGTTGAGGGCTGAGATTTTCTTTTCCAGTGATTGCAGCCTACAGGAATCTAAAAGTGTTTCTGAGCTGAATCTCCTTCTCTCTCTCTCTCTCTCTCTCTCTCTATTTCCCTCTTCTCTCTCCCTCATCAGTCACAGGATTAGGCAATACGCTTACTGCCTGGTGTTACAAGCCCTGTTCAGCAGGAATGTGAGAGATCTTAAGATTGCCAACCGATTACAGATTAGTCCGACAGGGTTGATCCAGTCTTGGTTTTACCCCATTGCATGTTGGGACTTGTAGTCTTGTTTTTCTCAGGGAATGCAATGGGAAAATCGGAATTACAAATCTCTGCATGCAGCCAAGGTAAACCCAGGACTGGATCAACCCTGATGGGGAATCTGGAACCAGTGGCAACCCCTAGGTGAGTCATACATCCAGATTGTGAAAGATTCTTCAAAGGAGGCTGGGGGTTCCCTACTGGCCCTTCAACTTGGCCAATTCAGGAAAATTCTAAATTCAAATGGTACAGAGAGCATCCTCTCGCCTTCTCTCCTCGACCTACAAATCGCCATGAAACTTCAGAAATACATTTTTTAATTACATATGACAGAGACAGAGAGCTGGAGCCTTGGCTAAAGGAGAGAAACAGATTCACCAGTTGCAAGATTGCTGGAGAATGGATCAACATGGATTGAATGGGGTTTATCAGGAAGGCAAATAGAGCCCTTTCTCTAGGGAGAGTCAAAGAAATATTAGAAAAAGAACCTGACAGTGTGCATTGCTGCTCTCTGTAAGACTCTGTGAGAATGGTTATCATACAGTAAGGAAACTCTCAAAAGATTAATAGCACAAGGTGCCAAGGAGAGCCTTGGAGGTGGAGTGTCATCTCAGTGCTACAAGGAGGCTCTCTCTGCTATATATCTCTTTGCACATTGGATAACTATCTCATTTTGTAGAAAAGAGATGTCTCACACTAGAGACACTGTCCAAGATGCCAGTTTCACAGTCACAGAGACTCTTTTCCCTATCAGCATCCATCAGCAGGTTGATGAGAAACACTCCATTCCCACACAGCCTTACTAGGACACAATGCAGTGTAGCTACTTCTTCACAGGACACCAGTCATCTCAGGAAACCCTCGCCATGTTATGATGATAGGTTCTTGCTTTCACTTATAAGGTCCTCACCATTCAGCAAGTAGCTAGGGAAGGACTCAAGCCTTCTCGCCACTTACTCCAGAGAGACAGCATGGTGGCCATGCCTGAGACTCTGCAGTCTTTCCCAGGGGAGGAAGAACTGTCAGATGCTACAAGCAGGCCAATGGCGAAATCACTCACAGCTTACCTTTGAGAGAGAGAGAGTTTGAGAGCACACATCTATATCAGGGCAAGCAGAGAGGATGTACAAATGATGAGACAAGGGCTTAAGCGTTCAGAGTATTGGCAGTTAATCACTGCACTCAATGCCTGCCCCAATTCTAACATCTCATTAATGTATTTATCATTTAAAATTCAATTATTCACCACTGTGCAACTACATCAAGGTGGGCTGCAATAAGCATAATGTACAGTACAAAATCATCAGTCAATAAATGTAAACACCTTAACTTCAAAGGAAGAAAATCAGCTTATAAACTTCAATAGCATCAACCTCTTAAATATCTGTCCCCCACATCATTCACCCTCATAGACTTCAATGGTTTCGCTCTCTTAAAAATCTCTTTACATCATTCACCCCCATAAACTTCAATGGTATCACCCTCTTAAATACCTTTTCCCATATCATTCAAACCCCATAGACTTCAATGATATCACCCTCTCAAATATCTCTCCCTATATCATTCAAATCCCATAGACTTCATTGGTATGCTTTACTTTTTGTCTATTAGATTGTAAGCTCTTTGAGCAGGGACTGTCTTTCTTCTGTGTTTGTACAGCGCTGCGTACACTTTGTAGCGCTCTAGAAATGTTAAATAGTAGTAGTAGTAGTAGTATCACCCTTTTAAATATTTCTTCTTCACATCATTCAGTCCCATAGATTCCAATGGTGCCACCTTCTTAAATATCTCCTCCCCACATCATTCACCTCTGTTAACCTTGGTAGCATCACCCTGTCTCTTCTGCATGTCATAGACTTCAGAAATACCATTATCTTAATCATGGCAGCCTTTCCAAAGACCTCAGTAGTATCCATCTCTTGAATATCTTATGGCTAGTGAAAATCACAAAACATCCCAGCGAGTCATAATTTGCCAAAGGGAGAATCATATTGTTGGCTCTAACTTTATTTATTTAGTTGTTCTTACATTTCAATGCTCTTTTAGATGTATGGCGGAACAGGGGGCTCCCATGTTTTGTGATTTGTATTGCTACCCTTTGACACTTTTTCCTTTGGTTGGCCAGCAGGTGTTGTTTGACCTCTGCATTATAGCTGCAACAGAGGTCTATTTTCTTTTTGTTACATTCCCCAAAAGGGAAAAGTAACTTGCAGTGCCATTGATCAAACATCCTGAGTCTCAGAGTTGGGAGTGTGGAGAGAGATTAGACCTCAGTGCTGAGGCCCTGTTCAATTCCTGTGAACAGTTTCTTTTTCCTGACCTCCTCAGGTACTACTTAGGTAGTAAAAAGTGTTCAGCTAGATTTAACACCAAATTCTTATTTTACCTGTTCCTGTTTGCAGTTTAAATGTTCACTGTTCACCGCTCTACTGTTTTGATAATAAACCTATTAGTTTGTTAGCTCTGTTGTCCTGGACTGACTAAGAATCCTGGCAGTTTGTGTTCTTGGTCTCTGAGTGTTTTCTAGGAACTGGGGGGCCCAGGATTGTGGCTCCCAGTGTCCCTAGAAACCACCAGGAAAATAACTTACGGGTGGGAGAACTTGTCCAGAGGCAAGCAGGATCCAGCAGGCAGACGGAGGATATGCGAGTGTAGGGCACATGCACAGGTGCAGGTGGGCCTGGGCAGTGCTGGGTAGAACCCTCCAGTTGACCACAAGGTTAACCCTAGGTGGGTGCTAGGCATAGCGCGCAGGCATTATGTAGCAAATTGTAGTGTTTCCTAAACCTTGAAGTATTGTAAGTGACCAGAAGTTATCAGCCTCTTGTCTGGAACTGACATGGTCTTGTTCCAATGATATTTAGAAGTGAGCTGGATTGACTGAATAGGGCATCACTGGTTGGCCAACACAAGACACCTTCCTTCTTGTAAGTGCCTGGGACCACTCTGCTACCTGCTACATGGCTGGCAGTCAACTCCAGACCATCATCCAAGAGAAAGACAGTAAGTGTGCCAGTTAGATACCCATCAGTGACTGAGCTCCTGGAACTTCATCTGGCTAGCATTTATTGGTTCAGTTGAAAATCATTCAGGAGAATGCTAGATAGAAAAGGTATGGTGTGGCCAGAGCTTTAATTACTAGGAATCTTCTAGGCAAGGACTTCCTATCCTCTTCCATTGAGGACTTGGGTTTAGGCCTCTAATTATTGGTCATGAAGGTTTTCCTGTTTGATTACTTCGCCATTTTTGGACCTTTTTTTATATTTCTTAACTTTTCCAAACTCTTCAAAGAGAAATCCCCAAACAAAAGAAAAAGATGACTTCTACAATGTTAAAAAGGTGCATGGGGTTGAGGTGAAGTCCATGAAAGCTTTTTGG